>NC_090927.1:1051582654-1051889425 GCF_040938575.1 Ambystoma mexicanum | reverse complement strand
ATATGATCGAGAACTGTCACAATGAACAAATCTGAAGACCATACCTGGACGATTGGCTGATCAGGACACAATCTCCCAAACAAGCACGAACATCTCTGCATCACCTGCCACTCTCCACATACTGGGCTTCTCCTTCAATTACAAGAAGTCCCATATGACACCATCTCAGACTGCAGTTCATCGGAGCAGTCTTGGATGCATCCTTGGGAAAAGCAACCTTTTGGAGCTGAGGCCGATCAAACTCGCGCTGATGGCCTTTCTGCCCTCTGTACAGGGAAAGAATATCCTGATGGACACCCCACTGGCCATGTACTACTTCAACAAAAGACGTAGATTCACTACCACTGTGCAGAGGCATGGCAGCTCTGGTTCTGGGCAATTGAAGGAATCTCCCTATCTGCAGTTAACCTGGGCGGAAAGGGGAACACTGGAGGGGGCGCTCTGAGCAGGCAGAGCAGTCACCCACAAGTCATAACTAGCTCAGACCTTCACCCTTTGGGAAACCCCTTAAGTGGATCTGTTCGTGACCAGTGTCCAAGGAACTCTTCTCTCTCCCCCTGCCCCCTTCTCCCAAGAGGAACTCTAGGAGATATGGTCATAGTGGACTGGGAGCTTCCACCATGTGAGTCATAACTTGATCAGGTTGAGAGTTTGGGATATCCATGGTCCTCATTGCTCCAGATTGGGCCTGGTGGACGTGGTACCCGGACCTTCTGGACATGTCCATTTTCCCCTCCAATACATATTCTGCCAATGGAGGACCTTGTCTCATGAGAGGGTCGTGTTCTCCATCCAGAGGTCAAGACACTCACTTCATGCATGGTTTCTGAGAGGTTGATATAAGGATTGGGACCTTCCAGATGATATGGAGATCTGGCCGAAAGCAAGAAGGCCAGCAACAACAAAATCCTTGTACCGTTGCTGTTGGAACAAATTCTGCAGCTGGTGTAGGGAAAAGGTATGGACCCTTTTATGTGCAGTAAATCTATTGTGGCCTTTTTGTTACATTTGGCCAATCTTGGGCGCCAGATTGGGACCATCAAACAATACTTGGCAGTGCTTTCAATCTTCAAGCGCACGTCAGAGGAGGTATCGCTCTTCAAAGATACCATTAGTCATACAATTTCTAAAGGGGCTTACTAACTTGTTCCCTCCATTTTCATTTCAGGTTCCGATTTGGGACTTTAATCTTCGAATATTTATGTGAATTCCTTTTGAGCCACTCATTGGTGTTCATTAAGATTGCTGAATTTCAGGCCTTATCTTGTAAGCCTCATGTGCTACTTTTTGTTTTTGTTTTCAAGGACAGGGTAGTAAAAGTCGAACTAACTTTTCTGGCAAAAATTGGATCAGATTTTTTTATCCCAGAAAATTGTTACCAACTTTTTATCCACCTCCACATCCTGGAAAGGATGTGAAAAGGCTGCATAGACTTGATCCAAAACGAGCTCTTAGCTTTTACATCTCTAGGATGGCTAAGTTACGTCAAGATGACTCAATGTTTTTTTAAAAACATTTTTTTGGTGGTCTCAGCAGTTACATTGGCACCCAATTAACAGTATACAGTCGCATATACAACAAGATTACCATTGAATGTTTAACAATCTGTCATTTACATGGTGGTTTCGTAGTCTGAAAGCATATCGCAGAGGTATGCCCTGAAGGGGCCCCAGATGTCCTTGGGCCTACTCATACTTGGTTGAGTCAGTACATACTGCTCCTCGCATTCATTAATGTAGGTTAACTCACGCAGGAAAGTGTCCATGGTAGGGGTGTTCGGGCTCTTCCACGCTTTCAGTATACATCTCTTGGCTATGACACATTGAACAGCCTTCTGATTTTCTCGAACATTTACCAATATCACCAAACAGATATTTTTGTGGGGTGAATTGTGGGGGGGGGATCTGTGTAATTTCAGTTAGCATATCTGCAACCCTCTCCCAGAACCGTGCGACAGCTGGACACTCCCAATACATATGATAGGATCCCGCTGCCGGGGACCCACACTTAGGGCAGTTGCCTGGGTCGTCGGACATAAATGAAGCAATTCTGGCGGGGGCATAGTGCAGTCGGTTTAGGATTTTAAACTGTATTTGGCGCAGTCCCGCATTAAGGGACACTCTCCGTGAGTGCGCAGTATCTTGCCCACTTATCTTCAGGTTTTGGCAGTTTCATATCTGCTTCCCATTTCTCCTTCACCTGATTGGTCGTAGAGGAGTGAATCGTTATTATCTTGTAAAGTTTGGAAATTCCCAGTCCACCCTGTGTTGTGATCAGCTGTACGCACGGGTGGGAAGGGGGGGTTCATCAGGGAAGGATGGCCAGCGTGCTTGATATGCGGATCTCATTCGGTAGTACTGTAGTGTCCGAGTTGCCCACCTCCCATACCCCTCATGAACACAGCCAGGGTCACGAATTTTCCCTCTATGTACATGTCTCCCACTTTCATCTGTGTTCGGGTCCCAAGTTTCCTGTATACTGGTGTCAAATGTGGGGGGGGGGGAGGTTGGGGGATTTCGGGGTTATACGGGATCTCTATTTTCAGTTTTTTATATATAGCTCCCGAGGCTTTTACCGTGCAGCTCACAGGTTCAAATTCACAAGAGTCCTTATGTCGAGCGCTGAAGATGACCGACCTAATGTTGGTGGGCATCGTGGTGTATTCCATTCGCGTGTGAGGTGAGTTGTCCGTTTATCGTACCAGTACCTTGCAAACTGTGCCTGTGCCACCGTGAAATAAAGCTGTCTGGTGCAGCTATACCCCCCGTTTCGTATGGTTCTGTCATTCTCTCCCAGCTGATACTAGCCGTCTTCCAGTTCCAAAGAAACAACACCACCATGGATCGAAGCCGGGAGAACTCCCTCCCCAGCCATATAGTGATATTTACAAATAGATATAGCAATTTTGGAAGCACAATCATTTTAAGAATGGCAATCCTACCGTGTAATTAAATTGGGAGATGCCTCCAAACCTGCAGTTTAGTGTTAAGTGTTTGTAGTGCCCGATCATGATTATCGGCGTATAAGGTTTGTCTATTGCTAGAAACCAGTACCCCAAGGTATCTGATGTCGTGTTCATTTGAGGCCGCACATTTGAGCTGGGCATTTTGTGGAGGGGGTGAGCGGGAATACTTCTGATTTGGCACTGTTAACCGTATATCCCGAGTACTCTGCAAATTCGTTGATGTCTGTCATGATAGGGACAATGTTTTTGTCGGGTTCACGGACATAAAGCAGCGTATCATCCACGTATAATATTTGGGTGGCTCCTTTCAGCGTTATGCCTCTGTTATGTCTTAAACGTATTGCCGCCGCCATGGGTTCAATTGTCAGGGCAAAGAGGATAGGGGAGAAGGGACACCCCTTCCTAGCTTGAACAATTCAGATATAGTCCTATTCGTGCATACTTTCGCGCATGGAGCTGTATAAAGCAGTTTGACATATTGGATGAAATGCGGACCCACCTCGAACCCCTCCAATACCTGAAAAAGGTACTCCCAGGAGACTGAATCAAACGCTTTCTCGGCTTCAAGGGATATCGCTACTGCTTGCTTGGATTAATCTGTGACATTATGCTGAATAGCCTGCGTAGGTTTAAGGCAGTGGATCTTTGGGGAATAAACCCCCTTTGATCCGTGTGTACTTGTATTGGCGTTACGGGTAGCATGCGGTTCGTCAATACTTTCGCAAAAATCTTGGCATCCACATTTATCAGGGACAGGGGTCTATAGGATGACATATCCTGTGGCCGGCGTCGGGGTTTGGGCAGCACTGAAATTATGGCCTTGCGCATAGATTGTGGCAAAATGTGTTTACCCAGGGCCTCTCCTCACACTTCCAGCAAAACGGGGACCAATTCTTCCCGGAATTCCTTAAAATTCCACTCCAAGGCCGTCCGACCCTGGCGCTTTGCCAGACGCAAGCCCCTTGATTGCCTCGGTGAGCTCCTCTGCCGCGACAGGTTGCTCCAATATTAGTTTATTTTCTTCTGTAAGTTTAGGGAGGTCCAATGTAGCAAGGTAGTTTTTGATCTCATCAGGGGATTTCCTATCTTTATTCTCATATAGTGTTTTGTAAAAATCAACAAATTCATTGTTTATTCCCTGCTCGCTTGTTCTTATCACGTTTTGTGTCGTGTGAATTGATGCGATCGGGGCCATTTGTTTTTCATGCTTAAACAAATCGGCCAGCATTTTCCCTGCTTTATGCCCTTCCCCGTATCTGCGAGCCCTTGCAGGGGCTGCTATATATTGTACTTCCCTTACTGCCAGCCGGTCAAATTCCCTAAAATTTGTATATTTCAGCTAGGGTGTCTCCACCATGCGTCCGGCTGTAAACTTCCTCTAGTACGTTCAGTTCCTTCTCCACCCTCTTCAGGTCCCGTCGTACCTCCCTTAGAAGGCCCGTAGTTTTAGATATCGGGGCCCCTCTCGCCCAGACTTTAAATGCTTCCCAAACCGACGAGATGTGGTCAACAGACCCGATGTCTGCAAAGAAATTGGCAATTTCTGTGTAGGGTTTCAGCAACGTTTGGGTCTTTTAATATATCTCTAGGCATTCTCAATCTCCTAGTCGGCCTAGGGGCATCTCCCAGAGTAATTTCCAGTGGCACCGGGGAATGATCAGATAGTGTGCAGGGAAAGATTTCGCAATTCTGTAGGGAGTGTGTTGTATTTGAGGGGACGAACCAATAGTCATGTACAGAAGAGTAGAACGTGTAACGCTTGCTTGTTGGGTGGAGCACTCACCAGGCATCCAGCATGGTTAGTTGCTGGATGATCTGCTTCAAAGCTAGCGCTGTCCTGGAAGGTGGCCTGATTGCCTTGGCGGATCTGTCCAGAGTCTGGTCGAGCACCACATTAAAGTCCCCTCCCCATAGTATAGTTGCCGCTTCGTGCTTAACAAGGATCTCAAGTATGTGTAAGTAGAAGTCCGGGTCATCGAGATTGGGGCCATAGGTGTTCACCAGGGTTGTTTCCCCGCAATTTCCCCCCAGACCAACACATCTGCCCATCGGGTCCACAAGGTGGCCCTTGTCTATGAAACCTAGTGATTTGTGAATAAGGGTGCATACCCCTCTGGACTGCGAGGAAGAATTTGTGTAGTAGCGCTGTTTGCCCCATTTCGCCAGTATTTTCTCATTAACCGAGCCCTGTGCATGCGTTTCTTGCAACATTAAAATGTGGGGCCCATGTCTGGTGACATAATTACCAACCTTCCTGGCCTTCATTGGGTTATTTAGGCCTCGAACATTCCATGACATTAGTTTAATCTTCAACCCGTCACCCATTTTCTATATATAAACATTGCAATGTATTATAACAACCATAAATGCACGAGTGACCAGAACTAGGGTAGCACCAGTACCTGCGAGACCCTATTTCAACAAACCCCAGCAACCTTCAACGGTGCAAACTCTCCTCCCAGACTTGAACTCGTCCGGTTGGTTATCACAACAAAAAAAAAAATCCCCTTTCGCCCTGTCCCACCCTCCACCCACATCTGCCCCAACTCGACGATGGACCCAGATAACTGATTGGAACATTCCTGAGGGTGCTTTGTTGCCATCCAATGGGCAGCCATCTGGTCTCCCACATGGGAGACTCTACGGCCCGATAACATCGGATCTTAGTCCAGTACAGCTGTGTTGACTTTGCGGAAAGAAAAGCATGTTACTGCTGCAAAGGAGGCGCAATTCATCGGATCTTCTCTGCCTCCGGCCGGGTCTTACATTTGGGTCCCTTACGCGATCTCTGGGGGGCAGTGGAATGGAGACCTCCACGTATGCCATTGCCTCTGTAGGGTTTTCAAAAAAATGGGCCCTGCCTCCATGTTGGATTCTCATTTTCGCAGGGAAAATTAAAGCATAAGGCGTGTTGCGGAGTCGTAACTGTTTCTTGACCAACTCATAGGATCTACGTTGTGTTTGTATGTTCGCAGAAAAGTCTGGATATATGGATCCTGTTTTCTTCATGGTGCAGTGTACCTTTTTCCCCCTGGCCAGACGGAGTATCGTGTCCCTGTCCCTATAATTCAGGAGACGTGCAATAATGGTTCGGGGTGGAGCGCCCAGCTTGGGGGTTGGTGCGAGGGTGCGATGAGCTCTTTCAACGAGGAAATGGTTTGAAAGGGATTCTTCCACCTGCCTTTCCATGGAGCCTTGCCAAACGTCTCCGCCACCCCAACATTACGGATATTCCTGCAGGACCTGGATTCGAGATCCTCGCACTTGTTCCGAGTCTTGCGTAGCTCCGTCTGAAGTAGGGCTATATCGGGGCCATGGTGCGAAAAGCACATCTTCATTTACTTATCCTGTTTTCTGATTCCGAGATGCGTGCGCTTTCCTTTTCCACCCACGCTTTCAAGGATCCAATCGTCGCCACTGTCATCCAGTTTTACGTTGACGGCCAGGAACCCATTCTGCAAAATTGTTGCTAGGCGGTCCAAGGGATCTGTCTCGATTTTCCAGTGTTTGTTGCCCCTCCTGTTGTCACCTGCGGCTGGGAGCTGGCGAAGGAGTCCATTGGGCCGGTCTTTCTGCCCCCTGTGGCCTTCTTCTCAGTGCGGCCCATTAGGCAAAGTGACCACCTGCAGAGTGGATTGTGCTCTCCCACGTGAATGGAAACGCTGGCCCTGCGTTCAGTTATTGCCCACTGTGGCTACAATGGGGTTTAGCAGTGCAGCCCTTGCCCTGATCCCACAGCCAGGGTGCGCCGCAGTACAGGCAGGAAACTGGGCCTTTGTTGCTATGGGCGAAAGATCTTCACTGCAGGGGCCTAGTTATGGAACTACACAGCTCCGGCGTATGCACGGGCATTGGCCTCAGGGTATGCCGTCCATATTGTCACTACATGATTCCCTGGAGCAAGTGGCGGCCAGATGTTTGCTCCGGCCTGTCTCCTCGCTTCCCTGTGATCCTGGAGTGGTGTCTTTTCACTGTTGCCAGCCTGTCTCCAATATCTCCCCGCCAATCGCGCCCCCAGCTCTCAGCACTTATATGCCTGAATTTCTGGTGTCTTCTGAAGGAGTTCAGCAGGTGTGGAGGCTGGCACTCCAGCAATTTGTGTCTATTTGCAGTAGTCTGGCCGTGTCACAGTGCACCTGGAGGATCCAGTGCTAATTTATCTGGTGTGCTTCCCTGTCTGAAGGAACGTGACTGTACAGTTCTCTAAGTTGGTGAGGTACTCTGTGTGTTAAGCAAATTTCACACCCTGCGGCCAGCCACGCACCCTGCCTCTCCTCCGAGCCGCCGCCAATGCAGGGAGGCCTCAGTCTCGATGCGTTTACTCCCCATGCCCTGGAGATCCAGGCTGGGCCTTCTCGCGCTATGTGCTTTGCAGCCCGCAGCGGCCGCCGTATCGCAGGGTGTCTCGCCTCCCCTTAGTGTTGGCCGCTTGATGTCACAGGGCTCCCGGCGCCCCCCGCCTCCCACAGCGGCCCACTTACTTCACCAGCACGCCTCCACTGGACTTCTGCCGCAGGGGTCCGGGGCACGCGCTGCAATCCCGGCCGTCTTCAGGCACTCTGTGGGGGCCCTCTCAGAACCCGATGTGGAGGGAGCTGCTTAACACAGTACCGCCCCCCTAGCAGCGCTCGTATGTTGGTAGACCGCACTCCCAAGCAACCCCACCCGGCTCGCGCGGGAGCGGCGTGGAGCCTAGCAGTGGTGACACCTCGGCTCCCTCGGCTCCCTCGGCTCCCTCGGCTCCCTCGGCTCCCTCGGCTCCCTCGGCTCCCTCGGCTCCCTCGGCTCCCTCGGCTCCCTCGGCTCCCTCGGCTCCCTCGGCTCCCTCGGCTCCCTCGGCTCCCTCGGCTCCCTCAACCAATATCTCCTCAATCCCAGTGTCGGCGAGCTCCGTTTTTCTAAGGGGCACTTCCTGGGGTCCTCCTTCACAGTATTTTGTAAATATTTTCCGAGCAGCTGCTGACTGGAAGGATATTCGGGGTAACAGGATTTCGCCGGAGCTCTCCACCTAGGCGGCCATCTTCGACATGTGCAACAGCGCCCCCCTAACTCAACATTTTTGTTGAGTATACAGGTCACAAACCTTGTCTAGATTATATGTGGCTTTATGGAATACTACAGATTGGCTGAGAAAGATCCCCCAGACTGCCTCGGGGCTCATTCCACAAGGGGCATGGCAACATCTTCTGCTTTACAAGAGGGGATGCCAATACATATTTGTGGGACAGCCACATGGTCTTCCATTCACACTTTTACTAAACATTATTATCTGGATTCATCCTCGTGCCAGGAAGGAGGATCTGGTAAGGCAGTTTAACACCATATGACAAATCAAGAAGACTGCTGAAATTCTTACTCCCTCCTTCAAATTTGACACTGCTTTGGAAGTCTATCAAAAGATGAGAATACCTGGGAGTACACCAGCCATTCAAAAAACAAGTTACTTACCCCATGTAACATTCTTTCAATTGGGTGTTGCTTCCACGTATTCCCCATCGTCCCTTCCATATTTCCGTGAATTACACTTACGCGCTTTCATAGTATTGCACTGCCATGGGCACACTAATGCCGGCAATTCTGCAAGAAGGGCATAAAAACTGAACTGTAGCCAACTGGCACTGCGCATGCTAAATGTACCAGTGATTAACTCCCTCGTGGGCCTCCGTCTGTCAACATCGCGTCAACTGCATAGACACACTGCGCCCTCTGCTGGAAGAAAGAAAACCAAATTCAGAAGGAGACTAATATATGAAAAGATGAGAAATATGTGGGAATAACATCCAATCGAAAAACGTTACCTGGGGCAAGTAACTTGTTTTTTGCAAGCAGGTTCTGGGAATCTAGATCTCTGGGGCACACCTGTACATTCCCATGGGAAACTGTGCCTACATTGCCTTCCTGCCAATTCCTCTAGTGCCCATTGTGCACGCTGGGCAGCAAACAGCCCTGCAAAATGATCTCATATCCCCGGCATGGGCTAAACTGATATGGGCACCCGGTCTTCATCAAGATGTCTGCAGTGGACCCCCTTTGCCTCGGAATCTACCCACTGCTAACAATACAGCAAGGCCTGATAAACCATCACGACCCGGCACATATTGCTCGGGATTATTCCTGAACACTGCAAATCTGACCATTTTAAAGAAAAGGAAACGTTTCACACTGTGGTATGGCAGAGGGCTCCTGAACCTGGGATTGGTGTTGTAGTTGTTGCCTTGTGTTGGTCAGCAAGCATTTTCATGCTTCAGTGATCCTACAGACAATAGCTTGTTGAAGGTACTCTTGCGTTCATTTCTGCCATTGGTGACCAATACTGATGTGGGAATTTAACAGGTTTGATGGATGTCATTAATTATGCTACCGTATGAGCTGCTACCTAAATGTGACCCATCTTTCTTGGAAAGTTGCCTTACTTATAGCCATCACGTCCAGGACAGGGTAGATCTCCAGCCACACGCTAGATTTCTCCCTAAAGTAATTGCCGAGTTGAGGATCTATTGGTTTTCTTTGCGAACCACACCACTCTAGCAGAACGGACCTTGCATTCTTTGGACTTGATATGTATGTCAGTTTTACATGCAAAACCTGGTTTCTTTAAGAATGTCTGATAGTTGTTATTTTGGTGGTCCTTCAAAAGGACCAGCCTTGTTGAAGCATTCCATGAGATGCTAAGCCATACAGTTGCAGGCTTGGTGAAGGCACACTCAAGCAGGGCATAGTTCCAACAGTGGCGGTCCATGTCTGCATAGCCTTGAGTCGTCTCACAAGCAGGAACATGGAGGTCTCTCCACACTTTTGCTAGATACTATCTTGGACGGTTCAAGACTAAATCGGGGGCTGGCCAGGCAGCGCTGCAACATCGTTATTTTTTTAAAGCGAAGTGCAGCATTTTCCCCACCATTCCCAACACTTTTTTGCCAGCACATGCCTTGGTTTATGTAGGTTTATAAAGTCACTTGGTAGGGAAATATGGCCACGTGCATGCTCCTACTGTGTGGTACTCTATTAGAGCATGTGAATCTATGAGCCTTGGTTTCTTTCATAGATTCACATGATCCCCACCTGCCTCTTGCAAGGCTGAAGCTCCCTGCAAAAATAGCCCCATGACTGAGGGTTCAATCTGAAGATGCTGCCTGTTATGGAGGCAAAACCTGTGCAAGTCGTTGGAGGTGTCACAAAGGTCCAGCAATTCACATTATGTATGCAATGTATTGCTACGACATATAATCTGTACCAGGAAATAATTCAAGTATGTGAATCTATGCAAGATGCTCATGCTGGAGAACTACAGCGAAGGGTAACTGATACTTAGTCACCATAGTGACTACCTGATCACCATACTCCTAGTCACCATTAAAATATCTTGAAACTGCATTCAAACAGCATTCAAATAAGTGTAGGGTTGACCTGTGAGCCTGGCTGAATCTGTGCTAGATGTGACCGCATGCTTGTACAGCACAAGGTGTTCTTATTTACTTCTCTGCATCTTGGTCTAGCCCTGCACCTATATGGTACTATAGCCCACAAGTATGTAGGAACTGGGGCAATGGACTGAGTGCCATATTGATTATGGTTATTTAACCGATTGAATTTCTGCAAGCCATGCCCTGATTGCCATGTATGCCATTTAAACACCTTTTTAAATCTCTTGCAGGTCTACGAAGACACACTTGAAGGAGTGTACAGGTCGCTTAAATTGAAACTACACATGTCCGTTATTAATCATGCCCAGTTCTGGGACTTGGCCAAAGTTCAGATGACCAGAGTTTGCAAGCTTGAAGAGACGGCTGCTAACTATGTCAATTGGAGACTGATCGATTCCTTGCCAACTTACAGGTAGGTTTAGAGTGCTGCCATGGTGTGTACAGGCTTTCTTTTTGTTGAAGATTGGTGTTGAATACAGCTTTAAGATTCTTTATAGTATTGATAAAATACAAATCGATAGATATATCATTAGCATGTCAGTCTGATAGCACTGTAATCAGATATTCTCAAACACCACAGTATCAAAACCTTGATCACATTCCCCTGACCTTTTTTGTCAGATTAACCAGTGTTTTGTCACGAGTTCTTGAGTTATAACATGGCTGGGGGGAAAAAGGAAATCTCATTGCACATATTGCTTGCTCTGTGCTGCTCAGAAGTTGCTGCTTTCCTTGGCATGGTGTATGACTTACTTTCCAGGTGGTGTTACAGCAAGCTAGAATATCGCTGTCTCTAGATTTGTACCACTTAAGATACTCGGCAATGGTCTTTCCTTGTCTAACATGCATTGCATAGTTAGTATAGTGCATGATGTGTATACGGAAAGTGTTGCACAAGAAAAATGTAATATTTTCTAATTATTCAATATAGTACAATCATATAAAGCGGGGAACCTGCAACAAAGTCCTTATATGAATACATTCTTTAGAGTGGACGCAGCAATGTCAAAATATATTCACATCTGCAAGTGGCAAACCATTCTACTTTATGTGAAAATGTGCCAAAAAGAACTCGAGCATCCAAACTTCTCACTTCATATATCATATGGAATAAATCTTGCTATTAAATAGTATTCCATTGCATAGTCCAAATTAGATGTTAATCTTCTGACCAGTTGCAAGGTATCGTGGCTAATTCATGCTATGTCTTGCTCAGGGATGCGTATCTACAAAGTTATGTTTAATTACTGTACAAAGGTAGCTTCTGTACACTTTTGTAGGCTTTACATATAGGCTGTATTGTCAGTTTCTTAAAGCTGTTAAAATAGAGGAACTCATTGGGCCCATCACCCAGGCTGTCTTCACTTCAACTGCCACTGTGCAGAACCTTAACATGCACTCACTAACATTCCAAATTAGCACTCCAACATTCTCAGCTCATGCATACTCTGTCAAGCACTATTCAACATATCTCCTTCCCTTACAACAAGCACACCCAACTGCACATTACAACACATCTCCCTTTCATATGGATACACAACATACACACTCTCACAACAACATTGCACCTTTGGAGAGGGTGTGCTACTCTGAGAAACTTGTGGGATTGACCCTTTATCAACTGGGAAAATACTTCCCAGGCACGACCTCCCCATTATTTGCATGATGCAGAATAATCCCGTAGGGAGGCATGACCTTCCCTATGCATCTATGGATTCCACCAATTCCCATCTATCTCTAGTGGATGATACTATTCCCACTACTCCTAAATGGTGGCAGGCACTATTGCCTTTATGGGAAGATACTGTTCCCACGGGAACATTCTATTCCCGCTCTCCTTGGCGGCGGCAGGCATGACCTACCTCTCGCCTCGAGACATTGCCATTCTTTTATACATATTGCCTCTGTGGGAAAATATGATTCCCTCAGAAAATTAGTATTCCCTCTTCTAATGGTTGCAGGCATGACCTCTGCAGTTCCACTTGGGGAAGGTGTGATCAGCCCATATTCTTCAGTGGGGTCCCATTTTATCACTATGGGAACTAACAACCCCATCCTCTCTTGTGGAAGGCTTATCCTTCCTCTACCACTGGCATAAGGCGTGACCTCTTAACATACCAGGGTCTCCACACTAATTGATCAGTGTCACTTCAAACAGAATTTCACATGGAACTCCTAAAAGCATTGTTGTGCTTAACATCACAACACACATCAGACTAAATACTGTAAATAATTTCACTGCTAAAAGTCAATGTTTCTTCTTGCAACTTAAATCCTCTAAGTTATCTCTAGCCCACTCACACAGGCTCTCGCTTCTTGCCATTCCAGGCACACATCATGCACTTCCAATTGTCCCTCTTAAGACAGTAACTGTATTCCTATAAAGTCCATAAGAGACAATAGGTACCTGCAAATCCTAAAAGATATACTACATTGCAGCATACATTAATGAATTCTCCTTCACAAACATGCCGCCCTAGCATTCATACCTTACATGCATGACTATTCTAGCCAGCACAGTGGCATTTCATAAACCATGTCATACATTGTTAAAAATGAATTGCCAAATAAAAGGATACACCTCTGACGGTACACTTCTCGTGTTCTTCACAGCTTTCTCCATCCATCCAAACATCCCTTTGAGAAGTTGAGTGAATCACCATGCGCCATAATTCATACATGGACAATGACTTCTTCAATCCCTATGCTGCTGCTACAATGTGACCTTCGGATTCACATAATTTAAATCAATAAACTTGCTGGGAACTGTCCCTGCAACTCTTATCGAAGCAACATTTTCATTTTTCTCCTTTCTGCATCTGCGGAGCACTTTCCCTTTACTCCGTTCGTCTCTGTCCATTTCCCATTTTCATCCTGGTTCCGACGCTATGTACACAACGCAGATGAGGGTCCCTTCCTAATATGCTGTCAAATCATCCTGTATTAATGCTGTTTGCTTCCTTATCACACGTACTGCGATGTTCAGAAACTGCCTTGGTAACATCGGGCTTTCCTCTGGAGCTTACAATGGCATTCCAACTCTCGCCATCACCTGTTGCTCCCAGTGTGACGTCATCAGTCTTCAGACGGCTTCGGAGAATAACACATATCCTGCTCCCAACCGTCACCCAGCTGAAATAATTTGCCCTTCACGCCAGCTTACCAGGTGACTTTTTTCCTGGCAGATGTACTGAACGCCTCAACCTTTAGTACATACACATGTGAATCTAAGTTCTTGATTACCTGGCATCAACATCGTATTCCTCATGCACATATTTCAGTATGCTCGAGGTAACCTAAATTTCACCCAAAAGCTTCACTTCAGCACGTGACATTGGGCACGTCTCCTCTTCGTATCTGTGCCCCCTCTCTACCTTCCCTTCAAGAAGATATGCAGTCCATATGGGTAGCTATTCCAGACCTAAACCTCCTTTCCTTTTCTCTTGGGCACTGGGCTTGAACCGATTTCTCTTGCATGCTCTTAGATTTTCCTAATTCATCTTGTGACGGATGCTAGGGCGGATGCCCATCCTTTGTTTTGAGTGTTGGACCACTAGTGCTTTTACTGCGATTCCCTTTCGGACCGGGCGCTTCAACGTCGTTTAGAGCGGTGGGAGGTGTTTCAGCGCACACCACTTACGCACTTTCAAGCTTTCATCGACTATGAAACGCCCGGTGACTTCTTTACTTTTCAGAGCACCCTGGCTGGGGCACTCCTTCCCGGGGTCTTCCCGGTCAGGGAGGAGCGTCAAAAGCTGTTACCAGGGCTTGCCCTGACGTGCCTTTTAGGCCTAAAGTGTACCGTAAAGGGCCTATTGACCTCTGATTACAATGCAAGGCCCCTCCTATGGGGGCTGTTTGTGGGCCAAGTTCTACTGAGGTGGCGGGTACCACAGCTTGCTTCGAGGTTTCCTTATCTGGGGCTTCCCGTAAAGACACTGGGGTACGCCCTGAGGCCTCCGTTGAGGTTTTCTGTACCAAACTAATGTTAGAGGCCCTTCGTGAAAGGGCTTTTATCAGGCTCTGTTCTGAGGTCCCTCGCTGGAAGCTAAGGTGACCGACAGTTCTGAGAGGCCTGTTAAGGTCTTGTCGGTGAGGTATGCTCGTCGCTCCCGCTCAAGCGCTGACGTCAGTTCTGTTGAGGGGGCACGGAGTGAGGTCTCTGACCGGAATTCTTCTGTTACCGACGTTGCCAAGGTCTTTCCGTTGAAGGCTATTCTGGCTGATGGCATGTCTCAAACATTCTAGGCCACGCAGTACCGGCTCAGCCGAGGTTCCTTGTGGCAAGGCTATAAGATGAAGACTGCTGACCCATCTGTTGAGACCCCTGTCTCACTCCCACACGTGTCGGAGTTCACCTCAGGTGTTGAGAAAATGGCGGCTGCTCCCGCCAAGACTACGGCGGCCATTTTGGATACCTCCCTTACAACTACACCATCGGCGCTGGGTGGGAGCAGCTTTTCAGGAGAACAGTTTTCCTTGTGCGCATCCTTTTCGTCCAGTATGACGAATGCTCGGATGCCACTACTGCACAACATCCCGCTTCCTGTGGCATCTGCGCCCTTGATCTATGTTGACACCAGTGGAGAAGTGTCCTCTTAGCAACCCTCTCCGTTACGCTCATGGGGCCTCCAGTCATGCCTGAAACGTCGGTGGAGGACGCTTTTCGATAAATTTCAAAAGCTAATGCACTCCGACCCCATGAAGGAGTATTTTCGAGGTTTGTTTAGGGAGATATGACCTCCTGCGCCGTCTGTACCAGTTGTGGCACCGGTGATCCCGCCAGCGCCTCCTTTGCTGGCCGGGCCTCCACTGGCTGTCCCTCCCTTGCCTCCACTGTCTCCACTGGACAAATCTTCAGCAGGGCCAGATGCGACGCAGCATGATCCGGATGTGTCGGACGACACACAGGGGATCGGGACAGCGAGGACCAGCCCTGCTCGGTTAGAGCCTTTCACGACCAGGTGCTGGACATGTCTTTTGGATGTTCCAGTAACCGAGGCACCCGCTCACAGGAAGGGGTGTTTTTGGGGGCGTTCACCTTGGTTTATAGTCCTAATGTCGACAACAAAAATGTCGACAGTCAAAATGTCGGAAAAAAAATGTCGGAAAAAAAGTCGACTTTTTTTTTCAATGCATTTTTTTTTTTAAATGGGGGGGGGGGGGTTCCCCCCACACCCCTTTTTTAAATTTTTTTTTTAATTTTTCCCTTTTTTTTAACTCCCGAACCCCTAAAATATATAATTAAAAAAACAAAAGTCGACATTTTTTTGTCGACATTTTTTTTCCATATTATGACTGTCCATCGTTCACCTTCTCTCCTTTGGCGCATACCGGCTTGTTCTTGCAGAAGGACGTTTTATGGACTGCCCTATAGGGAACTCTGGAGATTTCCCGATGGGGCTCTGCACCCTGGGCCTCTTGTGTTATTTCCAAATTATCTCATAGTAAAAGCATTGGGCTTGCTGACAATGTGTCATATGGGGCCACTTTGAAAATTATTTCCATGGCCTCTTTTGGTCCATAGTAATTATTTCCAGGGCCTCTTTTTAATTCCAAGTCCACCCCTGCGCTCGTTCTAGGCTCCATGCTTTGGAAGAAGTGCCCTTAGCGTCGTGTCCGCCCCCTCCGACACGGTGGTGGCTGCTGCTACATTACAATTCAGACCTGCCTCGTCTTCTACAGCGGCAACGTAGGTTCTGGCCAAAGAGGACGGGCTTCTTGACTCTTTGGGAAGATTTTTGCTAATTCCGCCCTGCAGTTGCGTCAAGCTAATGTGGAACTGGCATTAGCGGGGGCGAATATGAACATATGGAAGTTTGAGGAATTCATTCCACTAATAAACTAGAGGATTTTAAAGTGGGATTGTCAGATGCCAGGGTCCTGGCGCAGGATATGCTGGAGGCTGCGGCGCATTATGTTGACACCTCGGCCCGGGGCCTTATGCTTGGCGTGGACACCTAATCGGGCTTGGCTGCACGCTACCAAGTGCTCTAAAGAGGTGCAGGATAAAGTTCTGGACCTGCCTTTTGATGGCAAGGAGATTTTTCATTCAATGACAGATGTTGAACTGACTAAGACTAAGGACAGCACCCAGACCTTGTCTTTTCCTGGTCTGCCTTTCAGGGCACAGAGCTTCTTCGCAGCCTTGGCCTTCCTCTGGTTTTACAGGATTTCTGGATCGGAAGGATCGATACTCCATCAGGAAATTCCTGCCGACTGCAGCAACCGGGCCGGTTTTTCTCCTGTTCCTCAGCCTCCTTCAGGTTGCGCCGCCAACGATGAACCAACTAAATGAAGTTTCTGTGTTTGCACGAGACGCCGGGGAGGGGGCGCATTGCGTCTCACTGGGAGGCGTGGCATGCTATCACTGAGGACCGGTGGGTCTTGTCAGTCGCTCGGTTGGGCTTCCACTTGCTCAACCCCCCCCCCCACCTCCCCAAATCTTCAATCCTCCCCCTAGGGGAGCGAGGGGAGGGCTTCTACTACCGGCTGTTTATGGTGCCCAAATCAACCAGGCTGACCCGCGCACCATCCTAGACCTTTCCCAGTTCAATCTATCTACCCCAAGAGAAATTCAAGATCACGCCCTGTCAGATAAAATCCTCCTTGACAGAAGGGTGATTGGCTCAGCATGGTGGACCTTGAGGATGCTTACATGCATATTCTGATTTTGAGTCTGTATGGGAAATAGCACAGTTTTTCCTTGTGGGAGGAGCATTTCCAGTTCAGAGTGCTCCAGTTTGGCCTCAGCTCGGCACCGCGTGTCTTTACGAAGATGTCTGTTATCGCAGCTGATTTTCAGCTTCAGGGTATTCATGTGTATCCGTATTTGGGCAATTGGCTGCTGCGCAGTCCTTGTCCTCAACCAGCCTTGAGCAACCTTCAGTCTCTCCTCCAGCTCCTGTTCCATCTTGGGCTGTCGGTGAACTGGCGGAAATCCTCCATGACTGTCTCTCAGGACCTTATTTTCCTTGGTTTTTGTTGGAACACGATCGACTGCAGAGTATATCTGACCGGGGACAGAATGGCGGATCTGTTGGCCACATGTCAGATGTTTGCGCAGTCAGCATGTCGGCCTGGTGGTTCCAGAGGCTTCTGGGCCTCATGGCCTTGTGTGGTGGCTCTTCCTCTTGCTTGTCTCAAGATGAGGTGAACACAGATGGCTCTTCAGAGTTCTTGGCGCCAAGCAGTGGACCGAGACTCCAAAATGATTCCTGTTCCATCATTCATGAGAGCGGTCCTTGTGTGGTCGTCTCTCAGTAATGTGTCGGTGGGCGCGGCCTTTCAGGACCCCAGTCCGCTAGTGATAATCGCGACAGACACTTCCCTTCTGGGGTGGGGTGCGACATTGGACCTTCAGGTTTCCGATCTCTGGTCACCGCAGGACAAACGCCTTCATATAAATCACCTGGAGCTCCTGGTGCTCAAAGCGTTCCGGCCTGTCATTGTCAACAAAGTGGTCCGGATCCACACGGACAACGTGGTGTCCATGTTTTATATCAACAGGTAATGGGGTACCAAGTGCCCTCTTGTGTATCTCGCCATTCAGATGTGGGAATGGGCAGTTCAGCATGGCATCTGGCTGGTGGCAGTGCATATCCCGGGTCACCTGAATGTTACTGCAGATGACCTCAGCCGGCGTATAATGGTCAGCTACGAGTGGGAGCTGAACTCGGCGGTCCTCTTGCAAATCTTCCAGTGTTGGTGCACTCCAGAAGTGGACCTCTTTGCGACAGCATCAAACGGGAAACTTCCCCTGTATGCCTCCAGGAACGGTCTGGGAGCCTCCTCTCTGGGGGATGCCCTCAAAAGTCCCTGGCACAACATGAGGGCCTATGCTTTCCCGCCTCTGATTCATCGGATGGTTTGCAAGCTAAGGGGCACGGTGAGGTGTTTTTCTGCTCATAGCACCATGGTGGCTGCCCATGTTTTGGTTTTCAGAGCTTCAGCATCTGTCGGTTTGTGCACCGATCAGGCTTCCGTTGGTTCCCGACCTGCTTCACCAGAGATTGGCAGCTGTGGCACCCCTCCCCACAATCGTTCAGCTTGGCGGCATGGTGCCTGAATTCAGATCGCTAGAACACCTCAACTAACACCTCCTTGTCAGCTGATAACATGCACATTATTCAGGCGGCTAGGAAGTCCTCTACGAGATTTCCATACAGGAGCAAATGGCTTCGGTTCTGCCACTAGTGCTTAGCCAAACAGCTGGACCCCAGGGGGGGGGGGGGGGGGGCTACGATCGATGTGGTGCAGTCCTTGATCTCTCATCTAGCAGAATCTGGCATTCATGTCTTGTCATGCAGGACTTATTTTTCCGCGGTTGCCGCATACCTATCCACGGACCAGTGCTCTTTTTCTTGCTGTCAAATCCAGTGGTTAAAAGGCACTTTGCGGGTCTCATGCGTCTTTACCCTCCTGTTCGCAAACCGCATCCGACGTGGGATCTGAATGTAGTCCTTACGGCCTTGTGCCATAAGCCCTTTGAGCCAATGGCTAATGTAGACCTTAAGCACCTTTCGTGGAAAGTGTCCTTCTTGGTCACTGTGACGTGTGAATGAGCTCCAGGCCTTGTCAGTGGAGCAACACTTCCTGGTTTTTCATAAGGATGAGGTTGTCCTGAGGACGAATCCTTCTTTCCTTCAAAAAGTGGTCTGATTTTCATCTGAATCAATCTCTTTGCCTGTCTTTTTTTTTTTCCAGATCCAGCCTCAGAGGGTTTTGCATTACCTGGACGTTAAAGCTCTTAAGTTCTATCTGGACAGAACATCTGAATTTAGGTGTTCTTCCCAGCTCCTGGTGACCTTCGGTAATCCGCAGGGTAAACCAGCCTCTAAAGCGACTACCTCCAGATGGATTGCTGCCTATATTATGGAGTCTTGTGCTGTTCAGGGTCTTCAACCTCCAAAAGGGGTTCACGCACACCTGGTACGGGCAAGCAGCTGCTGTTGCCTTTCAAAAGTATGTCCCCTGGGAGACCATCCCGAAAGCAGCTACCTGGGCCTCCCCATGGGCTTTTTGTAAACACTACTGTTTGGATCTGAGCTCCAGGTCTGCTCAGTTTGGCCAGGCTGTGCTTAAACCTTTTCCAGTAAGGAGTTTTTCCGTCCACCTGTAATTCATGTAAGGAGTGCTTGGGAATCTCCCATAAGAGTGGAGAAAAGGGGAAGGGACGTAGTATAATGGGGTTACTCACCGTAGTGACACCTTACTCCTAGTCTATAGTCCCCTTTCCTCCATGAGCCCGCCTGCCCTCCCCTCTAATAAGGTTCCTCTATTATTGCTTAAAGGTCTCTGACCTGGCGATTGAAAATGACTGGGCGGGGTGCTGGGCGGAGCTAAGGAGGGCACTTTTGAAAAATGTGATGCTTTTTACAAAGTGCTCCGATCCTGTCCCACAGGACTGAGGAATGTCCCATAAGTATGGAGGAAAAGGGACTATGGCCTAGGAGTAAGGTGGTCACTACGGTGAGTATTCCTATCTACCCAAACAAATCTCATGAAACCAAACTGCAAGCAGAGCCTTCAAGTTTAGTGCGCTCCCTGATGTGTCTCGAGCATTTTGGAAAAATAACATAAAACAGACTGGTATTTGGGGGCGGGGGGCATGATCTTAAAATTATATATTTCATCTGGTTCTTACGATGTGCATTCATTACTTTAAGGAACAATTACATATGTAGACCTATATACTAGTCAAACAAATAGAAATGCTTCATGGGTGTGTCATGCAGCCATTTCTTAAATATACTAAACCTAAATAAGACTTGTACTGGCTGTAGTAGTGTATACCGGGTTCCATCTTAATGTATTCATTTTGAGGGGATACATTGAAGCTTTCAAATATCTAGCCTCATTGTTGGTGCATGACGAATGAAAATCACAGCACATGGCAATTAATCTTGTTCTGCTAACAGTGCCAAAAACGTACAGAGGAACCTTGTATAATATACTAGTTTTACCAAACCTTGAATTACCAGATGCACTTGACTTTAAACATGCATCATAAAGATGTTCAATGGCACATAGAAAATGGCCCAAAAGAACTTCAATCATGATTCCAATTGACTTAACCATGCTTAATGCTTTAGACTCAGCTGTTTTTGTAGGTCAATTTGCGGTCCACCACCCACAACCATTTTTTTCCTTGTTAACCAAAACGTGCCATTTTTTTGTCCCTTTTCCACAAAATGTGATACCAGATTCTAATCGTCGAACAATGTTTATCCAAATGTGAACGTGCCCGTTTGTTTTTCCTATATAATTTGCATCAGAGGCATTTAATAGCATACATGTTTTACATGTGGTGACTGCCTTCTGTTACCATCTTGTCTCTATATTCAAAGTGTTTCGAGAATTTGGATGCTATGCGGTGTCAACACATCGCATGTCCTCTAAATGTCATTCCACATTGAATAGTGGACAGATTTTCTAATAGCACAAGATGCTTGTACTAGTTTTTCTTTAAGACTGTTACTCTTTTTGAATGCAGATAAAGGTTTTGTAATAGTCGCTTGTTATGAAAGTGAAATTTTTAAAAACGTAATGGTATTACTGAATTTGATAAATGTAGTCGCAAGCTAGTTGTCATTTGGTTGGATTGGTGTAAGAGCATCTCTGTGGAATATAGTTCTCTGAACAATTCCAGAGGATATCCTCCATTTAAAAGTATTTTGCAAAACGTCTGGTTGTCTATTGGTCACTTATTCTTGTGCAAACATGCTGTAAGGTAAATTTCGTAACGCCTTGGAATGGTGACTCGTAAAGTGCGGTATTCTTATCAGTCTCTTTTCTGAAGAGGTCTAAATCAAGAGACCCTTAGTTGTGAGACTGGTAATGAGTGGTTTTTACTTAACTGCCAAGTGAGCATCCAATTACGGCCAGACTGTTGATCTATTGAAAAAACTGGTATACTTCGCGTTTCTTGCTCAGAATATGTCCTCCACATCTCTTGAAGAATATAGACTGACAGAAATGATGATTAGTTATTGGGTCATCTTATATAAGCCATGTATAATATGCTGAATTGGGGGGCAAATGGGCACATAACATATGGGAACATAATGTGGAGCATGGCGTTTCCATATAACGGTTGTGGAAAATAAAGACCACTTGATGCCTGTGGGTTGATTAACGCTTTTAGTCAAAGCAGTAAGCAAACTCATTACCTATGGCCACACGAGACTTCAACGCAAGTTTTATTTATTGTGCACCAGACCCGAGGGTATCGGGGCGCAGAGAAATACAAAAATATTTTCAGTTTAGGTTACAGTGCTGTACAACTGTATATTATAGGCAACAATACAGTAGATTTTTAGCTTGGGTTACAATGCTGTATAAATGTATACAATGAGGCTAGGGTTAGGTTACAGTGCTGTATAAGTATATACAATAGGATCGAGCTAATGAATCAAGAGTGACGGGAGATTAATGAGAGAGAGCAACAGATGTGCTGGCTGCTCTCTGTATAAAACAAGTGGCGAAATATGAGGTAGGGAAGAACTATTGGGCAGGATGTTGTGAAGATGTGACCGAATATACAGTAAAGGACACATGGAGCCGCCGGTGGCGCCCAGTTTTAGCAATCATTTTCTTTGATCAGTTCATGATGTTGCGTCTGAAATGAGGGTAGTTTGGTCTGTCCTTATGGCAGGTGGTAGGGAATTCCAAAGCTGAGCGGCTTTAACTGGGAAGCTGCATCCTCCAGTTTTAGAAAATTTAAACCTGGATACCGTAAGGGTGTTGGCGTTAGCTGTTCTTGTTGGACGGTTGGATGATTGTACATTCTCCCTCCATGGTCCAGGTATCTTATACACCTAGCACTACATGAGTGTCAATGGTAGTGGGGGAGGGAGGGGTCTGTCTTGGCAAGATCACCCCTTGCAACTCCGGTTGTAGAGTTTTTTTTTTTTTTTTTTTTTTTTATGCCAGCTGCATTCGGTAGCACTTGCTAGTACATCAGTAAAAGCACAAGGTAAGTCAATTCTTCAAGGTGATGGTACTCCCTAATGCTTCATACTCACCTCAAGCCATGTGAGAGGTGAGAGGTCTAGTAATGGGACGACATCTGCCAGCTAAAACAGCCTTTCAGGCAAAAGAGCAGAGAACGTGCTTAGCTATGCCAACACGCATATATGTTCCAAGCGTGAGCAGTGAATTCGAGCATTGCTTAATAATGGGTGAAGCGCCTCTGGAGCAGTGACAAGCGCAGTGAGGTTCATTGCATTGTGCAGCTAGAAGCAGTGGTTTAACAACGTATAACAAGCGGAAAATGCTGTTGCAAAATGGAGTACATATGATCATGCCTTTATTCATCCACAAAACGAATGCTTGGTCTTTGGAGATATTGGTATATAAAGGTTCAATGTCGACAGCTTAAAATCTGATGAGCATCATAACATGGTGTCAGGGAAAAAGTAAACCCATGTCATATCGGCACCGTTCTGAGGTTGATGCGTTCCTTAGCATGGTGTAAGGCAATTTAAAATCAGACTCTCGACTTCTACCACTGAAGATACTCTGCAATGGTCTAATCATGCTTTGCACAGTTACTACAGTGCATGTGCACACATTTGAGCCAGCACTGCTTCAGATTGCCATGCACTACATCTCCATCGTATACTGACCATTAACGCTCCTACTAACAAGTAAATGTTCTTTCGAAGGGATTGTGTCCTTTGACGTATTACTTATCTTAGATATCTCCTTCCAGCTCTGCTGGCCTCGGAACATTTTTCTCTAGAGGGCGCTGCGCGTCGACGTCCGCCACGTGGATGTCCCTCGACAGCCGCCGTATCGACGTCGTCATCCTGCCTATAAAGGCCGCGCGCAGCGTCCGTTGCTCAGTTCCGTTTTTCCGCACTTACTCAGTGCCTCGGAATACCGTTGCTCAGTTTCATAGACAATTTATCCTATTTACCTCGAGATATTCGATCCGTACTCGATGGCTTCCTCGTCGGAACCGACAACCCCTCGGTCCAGCTTCAAAAAATGCTGAGATTGTGGGGAAAAAGATGTCGCTGACTGACCCTCAGTTTGTCTGTGGTGTTTGGGAGCTGAACACCATTGTTCGGAGTGCGAGGACTGTATGTCCATGACAGCTAAGGCCCTGAAGGAGCGTAGGGGGAAGCTGGAGAAAGGTAAGACTTCAAAAGCTTCTTCTTCGACGAAGTCGAGACATTCGTCTCCTCGTCACCATTCGCGCTCCAGGTCTCGGAGTGGGTCCCATCACTCCTCGAGATCGAAGCACTCGAAGAGGAGACGTCTAAGATCCCCTTCTCCGTCCTCCTCTTCCTGTTTCTCCTAAGAGAATCCCTTGCCCCACGAAACATAGTTCCCGGGCTGAATGGGAGGAATTCCGCAAAAAATATGATGAGCGTCTTCGAGAAAGCGGCCTCGACCCCCTCGAAGACTGCCGAGAGCGATGCTCTGGTCGAAACACCCGAAAGTCAAAAACGCCGCAAGTTTCAGTACCCGGCGAAGGAAGCTTCTCGAGCGCGTCGCGAACCCTCGAGTAAAGCTATGACCTCGAAACCTTCGAAGGTTCCATCGACGCCGAGGTCGGTGTCGACGCCGTTGTCGAAGGGACCTTCGACACACGGGTCTGTCGACTCAACGCCATCTTTGACACCGGCGTCGACGCCAAGGAAAGTCACGGTTACAACGCACCCAGTGACTATCCCCAGGTCCTCGATGGCGTCGAGATTGTCGACTTCCTCGAGCAGAATCCCAATTCTATCGAGGACCTCGAGGCCTCCGCCTTTGTTTTCGATGCCACGCCCAAAGCCTTCGGCGTCGACTACATCAGCGTTTTCGAGGCCGATTATGACAAGTTTGGCACCCTCTGCCTTGGAGATGGGTTTTACACCCTTTGTGAGTTCAGAACAATTGAGAACTATGTCCTCAATTTTGGAAGAGGGAGAACTATCTGAACAGGAAGACACATTTGAGTTGCAGGGACCAGCAACCCCAGTTAGAGAGGAGTTATCCTCAGAAGAACGCAGGTTAAAGGATCTTCATGATTCCTTACATGAGGCAAGTGGGTTAGACACTTCCCCAGAGGTGGAGTTTGCTAGGCCAGACCCGGGGGAGCATGCTGAAACCCCCTATAGAGCCTTAATGGCCAGGATCACAGAATTTATGGGGTGGTCAACACCTTCACAGGCTTTCCAACAAGATGACCTCACAAATATTCTTGACAAAGGTCCACAGGAGGATCCTGTAGTGCCCTTTCATAAAGCTCTTCAGAGGAAGATTATGATGAACTGGGAAACCCCAGATGTCGTCCCGGCAGTAAATAAAAAGCGGTCTACTAAATACAGGGTATCTTCTGCAGACCCAGAGTTTTTGTCAAAACGCCCATCCCCAGAAAGTCTGTTGGTACAGGCAGCATCTTCTACTGACGTCAAGACTGCTTACCCTACCGTCCCACAGGACAGGGACGATAAATATGATGCTATGGCAAAGAGTTTTTTCGGCATGTAGCATGGCGTTAAAATCTGTTAATGCTACTTGCACCCTTGCTAGATTCAGCCATACACTTTGGGAGTGTGCTTCTGCAGCGGCTGACTGCATCCCGGAGGGAGAAGAAAGGGAGGCGTTCCTAAATATCATACAGGACGGTAAAGACGCTATGTGCGAATCCCTCCAGACGGGCATTGATTCGGCTGACAGTATCAGCAGAGCAATGGCGGCAAGTACAACAACCAGGAGATTCGCTTGGTTGAGTCTGATTTTTCCCCAGATGTGCAAGCCAGGCTCTTGATGGCTCTTTGTTTGGGGAAAAAGGCGGATGACAGTTTAGAAAAACTGCAGACATCAAAAGCTGCAGCAAAATCCCTAGGAGCTGCAATCCGTCAGACTCCTTTTCGTCCCACAGGAACCTCTGCGAGGGGCATTCCTTTCGCTTCTACTCCGCATTCGGAAGAGGTAGAGGACGACCGGCTCAAAGGGGACAAAGAACTACCCAAGGTGGACGGGGTAGATCTTCAAAAGCCGCAGCAACAGCAGGTGCTTCTTTACCATCGGCATCTGCATCAGCCTCCCCAAAACCACTCTGAGGACTTCCCTCACAGGACACCTGTAGGAGGCAGGTTAACTCAACATCTGGCGGAATGGCAGGCTATCACGTCAGATACTTGGGCATTGGAAACAGTTGCCCAAGGTTACTGCCTGCCTCTCCTACGCATACCTCAGTCATCCACTGGGGATCAGCTCTCAGAGCTCCAGGTCCGCTCCTCTTGCAGGAAATTTTAGACCTGCTAGAGAGAGGTGCCATAGAACTGGTACCTGTAGCGGAGAGGAACAAGGGCTGGTACTCCCCTTACTTTCTCATTCCAAAGAAAGACAGAGGACTGAGACCCATCTTGGACTTGCAAGAATTGAACAAATTCCTCAGGAAAGACAAATTCAAGATGGTAACTCTTTCTCAGATCCTTCAGTTCCAGGACTGGTTGGTATCTCTGGACCTCCAGGACGCTTATTTCCATGTGCCTATCCATCTCAAACACAGGAAATACCTGAGGTTCGCAATTGGCAACTTTCATTATCAATTTCGGGTACTGCCATTTGGGCTGACCTCCGCCCCAAGGGTCTTCACCAAGTTAATGTCGGTAGTGGCGGCAAGTCTAAGGAGGGAAGGGATTCACGTCTACCCCTACCTAGAAGATTGGTTGATCAGGGCTGTATCTTCGGAACAAGCTCAGATCCAGCTAAATCACGTTTGCCATTCCCTTCACAGACTGGGCTTCTCCCTCAATTTAAAGAAGTCACAAATGATACCATCGCAGAGACTCCAGTTCATCGGAGCGATCCTGGACACTTCCCTGGGAAAAGCCTCGCCACCAGAGGTGAGGGCTCAAGATATTCTACAGATGGTTACCAAGTTCCAAAATGCCCAACGTCTCCCAGCCTTCGACTTTTTGAGGTTGCTAGGCCTCATGGCATCCTGCATTTTCCTAGTGCCAGAGGCTCGCCTGAGAATGAGATCTCTCCAGTGGGCACTGAGGACTCAGTGGTCACAATTCTCAGGAAGAATGACAGATCTTCTTCAGGTTCCAGACAGAGTGGCTCGAGACCTTCAGTGGTGGGCCTGTCAGAACATACTGAAAGAAGCAGTTTTGGCAACCTTGGCCGAGATAACAGTAGTCACGGATGCCTCACTCACAGGGTGGGGAGCCCACGCCAACGACTTGACCATCAGCGGTCGTTGGTCTCCATCGGAGTCCAGACTACACATCAACCTGTTAGAGCTGAGGGCCATCAGACTTGCGCTGAAGTCTTTTCTGCCATCTGTACAAGGAAAGAATGTCCTGATAATGACGGACAACACAGTGGCCATGCATTACCTTAACAAAAAAGGAGGCGTAGGATCACTACCTCTGTGCAGAGAGGCGATGCAGCTCTGGTTTTGGGCAATCCAAGAAGGAATCTCTCTATCGGCAGTTCACCTAGCCGGAGAGAAGAACTTGACAGCAGACGCTCCGAGCAGGCAGAGCAGTCTCCCACGAGTGGAAACTAGCTCAGGAAGTCCTTCAAGAGATCTTCGCCCTTTGGGGAACCCCTCAGGTGGATCTGTTCGCCACCAGTGTCAACAGGAAGTGTGACCTGTTCTGCTCAAGGAATTTCCCCCGAGAGGAGCTCTGGGAGACGCGGTCATAGTGGACTGGGAGTTTCCACTTCTGTACGCATTCCCACCGGTCCCTGTCATTCCTCAAATGGTCAGGAGGTTGAGAAGATTCCGGAAAACCATGATCCTAATTGCCCCGGATTTGGCCAGGAGAACGTGGTACCCGGACCTTCTAGACTTGTCCATCTGCGTTCCAATTCGACTTCCACTCAGAGAATCTACTCTCACAGAAGGGAGGTCAGGTTCTCCATCCAGACATCAAAACCCTCAACCTTCACGCTTGGCTTCTGAAAGGCTGAGGTACAAGGATTGGGACCTCCCTGATGTTATGGAGGTGTTGCTTTCGGCAAGGAGGCCAGCAACAAAGTCTTTATACCGCTGCTGTTGGAACAGATTTTGCAGCTGGTGTAGAGAAAAGAATATCGACCCTTTTTCATGTGGTACACCAATGGTTTTGTCCTTCCTACTCTATTTGGCGAATTCAGGCCTTCAAGTTGGCACCATTAAGGGCTATCTCGCAGCGCTATCCATCTTTAAGCGCACTGCGGAAGAACCATCCTATTTCAAGTTACCCTTGGTAATAGTTTCTAAAGGGGTTAACCAACGTTTATCCCCCACGACCATTCCAGGTTCCGCCATGGGATTTAAACTTAGTCTTAACTTTCCTGATGGGCACACCTTTCGAACCACTCCATTCTTGTTCGTTAAGATTTCTTACCCTTAAAACTGTTTTATTAATAGCACTTACATCTGCTAGAAGGGTGAGCAAGTTAAAAGCTCTTTCTTGTAAACCCACTCATACAGTCTTTCACAAAGACAGTTGTCCTGCAAGCGAAGCCTAATTTCCTCCCAAAGGTGGTTTCTGAATTCCATATCACTCAGAAGATTACCCTGCCATCTTCCTATCATCATCCTCCTCCTCCTCCTCATCCGGGGAAAGAGGAAGAGGTTACACAGGTTGGACCCTAGAAGGGCTTTAAGTTTTTACATCAGTAGACTGGCCAGGATAAGACCAGCTGTTTGTAGGCTACACAGGTCACAAGCTGCGGTTACCGATAACTAAGCAGACCATTTCCAGATGAATCATTCTAGCCATTTTGGAATGTTATAAACTGGCAGGAAAAGAGCCCCCTCAAAACCTTAGGGCTCATTCGACCAGAGGTATTGTAGCTTCATCGGCTCTCAAAAGAGGAGTGCCGGTTAAAGACATTTGTGCGGCCGCCACATGGTCGTCCGTCCATACCTTTACACGATTTTACAACTTGGATTCCTCCTCCAGTCAAGAGACTAGGTTTGGAAGGGCAGTATTGCACTCTATTCATCAATAGAAGGCAGCATGAAGTCAGTACTCCCACCTCCAATAATAGAATACTGCTATGGGAGCCTACTTAAGATGAGGAATACGTCTGAGGACACAATCCCTTTGAAGAAGTTACTTCTTACCTTGTAACGTTCTTTCGATGGGATGTTCCTCCGACGTATTCCTTATCAACCCTCCCATCCATCCCCGCAGTTCTACTTCCCTTGTTACAGCTTACGCTCCTTCAGGGTGATTAGTCTAGTCCAGACAGAAATACCGTGGGCTACAAAACGGAACTGAGCAGCGGACGCTGCGCGAGGCCTTTATAGGCAGGATGACGTCGCTACGGTGGCTGTCGAGGGACATCGACGCGGCGGACGTCGTCACGCAGCGCCCTCCTAGAGAATTTTCCGAGGCCAGCAGAGCTGGAAGGAGATATCTAAGATAAGGAATACATCGAACATCCCATCGAAAGAACGTTACAAGGTAAGAAGTAACTTGCTCTTCTGTGGAGATGTAGTGTACAGTTGCAAGTGACCTTTGAGCCATTACAAGCATGTGCCTACTGTATACGTTCCAGCACAAAAGTTGCGGTAAGCTAAAATGGCTGCACTATCTGCGACTGTCAAACATGCAATACAGCCACTTGGCAGTTACAGTAGCATAATACCAATACATACTGCCCTCACCTTTCTGTAGGTGGACTGAGGTTTTAGAGCAAGCAGAAGGGATGCCTTCCCCTCAGGTGGGGGTGGAAGCTTTGTCCAAGAAAGTATGCTATGCTTGCCACCTTGTCTGATAATGGTGTTAACGTAGGTGAGCCAACATCCAGAGTTCCTAGGCAGTGATCACATTGCACCCAGTTGCCATTTGCCCCAAGGGAAACTCGATTGGTCAATATTGTGCCCCTGGACAAGTCTTGGAGGCATTTGGTGTAAATTTAAGGTGCCAGTTTAGCAAATATTTCTCGACCATGCATCACTGCAGATGGCAATACTGTGGGCTCATGATTTCAGTGGTAAAAGTTCTCACTGTCTGGTTGACCTCTGTAGAGGAGCCAAGTGCGACATGCAGGACGGCAGTAATGGTCCCTATACCACGAAGAGTTCTTGAAACAAGGTATCCATTAAGAAAGCCCTATATGATGTACCCGCAGAGAAATGACAGCCTTCTAAAGGAAGTTCAGAAGAAGTGTGAAGATGAATGAATGAGAATAGACTGGTGAAGTCACATGAAGCAGAAACGATGCATCCAGAAGAGATGCCATAGACAAAAGTATATAGACCTTATAGAATCTGACGAAAATGAAGTGAGCAACACTTTACGAGCAAAATGAAGATGGCACATGCTGAGAGAACTGAAGAAAATGGAAGCAGTTTTATAACTTTACAGATGCTTAAACACAAGTAGACTAATCATGAGGCTGGCTATACGTAGTGAATTGACTGCAGGCGGTGCCGCCAATATGTGTATAAAATCGGGATGTTCCATGACGTATTTTAGCAAACTAGGACCCCATGAACAGCAGGGCTGACAGTGTGGCGCAGTACAAGAAAATGGCTGAAGGAAGATTCTAGAAGGCTTGTCTGGCCCAGTGTCCAAGGTGGGGGCAGCCAAACGGGTTTTCGAAGGGCTTGTGTCCTCAACGTAATCCTCATCGTTTATCTCATCCAGCTTCGGCTGCTTTCGGAAAAAAATGTCGGCAGAGGGTGCTGTGCGTCTATGGCATAGTCGGTGTCCCTCAAAGGCCTCTGTCGTGGGTGACGCCATCGGGTGTAGAAGTAGCACACGTGTCGCCCATTGGCCTCCGGTCCGTTTTTCCATAAACTGGTTTGCTTCAGAGACTTGGTGCGCCTCATTGGTATTTACTTACTACACAGTTCTATAAAAATGTGAAGAGAATGCAATTCGAAAATGTCCATCACGGATTTGCATTGCTTGTGTCTCTGGTGTTTGGAGGCCCACAACATATTCCTGCTAGAAATGTCAGGCAATGACGAGTAAAGCCCATTCGAGAAAGGAAGGGAAAATTGCAGGTAGGCCGTAAAACTGATCGTTTCTCAACCGTCTAGTCTGGAGATCCTTCTCGATGCGAAAAGGACAAAGAGCAAGATCCCGTAGTGGCTCCCGCCACTCGTCCTTGACAAAACTTTCGAAGAGACGGCACTATTGGTCGCCATCCTCTTGTCAGACGAATCCCCCCAGAAAATGTAAGTGCCCTACAAAACATCCTTCATCTGCAGAGTGGGAGGCATTTCATAATATGCTAGAAATTTTCCATAAGGGCAAGCCTCCTTCCGCGTCTTCGGAAGCCAGACAAAAGTGGTCCTGTTCGAACACTCGCGCGCCCTCGAGCCAGGGTGATCGAAGAGAGACCATATAACCTTCATGGTCTCCAATGAGTCACACGAGTCGTGATTGATGGGCGCTAGAGGTCATCGACACCATCGACGACTCCCCATACCTCAAAGTCTTCTTAGAAGACGGCCGTTGAATCCTCGGCCCCATTTCCATCGACTCCTTAGTCGACACCAAAATCATCAGCGCCAAACATTACTGTGGCTTCAACTCTGCCTTCTGAGCATGTTAAAACTGGCAAATAAAGCCTCCCCCAAAGCCTACACCGTTGGTGGTTCCTGACAAAGTTTATACTCCTTTGCCTAGAAAGGAGTACTTTAAATCCCTCTTCGATTTTTGAGGGAGAGGTCTAAGGATGAGGAGGTTCCCTTTGGCCTTGAGTTTGGAACTCCTAATGTGCCAGATTGTTTAATCTCAGATCAGAGTAACCTGAGATCTTGTTGACACACTGCACAATGCTAGTGGTGTTGACACATCACCTGAAACGGAGTTCGGTATACCGGAGCCGGGGCACACACTGATCGGAACCAATGGGAAAAGTTGTTGAATAACTAGGTTGGGCTAAACCGCCAGCTCAATTAATCCAGGTTGACCTTACTGATATTCCTGAACAAGGGTCACCCACAGACCCAATCTTATCCTTTCATGTGGTCTTACAAAATAGGGGGGGGGGGGCAAAAATTGGGAATCCCTGTATTCTATCCCCCTGCAGTTGGTAAATCCCTTTCGAGAAAATGCCACCCTACCAGTAGCTACCCCGGCTATCTGTCCAAACGCCCCACTCCTGAGAGGCTGGTGGTCCAGGCAGCTACATCTAATAAAACGGTGTACCCTACCATCCCTCTGTATAGGGACAAGCGTGTGGATGGGCGCGCAAGGTATTTTCGGCTGGGAGTATGGCCCTTAAATTGGCCAGCGCCACATGTGCCTTAGCCACATTTTTGTACACTCTGTGGGAGTGATCGATGGCGGCGGAGCACAACCCAGAAGGGGAGGAAAGGGAGGGTTTCCTAACTATCATTGGGGATGGCTAGGAAGCCATGTAGGAATCCCTTCAATCTGGATTGGACACTGCAGACAGTGTCCGGTCCATGGCTACAAGCACGGTTTTGCGCAGATTTGCATGGTTGCGGAAGTCTGGTTTCGCACCAGATGTGCAGTCCCGTCTTCTAAACATGCTATTTGACGGGTCTCGCCTTTTTGGCAGCAAGGCTGATGAGAGCCTTGAGGTTGGAGACCCCGAAGGTGGCTGCCAAATCTTTTGGGCATCCTCAGCCTTGTCGTTCTTAAGGACAACCATGGAGGGGGGCATTCCTATCGTTACTACTCATTTGGAAAGGCGAGAGGAATGGCCAGTCAAAGAGGCAGAAACCCTCATGGTGGACCAGGTAAGAGTGCGAAGCCAGCTACAGCATTCTTGCCATCAGCAGCTACAGCAATGGCCCCAAAACCTGAGCTTGCGTCACAAATCACCAGTTGGGGGCAGACGGCATCTGCAAGAATGGTCAGCCAGTACTTGGATGCTTGGGGTCTGGAAACAATAGCCCAAGGTTACTGCCTTCCATTTACAACACAGCCTCACAACAATCCACCGGGGAAAAACTTTGGAGGATTCCAAATCTGCTCCTTGTGCAGGAAAGATTAACCCTGCTAGAGAAAGGTGCTATAGAACCAGTACCTGTAGCGGAGAGGAACGAGGGTTGGTATTCCCCATATTTTTTGATTTCCTCTCCCCCAAGAAAGACTGGTGACTGAGACCCATCTTGGACTTGAGATACAAATTCCTCTGGAAGGACAAATTCAAGATGGTCACTTTCTCAGATCCTCCAGGCCCCCCAGTTACAGGATTGGTTGGTGTTGTTGGACCTTCAGGATGCTTTTCATGTGCCGTCATCTCAAGCACAGAAAATACCTAGTGCAAGCCACCAACAGCGAACCCTCAGTTTTGAGTGCTGCTATTCGGGTTGACCTCTGCTCCGAGGGTCTTAAACTGATTGTGGTGGCAGTGCATCTCGGGAGAGGGGGTAGGGGGGGGAATTCATGTCTCAGCCTACCTGGACGATTGGCTGATCGGAGTGTGTTCTCCCGAACAAGCACTGGCTCCTCTGTCACCTGCCAATCCATCAGACTGGGCTTCTCCCTCAATTCCAAGAAGTCAGACGACCCCTTCTCAGCAGCTCCAGTACATAGGAGCTGTATTAGATGCATCCTTTGGAAGGAGCTTGCGAGCCAAGGCGAGGGCTCAACCCTTTCTTAAGATGGTTACCAAATTCCAACTGCCCAGAATCCTCCGGCCTTCAATTTCTTGAAGTTGTTCCGCCTCATGGCATCCTGCATTTCTCTGGTGCCAGAAGCCTGCTTGAGAATGAGATCCCTTTAATGGCCTCTAACAACTCAATGGTCACAGTTGTCAGGAAAGATGACGGACCTACTTCAGGTTCCAAGCAGGGTAGCACTGGATCTTCTGTGGTGGGACTGCGAGGACAATATTCTGAAGGGAGAACATTTTTGGCAACTATGGCAGGAGATTACAGTAGTGACGGACGCCTCACTCATGGGGTGGGGAGCCCACACCAACGATCTCAGTCAGCGGTTGTTGGTCTCAATCGGAGTCCAACCTACACATCAACCTTTTGAAGCTGAGGGCATTCAGACTAGCGCTGAAGGCCTTTCTACCCTTGGTCGGGGAAAGAATGACCTGATAATGACGGACAACAGTGGCCATGCATTACCTCAAGAAGTGTAGGGTCACTACCACTGTGCAGAGAGGCAATACAGCTCTGGTATTGGTCAATTCAAGAAGGAATCTCCTTATCGGCAGCACATCTAGCTGGGAGGAAAATATGATGGGGGGGGGGGGGGGGACTCTCTGAGCAGGCAGGGCAGTCTCCCACGAGTGGGAACTAGTTCAGGAAGTCCTTCAAGAGATCTTTGCCCTTTGTTGAACCTCAAGTAGACCTGGTCAACCAGTAGTGCACAAAGAATTGCTTTTGGGAATTTCCTCCGAGCACCTCTCGGAGATGCGTTTGTGGTGGATTGGGAATTCCCACTACTTTACGTGTTTCCACCGATCCCTGTCATTCCTCCAGTAATCGGGAGGTTGAGATGGTTCGTAAGCCGCATGATCCTAATTGCCCTGGATTGGGCCAGGAGAACATGGTACCCGGACCTTGTAGATATGTCTATCCTCAGATTCGTATTTTGCAGAGAGGATCTTCTCTCAGAGGGAGGGACAGGTTCTCCATCCAGAGGTCAACATTCAACTTCACGGTTGGTTTCTGAAAGGTTGAGATACAAGGCTTGGGACATCCCGGATGACGTCATGGAGGTGTTGCTTTCGGCAAGAAGGCCAGCAACAAGATCTCTGTAATGTTGCCGTTGTAACAAGTTTTGCGACTGGTGCAGACACGAGAATGTTGATCCTTTTCTATAACTCAAGAGGTGTTACCTTTCCTCTTCTCATTGGCACACAAGTCTCAATGTTGGGACCATTAAAGGTTACCTGGCAACGCTCTCCGTTTTCAAGTGTTCTTCAGAGGAATGCTCCTAATTTAAAATTCCCTTGGTGATTCAATTTCTGAAAGGGCTCACAAACATATTCCCACCTTATCAGGTCCCAGTTTGGGATCTTAATCTGGTTCTAAAGTTTTTAATGTGTGCCCCATTTGAAACCTTGCCCACGTCCATTGAGGTTGTTGACCTTTCAAACCATATTGTTGATTGCATTGACATCTGCACATAGAGTGAGCGAATTGCAGGCATTTTCCTCTAGGCCACCCTATACTGTAGTTCACAAGGACAGAGTTGTGTTCAGGATAACACCCTCATTCTGATTTCCGTCTAAATCAGAAAATTGTTGTGCCAGCGTTCGTCCCCCCCCTCATCCCCCCCCCGCATCCCAGTAAAGAGGAAGAAAGGCGCCATAGGTTGGACCCTAGAAGAGCTTTAAGCTTTTATATTTCAAGGTTCTCAGAGTGGATGACCAACTCTTTATTGGATACACCAGAAGAAAATTTGGTGAAGATGTTTCAAAACACATTATCAAGGTGGATTAGTCTTGGCATCTCAGAATGTTACAAATTGGCAGGCAAGGACCAGAAGGCTTGAGAGCTCATTCTACCAGAGGTATAGCCTCTTCTGCAGCCCTTCAAAGGGACGGACCTATTAAATCTGTGATGCAGCAACTTGGTCATCGCTGCATATATTCACAAAGCATTACTGTTTAGATGCTGCCCACTCTCAGGATGTTTCCTTTGGTAAGGCAGTACTGTATTCGGCCTTACAAAATGCTGACCATTTCAAATTCTACTCCTTCCACCAAATTCTGCATACTGCTTTGGGAGTCTATCAAAGATGAGGAATACGTTGGAGGACACAATCCATTTGTTATTTAACTGGTAATGTTCTTTTGACTGGATGTTCCTCCAACGTATTCCTCATCGCCCTCCTAACCTACCCGCTGTAGAATTTCCTATGCTATTGCAGCTTCCGTTCTCGCAGGGCTAACTAGTGCTTGCTTAAGATGACATCTCAACACGAACAGGAGAGGGAAACAGAACTGCGGACAATGAGTGCCGTGCGTGCTACTTATACACCCGATGACGTGACCGACAGAGGCCTTCGAGGGAAACTGACTCTACGCCATCAATGCACAGCGCCCTGAATTTCTTTTCTGAAAGCTGAAGCTGGATGAGATTTCAAAGATGAGGAATACGTTGGAGGAACATCCAGTCGAAAGAACGTTACCAGTTGGTAAGTAACTTGTTTAGCTATTTGAGAAGATGCAATGAACCTGAGAAGCGAGAAGAGCTCCTGTTGAGGTGTAATGGAGAAACATGAAGTGCCAGGCTTTTTTCATGTAATAGTGTTAAATGTGAAGGAGCTCAAAACCTGGTCACCTGTCCCATGGTCAAGATGAAAATAGGCTTTGGGCGAGCTTCACGTAGACCATAAGATATGGCCACTTCCTTATATTCTCCGACACAGTGATACTTGCAAGGCTGAGTTCAAATGGGAGTGATGGATGTTGGGCTAATTGGGTGGGGAGGCATCACCAAGTCCAACCCTCAGCACCTGGGGTACCAGCTTGCGTGCTGCTAGTAAGTGGAATATTCCAAAAGGGTACAAGCCTGCTAACCAATTATAGAAGCCACATAGTGAGGAGCCCTATAGTTTGAAAGCCAATGAAACGTGTTTTTATGATAGCGTAGATGACTTGCACTAGGGGTGGGCATAGCTGTCCACCTACCCTTGGAGACCCAATCAGTCGCGTCCCCATACAAAGTATATTTAGATGTTCCCCTTCAGCCTACCACAATCCAGCTTAGGTTTTCCTATTTTGCCACATAGTATGACGAGTTTGTTATAAAGGTGTTTTTTCAAATGAAACATTGAGAATGCTTGTGCGGCATATGTTGAGGCCTGTTGTACTCCCAGTTTTAAATACTTACTAATGGCTTAGATTTGCCTACTTCCTGAGTTGGTCTGATTATTGGTGTCCGAGTAAGATCTGCATCCCCATCCACCCCAGAGCGCTACCTCGCTTAAAGGGCCTACGGGCTCGCATCCATTCCTTGTTCCGGCTACCTCCGCCAGTCATCTTCACTTTTAACAAATATTATACTGCAGGACTTCCATGTCGCCTCTGAAGCCACTGCCTACCCGAGCAGGGACATGACACCAGTCATTCTGTGGCAGACACTTGCTCGACACCTCCCTCTTGGTGACCTTGTGACAAGTATCGCAATGCCCTCTGAACTATTCCACACCACCAACAGGCATTCCACGTCCTACATTTGTTATCCATGAAGTCCAACTCTATAGCATGACTCCTGTATTTGTCTGGTGTCACCCTTTCATGGGGAGCAATGCTGCAATTCCTTGACCAGAAATGGATTTATTTTGCCTTTGTGGGCAGATAATCTAGTGGGTTGACACCCAAAATGTGCCTCCCTGTGACACCTGGATTGTTGTGCTCTGCCTAGTCACAGCACATAACTGCCAATAAAGGTGGCATCCTACCAGCGGTACACTTACCTGTGCTGTGATCTCCTCCCATACGCAGCAGAACCCGAAAACACTGCCTTCATGTGTACCACCAATGACATGTGCAAAGCACAAAAAGGCCAGAGTGGAATACTGTTGTGGCTCATTACAGCCACTCCATCCAAGCAATTTGTCTGTAACCTGGGGCACATGCTGAACACTAAGCACTACTCAGTCACTTAATCTGAGACAAAACCAAGTGGGGGGCAAAATAGTTAAGTAAATATGCACGTATGTCTGCTCCAGGGACAGCGGCTGCAACGCCAACACTACAATGCCTTATTTTGATATGGAGATGGCCATCCATTTCCTTCCGGCCAACAGAGAAGGAAGGAAAAAAGACTGGCTTACAAGGACCACCAAAAAAAATAACCACTCCACCATTAAAATCACTCATACACTGAGCCTCAGACCCTCAAACCACCAACGTTTGTACTAGTCTACATGCCACCAACCTACGATGCCACATTCATAGACAGTTTTTTTGGAAGCTTTCACCAACATGGCTGTAAGTACGACCACCTAATGGTCCTTGGAGACTTTAACATCTGGTTTGAAGAAGGGAACATCAACTCACCCAAAACACTAACAAGCTGCCAATGCAACTACAACAAAGGGAGCGATGCACACAGCAGGCCACTCTAGACTATCTTCTGCAACAAAAACCTGGTCACAACTGCACCCTTTGGAGTGACCACCTCATTTTACCCTTCGTGATCTAGCCTCCATCATGAACACCCGACAAGCACCCTAATTACCCTCCAACCTTGAAAAGAAATTGGAGAACGATTAACAGTGCGGACCTAAACGTCAAACCAGTAGCCACCAAAGTCCCTCGCCACACTAGACGGAACCGGCATAGAAGAAAATAACACTCCATCCTAAAATGGGTACTGAAAGATTGCACCGGGCTAAACCTTTCAACCCATCACAAATGAAAACCATGGCAAGATGGCTTATGCCCCATCTCAAAGCACTGAAAAAACCAAATGGGCAAACTAGAACAAGAATTGTCTTGTGTTGGTTGTAGATTTTTGTCCAAAGACTGTTGGACTATACAAAGCTGAAATACTCGCAGCAAAAAAGACATGCAATGAAAGGATTGCTAGAGTAGGCAGCACCCAAAAGAAATGTTGAACATCAACTAGATGATAAACCCAGCCATGTGCAACACACCGATACCTACACTATGCAAGGACATTGTTGAACATTTTAAGAACAAAATCACCAACATTCAACAAATCCTACAAAGCAAGTAAAAAATCCTACAGAACCACCAACCAGACAACCTCCAACCCCCAGATTTCATGGCCAATAGTCAAGGGACAGTTAGTTTGCATCCTGCAGGGTCCCAATGGACCCAGTCTTGGCGCCTATGGCACCAAGCTCATTACAAAGTGTGCTCTGCACACAGAATGCTGAAAGCACATGCAGCAAGGCCGGGCGGGTACCTACCAATGCATGGAAGGCACGTGCAGAAGATGGGAGTGGCAAGGTGGGGCCACAAGGCGGGGCCAAAGGGAGTGGCTGGGGCCAGGCTATATAAGCAGGCCCCACCCGCATGCTGGCGCTTTGTGTTAGTCTGCTGGAGCAACGTAACGCTTACCGCCGTTGCAAAGATAATTACCTGATCCAGCACGAGTTTCTTCTGTCTCTGGAACCCTCGAGCATTTTACCTTGTAATCGGCCACGCCATCGCTGGAAGCACTGCTATCAGCTTCCACTCTGCAGCCGCCGTGCACATCTTACCTTCAGGTCGGCCACACCATCACTGGAAATCCTGTTACCTGCTTCCAACTCTCTGCGCTTCTTACCAGAGTCAGCCACGCTGTTGCTTGAAGTACTGCTATTCGCATCCAACTCTGCAGCGACCGAACGCTTCTTACCTGCCTCTTAAGAGTCCTCCGCGGGTGCCGCCTAGCATCCTTACCTATTCCGAACTCCCATTAACACGGGGCAATCTTCCTGCGCAGCATCCGCACGGCTCCTCTCGTCCCAGCAGCCGGCAAGAGTTTGGAAACCGCTCCAAACGCCACCCAGCTGCACCTGCAAGGATAAAGGGAAACGCAAGGTTAGCAATTGCATAGACTTTCACAGCAGCACTACTCACGAACTCAGCGCAGCCTCTGGAAAAGGCCGCTTAACACTTGTGGGTCCTCCGGAATAGACTTCATCACTATGCTCTCGTGGGCCCTCTTCATACCTAGGGAGAGAGGACAATAAAAGGTTACGGACAATCATTGGGGGGGAAAATTATCACAAAAGATGTGGACAATCCTAGTTATAAACGCCTACCTTCAAGACAGAATGGTCTCAGCCGGTCTGGACCTCCACGTTAAGGACCAGTGACGCAACTAGGCCCATCCACAGCACCCCTGCTGAAAGAAAGCAGGACGGAGAGGTCACCCTTACATCAAAACAGGTGAGCTTGCATGGGCAAACTCTCGCTCACTACATTCTGGCACGAAAGGGTCGAGGGGGGGGGGGGGGGAATCACGACACCACCATGCCATTCTCACTGCCTCATTTTCTCTCAGGAGCAGTGCCAGGATTGTGGTTCTTCCATTCTGCAGCGGCTGGGGAAGAGGGTCAGTCGGAGGGAGCCAAGTGCAGGGAGGGCGCCAACTGTGCCCCAACGACCCTGCAGAGACCAGGTGAGCGTAACACCATCTCAACAGATAAATTCAACAGCCTGGTGAACAAAAAGCAACCGAATGGGTTCCCCAGCAGATCCTGCTCACTGGACGTATACAAAACCATTCTCTCCCAGAGAACACCGGCAGAAAAACATCTCACTAGCAACAGGAACAGCACTACAAGCTTTCAGTTTACATCAAACTATTCCTTAAAGATGCATCGGGAAACGTGGAAGACCTTACCAGCTACTGACTAATTTTAAATATCCCATTCCCAACAAAGCAACTAGAAAGCTAGGTCTATGAACAAATCTTGGAATTCGTTGAAAACCGTCTGCTAGATCTAGCACAAGTAGGCTCCAGACCCATGAAAGGATTGGAAACTGCTCTATCCATCTGGAATGATCTAAAAACCAACAGATTCTACTCAAACTCAACACTGCTATATCAGCAGCCTTTGTCGCGGTCAAGCATGGCACTCCTCAAAAAACAAGATATTGGGATCAGCAAATCTATCTAAAATCATTCCGGACAAACTTGGCTGGCGCCATTCAAATAAACACCTCAAAACGTGAAGTCCCACAGGGCTCGTCGCTGTCACTGTTTCTCTTTAACATCTACGTGACACCCCTAATCAACCTCATCAAAAGGCATGGCCTCACCTGCTTCAGCTACGCAGGCGCCCAAATCCTCTATAAAATCAACGCCAGTGAAGAGGAAAACCCAACACTAAATGACTTTCTCGATGAACTAAGCCAATGGATGAAATAAACCAATGGATGAGCAGCAACAGCCTTAAACTGAAGCCAGACAAAACTGATATCATGATTGCAACAACCTGGCAAAGAACCAGCACTTTCCATGGCCAACCAAGCTGGGAAACCTGTGACCATCACAGGTGGTCAACAATCCTGGAATTCTAATGGACAACAAAATGACCCTAGAACCACAAGTCAATGCAATGGTTGATGGTTCTTCCTGCACAGGACCAAAAAGATATTTCCCTCCCCACACCCTTGCCTTAATCTATCTCAACATAGTCTTCCTGGAAAAAAACGATTACCTGTTGAGAAAGCTATAATGAATACAGAACACAGCAGCAAGACTAGTCTTTAGACTCACCAGAAGAGAACACATCACACCGGCACAAAAAACGCTGCATTGGCCGCCAGTCAAACAAAGTCTTCAAACTCTTTGCATAACCGTGATCCACAGCTAAGGAGCAAAATTCATCCAGGAAAAATTCACCATCTACAAACAAGTAAGAACACAAAGATCCATCTGCCTGGAACAAACAATATTCAAAACAATTTGGCGAGATCAGCCTTCTCTTGCATAGCAGTGACACTCTGGAACTCTCACATAGGAAATACGAACAGAGGATCGCCTCAATTTCAGTAAGCTGTTAAAAAATAACTTAACACTCTAGACGGCAGAAAACCTCTAGACGACAATCCACCACAAAGCAAGAGAAATCCACGAGAATGAAACTGACATTGGCCTCTGCCTTGCCGCCTGCACATTTGGTGGGCAGGCAATGTATTGAACTTAAGGAGGGAGGCCAGTGTATTGGATTTGTATGTGTGAGGATAGCCAATGTGACTTTGGATGTGTTTGATCAATGTGTTGGGCTTGGATAGAAGTCGAGGGTGTGTTGAGATGTAATTCAGGGTAGCCAAGGTACTAAATTCATGTGTCTCCAATAGCCAATGCATTGGATTTGAATGAGCGTGGGGGGTGGCCCATGCATAGAACTTAAAAGAACACGATACAACTGTCCTCGACCCCACTAACTCTAAAATATTCAACTCTAAAATATTCTGCATGCTCACCCTAAAACCCAGAACATACCTCAATTTCAATAAAACACAAGACCATCACAAGCTACACATTACACAACACCAAACAAACCACGCACAACCACCAACAGATATATCTCAAACGGCATTAGCCAATTTGTTTAAAAATGTTTGTTCGCATTCAACATTTGCTCGTTTTTCACATGTGATTTGACCTTTGCAGCAATTTGCCTGCATAATTTCCAAAATACCCAACAGGGAGAGCAGAGGTTGTGGGGGTGTCCCCACTCCCAATGTTCAGTATTTTGGGGGTGACCCTGGCTTCCTTAACATTGGTGGCGGGGGACAAAAACTTTTAAAATGTGGGCCTGAGCAGTTATACTGTGGTCAGTTTGCTGCGATTAAAAGATCAAACTAATCGAGCATACACGGCTGTTTTTCCAGACAGAACCTACCAACAGCACATCAAAGCGCATGTGCTTTTTCCCCCCACTAACAAACCCCCTCTGACACACCTCACACCCAGCCCTCCTGTTTTACATGCGCCAGGGTGCCAAGAGACAATGTAAGTGGCAGCAGTGTGTGGTACAAGATCAAGAAACATAGTCCCAAGAAGTACTTGGGTGGCTGAACATCTGCTTCAAGGCTGTGAGACCAGTCCAGAAGTAAAATCCATGCTACATCTGGTACCCATTACCCCAACGCCAGAGCTGAAAATGGCTAAAGCTGTCGCACACTACCAGCATATTTAACCTCAACCCAGATTAAGAGTTTCAACTTCACATGCCCGACAAATGGGTGAGTCACTCTATGCATTGTGTGCTAGTGCGAAGGGGCTCCCAACTCTGGTCCAAAAAACAAGGGGAAAAAGCAATCCACAAAACTCAAAATGAGTGCATCACATGCAGGAAAAACACAAAAAAATGTATTGGTACATGGCGGCCGGGAAGAGGAACAATCCAACTTCGACTTGCCACTTGCTGGCCCAAGATTTTATAACGGCAATATTAACATTAACCTATGTTTATAGAAGCGTAGCAAAAATATCCTAGCAAGGTGATTGGCTGGTCTTCACCAGCTACCTAAAATCTCTATACATTGTTGAAAAATGGACAGTTTCCATCTCGTTACAAAAACATCACCACCCACCTCAGTCCCCCCCCACACCCCCAGCCCCAAACACCATTGATCAGGCCAAAAAATGCACCAATCCCATTTCAGGAAAACAGTTTGGTAAAGGGCTTCATTTCAATTGGGTCATATTACCTCAGACAATTGGGGCTGCAACGTCCCACCGAAATGGGCAATAAAGCAACATGGCGCACCCCACCTCTCTTCACTGTTCCCAGTCTGCTTCTGCTCACCTTGTAGCTGCTTAATTTACTTGTTACCAGCCCTGGTACACTGCCTTCTAGCACTCTTCATGCAATGAATGACCTTCAAAAAAACGGTTCCACTGCTGATCAGTTTCTGACCTTCATTTCTACTAATTTTCTCATATTCAGTATATTTTATTGTGGCTGCCTGAGAATACTTGCCACAGCCTTCACAAACATGGGCCTCATTACGAGCCTGGCGGTAAGGAGTTAACGGCACCGGTAAGGATGCCGGTGCCGTTAACCCCTTACCGCCGCATTCTGAGGTCACTTAGTGGTCCCACTAAGGCCGGCTGGTTTTACCAGCCGCCCTTAGCGGGAGCCGTTAAGTGATCAGGGAGCTAATAACGGGCCTGCTATTTACGATCCCGTTATTAGCTCCTTCCCCATTGAGCTCCATAGGGGGCTCGAATGAGAATGGGGAATGGTTTTTGGAATTGGGACTTGGGTCCTCCAAGGTTGGAATGACCCGGTAAGTACCCATTCTGGGATCCTGGACACGACTTTGGAGACAGCCATGGTGCGCTGCCGCCAGTTGTAATGAGGCCCTATGTACTCCTTCCAAATCTGAGGCAGTACTTGTTCCCTGGGACCAGGCGTTCATCCCATGAGAAACACTTCCCTTGCACTAAAGAGCTGGCAATTACCTCACCCCCTCCCCACCTGCCCTTGGACTCTCATCCTGTTTTCAGGGTGAGACAATATTCAGTCAAATGCTTCAGTTAACTACTATGGCCTAATACATATTACAATAGCAGCTTGGTGCCTCTACTCGAACCCTACTCTGGAAAAATGTCGGAGCTCTTGCTCCTAATCCTTAACATCCCTACAAACACGAGACCTAACCATACAGTGTAGAAGAAATGCACATGCCATCATGTGTAAAAACATGAGCTGTGCTTCTGTGCAAGTGTAAAAACGTGTGTTGTATGTGTTATGTGCAGCTTTTGTCCCGCTGCCATGCAACTCTGGGGAAAATGTGGTGTTATGCACTGGACTAAGGGCAGGTGTGACGCCCAATATGCTGTGTACTCTATAGAGTATGATGTGTGGGAATGTGGTGCCGTATACCAGGTTTTTGCTGTAATCTTGTGTAAGCGAGGGGTGAGAAATATAGTGCCATGCAGTTTGCTGTGGGGCAATGTGCTACATAAAATATAATCTGCCTCCATGGAGTGCAGTGCATGCAAGCAATACGATGATATGAGCCACAGTGCTGGCAAAAGCAGAATTTCTTAATGCAATCACTACCTGTTGTATGAACTAAAAAGCAAAAACTAATATTCCACTGTGCTATATTATCGCTTTTCAGTTTCAACCTACTCATAAGCCTCGCTACTGTGTTTGTGGCACATGGTCATGTCACTGCCTTGGGCCCTGTTAGAAAATCGCCCTCAGGCAGTACCTCCGCTCCCGCGGGGTGGAGGGGGTGGGTGAGGAAGGCTGTGCACCTGAACACTCCACTTTTTTAACCAGAACAGTTTTGTTATTGTATAATAATTTAATAAAATGAAGAACATTCAAGTCAATACCCCATCGCTAAAGTTGCTCCCAAGTATGGGTCGAGATTCAGTCAAATGCGTAGGTGTAATCAATATAGCAGGTAGTTTCCTTCCCAAATGAGTGACATCCATCATCACATATTGGAGGGCCCAGATGTTGAGGTATTAAAATCACTTCTGTAGCACGTTTAAGATTTTATAACAAGCCGTGCTGTTTTAACCATTGATTGAGCTTGCGCAATAAAATGTTGCAGCTTGAATTCAGCATTGTAAGGAGTCTGTATTTCGCTGGGTCGAGTACATAACTTTAACACTACCGGGATTAAAATGGATTCACTCCAGCTAGCCAGTGTAGTCCCATTTAGGTATTCCAGCAAACACCTGGGTCAATAACTGGGCCCAGTAATGATAGTTGCTCTTAATCGCCACATTTGTGAGGCTATCGGGTCCAGGAACCCAACACGCCTTGTTTACCAATCGCCAGTAAATTTCATCAAACCCCTCTACAGTATGCAAGCCATGGAAAATCGGCGATTCAGTCATCTGTTGGTGCCAAAAAGGGTGTCACTGATGTTTAAAACAGACCTCTTCCGCTAGGATTAAGTTCAGTTGGAGAGTCTCCCACGGTACCAACATTTTGTGCTGTTATTTGACTTCAGCAGTTAAAATAGAAAACTCCAAGTGGCATTTTTCCCTTGATATTGATTTCGGAGCCAGTTTTTATATTTTGTTCAGAGAGAAATGATCGAATTCTTTCATCTAAGGAAGAAAAGTGTGATCTCTGCATTTCTCTCCGAATGTTTTTTCTGTTGACTATATATACATCTTAGAGACCCAACTTCTGATCTGTCTGCGTTACTGGAAAAGCCCCCTGGTGTATTAAGGATCAAGTAGGCTCGACCATGGCACTTATATCCCAACAATGCTGCATTAATACGGCCATAGGACAATTGTAAACCGTCTGGATTGCATTAAATCTTTTGACGTTGCTTGCTGACTAAGTTGGTCTACTACCCTCTGGGTTTACCGAAACCTTAAGTCTTGCAGAGCTTCTTTTGTATATACTGCAAGGACCAAGTTAGTGTAGCATGGTCACTAAGCATGGTAAAATCAACGGATATAGGACTTAACAATTTCCAAGACAATGGGCTAACAAAAAAAATGTCTAATCTTGAGCAGACCTCCGTTTGTCCAAGTGTAAGGATCTCCTTTACTTCCACTATCAAATCATGCCATTTATTTGAAGTTCAACCCAACGGATGCCACGTAAGGCAGGAAAGTCCTCACCTTCTACCCTCATACTTCTACAATCCACCACTTGAGTTACTTTCTGCTGCATACAAACCACCAACCTGATCTGTAAGCCTATGGTCATTAAAGTCACCCAGAACAATGTTTTGTCATGTATATTAGGCAGACAATTCGAGAGACAAACCTCCACCTGCGTTTGTATTACTGTTGTCTGATTCACTACCAGGCAGGGCATAAAGGTTTATAATCAAACACCTATTTTAGAGGGAGGCAGTCCTTCCTCTATGCCCAGTACGTATGGGGGAAGATTTCCCATAGGTGAATTTACTCGGTTAAGATTAACCTTGGCGCCAAAACATAAACCAGCCACTGATCTACCACTCTCTTGTAGTACGGCTGGCTGAAGTATATTGCCATCAATTAAAAATTTGCCATGGTAAATGTCTCCTATAAAATAATTTTCCAAAATTAGCCATAACCCTGCAGCGTTACACAAAATGAACGGTATTCAAGGGTATTCCTTGTGAATATTTTACATGGCCACAAGGTCACAGGTTGCTTGGATGTACATGGCCATGATTTAGCAAAGACTCCATATTCTGTGAGTACTTAGGCTGTATAATCTCTGTAGGAGGTTTAATCACTTGATGTTTACTACAGACTATTATGTTAAAGCCCATGTTCAGAGTAGATGAAAAATGGCACATACCAGTTATACCACAGTAGAAGTGAATTCCACCAAATCCCAGTTTTGGGCGCTGTCCACTTCCAGTAGCTCAATATGGTCAATGGCCAAACTATTAATGGATTTAAGGGATTGACTTTAACTTGGCATGTGTAGGTGGTAGTTCCACAAATGTAACCCACTTTCCCTGCTGTAGCTCATGCAAAGGACTTTAAAGGGGCAGAGATGTATTCCAAAAGGGCAGTAGGTTCTCGTGTTGAACTACAGCCGAGGAAGAGATCATGCCACTGCCAACAACTGTGTTAAAGGATAAATATCAATTGTTGGCAGTGTTATAATATTAGCTGCTTCTTTGTTACTGTGTCTCCGTTCCTAAAGTGTACCCATTTATCTAAGGTGCCCTGAGTGGAAGTCCTCTGCTTATTCATAAGTGGTAGCTAGCTACACGGAGAGAACAGGATACAGGTAAGTACAGGCTACCCCACCCTTAGACACACTATGGTACAGGTAGCGCTCAGCAGTGGGACAAATTTCTGTCCTACAACATCAGGTTATGATATAGCTCTGATAAAAAAAAATGTATTCATGATTCAACAGAACACCAAAATGACACGTGTCAAATACTAACAGCATTGCAAGTAAGTTCCTGAACTGCAAAAAATGGTGAAGCTTCGCAGTGTGCAAGTCGTCGCACTCTAACATAACACTTAAGGGGCACAGCCTGCCGACTTGCTCGGCAGCGAGCTGAACCAACAGTGTGATTAGAGTCTCTGCCCCAGCTCAAAAACAGTGGCGCTCCGGGACCATATGAAGGATGACACCTCCAACCTCCGCCCCCTTTTTTGACTATCATGATACCCATTGTGGTGTTGAATGACTTCATAGGATTTGTGCAACCCCTCTCTTCAGTCACCTCGCTGCCTCAGACTGGCGCCTCAGAGTCCAGATTGAACTCCCTACGGCGCATAGACCTGCAGCGAAAAATCATTAAACTGCTGGATCTACGCTCCTCTCAGTTGAATTTGGGTATGTTGCAGATGGGCTCTGAGAACAGTCAATTTATGTTGCAACTTCAGAAGGTGAATGGTAATGACACAGGGACGCCCATGACTTCAATTCAATCTGCAGTTCCGTGAGGATGGCAAGATGGAACTCTGATTGCCAGATGGTTTACAGATAACTTTCCAGATCAGTGCCTTCTATGCCCTCTGGCAGGCAGACATTACTACGGTGGGAGCGGTTTTCTTGGTAGTTCAACTTTGCTCCCAGGTGCTATCTCCTTAGTGGTGGCATACAACTCCTGGACCATGTCACGTTTATGTCCTTGACCGCACTGATCCGTTGCTCGTTGTCTAGTTCTCTACGCCTGCACATTTAAGCAGCTGTTAATGTCTTTTAGCTCCTTCACTACATCCTGCGCGGCCAGGTTAGTTACCCGAGACTGCTGATTCAGCGTCTTCATTTCTACAAGTATGACTTGGAATTGGGCCGTCGTATCCAGGTTTCCTTTGTGATGTCTTGTGCGCCAGTGGACCGCATGCCATCCCATCGCCCTTCAGGGATGGTATTGCATCTGGGAGGCTGGGGCATTGACATGACCCATTGCCCACTTTGCAGATAGTGGGCAATGCCCCGACTCCAGTGGCCCCACTTGCACTGGGTGTTTTCCGATGTTGCGCCGGCTGGACCACTGTGCTCTCCTGGTATGCTTCCCTCTGGGTTCCAGTGCCCCCGACTCCCTCCTCCTGGCGATGGCACATTCCCTGGGATAGCCGTGCCATGCTGGAGCCACTCTGTGATCAGGTGCCCCAATCACACCTGCAGCTGATCCAATTTCCCTGCCACCTGCCCACTGTCCGACCAGCTAAGCTCAGGCCTTGGGCTGCCCACTCACCTGCAGGCCCGATCAGTATAGCAAACACTAGCATGTAGGGCATGGGCTCCAACTGTCCCAGTGTTCATTTTCCAGCTAAACCCGAGGCCTGCCACGTGATTGAATGTCCAAGTGGTAGGCCAGAGATACCACTCACCTATTGAATGTTTTGAACACGCTAGATCCAGTTGAAGAGAACTGGATACTGTTCACAATTGACGTACAATCTTTGTACACATCAATCCCGCATGAAGGAGGACTGGAAGCTCTAGAATGGCTGTTACTTCAACAAGAATTTTTCCCATCCAATAAAACTTTTGCTATTCAACTTGCCAAGATGATTCTTTACAACAATTACTTTAGATTTCAAGGTCAATATTATTTACAGACATCAGGAACTTCAATGGGGGCAGCCATGGCCCCGGCATATGCAAATACTTTTATGTTTTATTTTGAAACTCGGCATGTTCTAGAAAATCCAAGATGGTCAGACAAACTGATAATGTGGTGACGTTATATTGATGACGTTTTTGCAATATGGAGAGGCACAACAGAAGAATTAGCAAGTTTCATTGTATACCTGAATTCATGTAACAGCCGTATTAAATTTACCCTTGAAATTGGAACACCGGCAGTACATTTCCTAGATACAAAGATCTACCCAGAAAATGGGAAATTGCAAACCACGGTTTACAGGAAACCCACTGATGTGAATAAGTTTATTCTTCACGAGTCATCACCCTCAACACCTGAAAAACAATTTACCTCTAAGCCAATTGCAAAGAATCAAACGGATTGTCTCAAATGAAAATACATATGCGGAAGCAGAGAGAGAATTGATTCTACGATTTGAAGAGAGGATTCCCAGAAAAAATTCTAACCGAAGCTAAAGAGAAGTGCCAATTGAAAAACAGATCAGAACTTCTGATTCAAAAAACTAAACAAGACAAGGATAATCTTCCACTGATCTACCTGTCACAATACTCCACAAAAAGTACACAAATTAAAAGGATATTGCACAAAAATTGGAAATTTACTAGATTGGACCCACAACTCTGTACTTTGTTCCCAAAACCGCTGCTAATGGCCTACACAAGAGGAAGAAATTCACGGGACTCATTGGTAAAGGCAGAGAACAAGTACAACGCAACAACGGTTATTGTTGAAACCGAAAAAGGAACATTTCCATGTTTAAACTGTAGCCAGTGTAACAATGTCCAAAAAGGTCCAATAATCAGACATCCATACACAGGTCAGAAGATCAACTTACAAAACTTTTCCACCTGCGGGAACAAATGTGTAATATATGGTCTAATTTGCCCATGTGGCAAATATTGCCTTGGCCAGATGCTGAGATGGGTGAAAGACCGCATCTCGGAACATAAGTCCAACATAAGAACAGGAAATTTGAAGTCACCTTTTACAAGACATTTTAGAGATCACAAACCTACAATTTCACAACTCAAATTTGTTCTTGAAATCCTTACACGACCAGCCAGAGGAGGGAACCTACAACAAATCCTATCCCGTAGAGAAATGTTCTGGGTACACAAATTGGATGCCTTAGAACCTAGAGGCATGAACGAAGAGTATTCTGACTGTATTCTTATGAAAAACAATGTAATAATGAGATGACTAGCACGCATTGCTGTGGAAACGTTGATTGACATTCCCTTGAATTCTCCCTTGTTATCAATATTTGTTTTATACCTGCCTTTACATTCATTTTCATATTGTTGTAGAAGTAATAATCAAGGTGAAATGATGCAGAATAATGGAAAGACAGCTTATTAAACTACACATTGGTGAAACAAGACGAACAATGTGTTGAGATACCATTCATTATAAAAGACTACAATTCCCAGAATTCCACATCAGATGGAATACCTCTATATACACTATTGGATACCTCTTGACTACAAATAAACTCGTGCTTGCAGACATATCCACTCGTTGAGCATTACTATTCCCAACATGTAGATGTTTTTAACCACACGAGTTTGGTGTGGGACAAAGTGAGAGATTGAAATGTCTTTGTAGGTCCGTGGGCACTACAACTCCCAGAAGTCTAGGACATTACGTAACGGAGGTCATATGTCACATGACAGTAAATCACACGTCACATGACTTTAAATGATCATAGATAGTGAGTGTTACCCGCGAGAAATCTGTAGGACAAATCTTTTGAGGCAAGGAAATTACTGACATAGGTAAGAATGCGGATGGGCCAGCATCTAAAAATGAGTAATATGTAGTTGATTATTCAAAACACTTACACTCGTTATTATTCCTGTAGATTTCTCGAGAACCAACAGGAACTGACTTCTGTGCTGGAATTGTTAACATCGCTATTACCCGATACTACAGCAACACACAGGTAACACACTGACTTTTGAATCTAAATTTGTAGAATTGGAAAAGCGTCTTTATAGCCTGTCACATTATTATACCTTATATAGAATGTAAGCTGACTAGGCATTACGGTGGATAAACACGTTCGAACACGGTGCATTACAGAATCTGGAAACGCACTCAGGTAGGAATAAGAATACTTATCCTTCTCCTTCTAACACCATAGTGACGATTTGATCTAACCATTATCCAAAACACATCGCTATTTTCAGAACATATGAGAACTGTTTCATAAGATGACGTTTCCATCATTCCACATCGAAATGGACAATTGAAGTCCTAAAGAAAAGAAAAACACTTTTGTGTTTGGAAGAGAAATTATTTGTTGAAATTTATATTTATTTAGAGGATTGCTGAATTATCATTATTAGGAAATACTGTGTTTAATTAAATAGTTATTGCTCCTGAAGAAGAGGCATACTCTCAACGCGTAGAGCTCCATATAAAGAATGTTTTGTATTTGATGTAACCATGAGTGAGCTGAACTCTTGGGTTTTTTTTTTCTTTTTTTTTTTTTTTGAAAATAAGCACTAAAAATATTGTGTGGATAAAATAATAATTTTTGTATAATACTGTCTATTGATGCTTGCTTTCTAATTAAGAATTACAAAACGATTTACGAATTTAGCTGTTCCAAAAAACATACTAGTGAAAATGTGACATTTATTTAAATTTTGGTTGGATCTGGTTTCCAATATCAAGAGGTGTGCAGGGGACGGGAGTTCCTATTTGTTAATAGGAATTCCATGTTTTTTCATTGAATGTCCAAGCGGTAGGCCAGTGCCAGCTCTCCTGGGCCCCTGCTCCCACAGGGCTTGCTGGGTGTTCTGGAATGAGCCCCTGGGCCTCAGAAGCTGCAGACTAAATGCAGGTCTCTCCGCGGTGGCCATTCAACTGCAGTCAGTGGGCCTCATTACGATTACAGGGTATGGGGTTAACGGCACCGGTAAGTATGTCGGTGCCATTGACTCCCTACTGCCGCATTCCAAGGTCCCTTAGCGCGAGCCGCTAAGGGACCATGGAGCTAAAACGGGCCTGCTGTTTGCGGGCCGTTATTAGCTCCTTCCCCATTCCCATTCAGCCCTATGTGGGCTCGAATGGGCAATGGTTTTCAGGGGACTTACAGCATCATTCCAACCTTGGAGGACCCGGTAAGTCCCCATTCCGACTACCCGTACACAACTTTGTTATCATGGCTGCCTCCAAATTCATAATGAGGCCCAGTGTCTTGTTCCTGGAACCACGGGTATCTACACTGATTATCGTGTTGGTGGGAGAGGCTGTCGAGCATGGCACTGTTATGGCAAGCCTGCAGTACCCCACAGACGGCAGCAAGTCTATGCAGGGGCATCCCGGTGTCCCACATCTAGGACTCTGCAGCCTTCACAGTGAGTGTTTGCGGGCTGCAGGGGTGGGGCGCCACTGATGTCACAGGTCCAGCATTCCCGCTGCAGCGTCCTCCTTCAGTGCTGGTGGACCACCATCCACACCTGCATTTCTTACAGCAGTCGCCACAGCCTGTCGGCACTGCCCCTGGGGACCCTGCAGTATTCCGCTCCTGCATACAGTGAGTGCCATACCTCCCAACCTTTTCTTTTCCCAAGGCGGGTGAAATCGGAAGATTTATCTTTTGGCAGGTGTAGCCCATTGAAAAGAATGGGCAGGTTAAGGACTTGACGGGTGAATGAACGGATTCCATGGCAGGTGACACCCGCCAAAAGCGTGTGAGTGGAGAGCTATGGAGTGCAGCGCTGCCGCCCAAGCCCCGCAGCCAGGGCCTCACAGCTGCAGTGGGTACGGCGACTGTTCTGACATCGGATCCCCAAGGAGTTTTCAGCACGCCCAGTGGTGTGCCGGCATGCCAGGAGTCTAAATGTACACTGCCACACACCTGTCCTGCAAATGCCACATGAGCTGGGCAATATTTTACATGACCGGCTGTCGCTGCAGAGCTTCACAGGGAGTCCGCCATCTTGCCCGGGCTCTGAGTGCACCCTTCCCCCTTTGTAGATTTTAAACACATTCAAGAATTCGTTGTTAATGGAAGGTCAAACCCCACTTCATGCCGAGTTGGCAGGCATAATAAAGATCTAAAGAAAGTCCCCCTGACATAGCCGTAGGAGTTACCGCTGTAGTAAGAAAGCCTGTTATCTTAGTCTGCACTTCATGTGATGCTTCGGCCTTATCCCTTTCCACTTCTTTGCAACAGTACTCTGTTCTGGGGAGGGCAAGGTAAATCAAGACTACGCGCCCTTTTATTGGTGAGTTTAGATTTACTCCGTAGGGCATATGTCCACATTTTGGTCGCATTCATAGATCAAATATCCCAAAAGACCATAGAATCGAATGGATCACTTAATGAGATGTACCTATGGGTAGGGATTGACTAGCGAGTTTTGATTTTCTAGAAATGAGTCATTTGATGCCAACTTGCATGTTATTCTATGAGTGCAGGAAGCAAAAGGAGGCTTGTTTAACTGGCTGTACGTTTCCCATAATACCTCTGTCTTTAAAGCGGACCCTTCCATTTTTACTTTGAGTAGTCGGACATAGACTGTGACCTGTTTTATGGTTACAAGTGCTACCATAGCATGTTGAGAGCCTGTAATTGAATGTCTTAATTTCTTTTGTTACACTAGTTGAGAAGTAATTGTCACTAGTGTGCTTATTTGAGTCTAGTTTTTGCCTGACTCACTACTTTCCCTTCTAAACAGGCTTTATATGATGTCTGGGGATCACATTTATTTGGACCAGATCAAAGGATTTCTGGCGAGGAAGAGGCTAGTAAATAACTGGCTTCTGAAAGAAGAGAATGCCTGGGTGAGGTCCCTGTTACCGGAAGATCTCCTACTCCTCTTGGAATTCGACACTAAACTCTGTGAAGGTAAAATAATCCTCTTTCCATTGCAATGCAACAGTGTTCTGATTTTAAGTTTGCATGTATTGAAATGAACGACCGTGTTCATGTTTAAACTGGAGGAATCTTCCAGTAGTTAAATAAGCGTATTGTTTTGCTTAGTGTGTGATCAGCCATACAGTGAAGGCAAGCTTCAAATATAGTAGCCCCTGGTACAATTTATTTTTCTACTTAGAATGGGCACATTAAATGCTAATTTTATTTGAATGCTTTGCTGTTAGAATTTACTAAGGGATTAGTCGAGCTCCTTTAAACTCCATATAATTGCTTTAGTAGCTATGGTCCTTGACATGATTGTGCATATCTCTTTTGGAGACATGAGGCCTAATACATGCTAAGGGTCATTTTTAATTCTCGAGTCCATTCTTGAGGATTCAATACTCTTATGGCAAGTCCCTGATTTTGATGGAGCCAGAGCCCTGTGAACGCAGCTGAGCCACTGCTGTTGTGCTTCCTATCTACGTTCTTGCCTGCCTGCATGAATGTCGTAAGTGTTTGGAGGCAAAATGCTGTGTGGGTCCTCTTCCGCTGAGTGGTCTACGTGTTGCAGTTGGAGAGAGGCTGACTGAGTTTGCCGGTGGATGTTCCCTTTCTATCTTGTCTAAATGCTAAGGCCTGACTCGTTACCTTCATCTAAGAGAATGAGGTTTCCTCTTGTACCCCTGGCTCATGGACGGCATTGAGGGAACCTACAGCTGCTTTACTGCCTGCAGCTTATGCTGTGGGGACAGCCTGGGTGACCTCACCTCCCACATCCTAGATAAGTACCCTCTCCTTCCATACTAGGCAGGTATACAGGTACCTTCTTGATGCTCATGTTGGGGTGAAAACTTCAACTTCTTGCCATGTTCCTATGTGCAGCTGTTGTCATGCTGTTTCTATGTTGGTACTCCCTGCCCAGTGCTGCTTGACGATCGTCACATCATAGGCTCCGGGTTCGTTGTTGTACCTGCCTTATTTACAGCTATTGAATGTTCAGGGAGCTGGGGAACAAGTTTTTCAATGAAGTAAAGTTGTAATGCTGGGGTTAGGGGTTCTGAGTGTTTTACTGTAAACCTCAGCCTCTCAATTTCAGTCTGGGTATGAACCAGAGCACCTATTGCCTTTCTTCGCTTTTAGTCTTTCTTTTATTTATTTATTTTTTTTGCATGTCTGCTTGAAGTCCTGTTGCTCTCTGCAGTGGTGAACAGAGAGCAGTGGAGCATGTTGGCTCTAGAGTCTGTGCCAGTATGTTGCCATTGGTAGCATCATGGAAGCGTAGTCACATGGGCGAAGAATTATATAGTGAACAGTGTGATTACCGGATGTGTTTTAAGACGGCTGCAAACACACATACATGGGTTTTACCAAGCCGAAGTCAGATTGCTGATTTAAAGCCCTGCTACCTGGACCACCACCCGTAGCTCCGCAACCAGGGCAGGTATCTACATCACTAGGGATGTCTGGGTCATTTTATTTTTTGGTTTGTAAAATAAACTTTACAACATCAGTTATTAAAACCATACTATAAAATCATTCAATATCAAAGATTCATATACAGATGCTACCAACAGTCAAAGAAAAAAAATCCCAACAATTAACACAACAAACCGCATAATAAACTGGTTCTCACAAAAAATAGTCCTCTTAAAATCAAGTGTCAGTTATATCCTGAAAAGTTTACATTTACGCTTCGTATACATCATACACCTTATGCAATCAAATCAACATCACTTTCTTTTCAGTAACAAATATTCCTCAATAATATATACAAATTTAGTTCAACTGAGCACAAGTTTTTGACTAGAACTCGACCTGCATCTTTCCCAAAGACTTTCTCTGCTCAACCAGGATGGAGTAAACATTTGTGCTCCAAGTACCAACACCCTCTGACCTTCGAACGCACAGTGTATGGTGAAATGTTTTAAGGTTTCAAGCACATTGGAAGGGGTACAAAATCGACATCGGCCAGTTGTAATGTTCACCAAAGAGCGATTCCAATAGTGCATTTTTTCATTAGTCACAAGTTGATTCAATTTAAATCGCATGTAGGCTTTTCTTGCTTTATTGCATCGGAAGATCTCTAACACACCCGCTCACCCCATTTTCTCCTAAATTTTACATATTCGTAATACATCTTGCTATTGCCTATTTTCTCTGACAGTATGCACCAGTAATAACGCTGGAATTTTGTTTTACAAGCAGGAAGACCCACAACGAAGTCTTCCTTGGAAATCAAAGAGGCCTTTAGAATAGCATTCATTGTTTATTAAATTTTGAAATGAAGGGAGGGCGCCCCTCCTTGATCATAACAAGATCTTCATAAAGCGACGCTTTAGGTGGAACAAGCATTTTTACATAACTATTAAGCAGACGCCAATGCCATTTAGCAGACAAGGGTAATAACCCCAATTCGTGACATACAAGGATATTGGGAATTGAGGGGGCCAATCCAATACCTGTTTACATGCTCTTCCTTGAATGAAATCCAGAAATTCCTCCATCTCATGTGCATATGTTGAGGGCGTATAATACAATTGGTTCCACTTTTAAAAAATAGAACTGTATGCTGGGTTAACAATGAAAACTTACCACACAAATGAAAACTTTCCATAGATATTGTAAGTGTCCTTAATTGTTCACTAAGGACCTACTTCCATAGAGCCATCGACTAGCTGCTCGCGAGCTGTTAGCCCAGATACCGCAATGAGAGGGTCTGAGGTCTAGAAGCACCATTAAGACACCAGGTAAATTTGGAAGTTTTCCTCTTACCATCTGCAAACGAAATAATGAAGCACTTTGCTGGATTTACTTGTAGATTATTCTTAACAGCATAACTATAGAATAAAATAAGTTTGGTCTGAACACCAAAAGGGGCGCAATCTAAGAATAGTAAATCTGCAAATCCTATACAGTTTAACATTAGCCCACCCAATTTAACTCAGTATTTGATTGAATCCGCCAAGCCTACGTCTAGGTCTGCTAAATAAAGATTAAACAGAACTGCGGCCAGGTTGCACTTGGGTATCAAATCGGTGATGGCCCCATCCTTGGACAACCTTATTCTGTAGTTGGTATTCTGATGCAACAAGGCAATAATGGCGACAAACTGGGGTGGAAAACCCTGCAATAGCATCTTCTCCCAGAGCACGGCTCTAATCACTGTATCAAAGGCTGCTGTGAGATCCAAAGCTGCCATGTAGATGGGACCGGTTTAAGAATGTTTTGTATATTTGTCCAAATGTGCCATTATGGTAGCAGTTTAGGGAACACCGTACATTTTTACGAAACCCGGCTTGAAATCGCGGCAACAGATTAAATTGGATGATGTGGGACTGAATCGACTCCAATAATAAATGGTAAAAAACTTGCTGAGGCATCCATCAAAGCAATGGGCCTAAAGTTGTTCGGGTCATAGATCCTGCCTTTTTTATAGATTGGTATGATAATCGCCGAACACCAGGAAGGAGGAATAACCCTTAACAAATGAATAGTATCAAATTTTGTCTTTAGAATCCCACATAGCCGGCTCTTCGAGGCACGGAGGAATGCCATCAGACCCTGGGGCCCTGGAGCTCTTAGTCTTTGCGATAGCCGCACTAATATCAATTGACCATGAACAGGTTCTCAATATTAGACGCTCAAAATTCCTAGGACTCATATCTGCGAACCGCGTGGGTATGGCATATTTAGATTTTATGTAATCAACCTAGGTATCAGCAACTATTGCAGCTTCCCTTAAGGGTTCGTCTACCCCTGTAATTGTTCTAAGAGTAGCCCACACTTGTCTGTAGTTTTTCAGTAATGAGTGTATAATGCTTTGGTTATCAGCAATCGTTAGTTTGTGCTTTAATATCTTCATCCTATTTTGATATGACAGAGTAATGTGTTTATACCAAATTTAGGTATTCCAGTCATTCCTTTTACTGATGTTGCGTAAATGTCATTTATCCTTTCACAGTTCACATTATAAATATGCTGATGCATCAAGACCCCTTTGTGTTTTGTACATACGCCATCTCATGGACATGTACCTGGATTCTCCAACAATTTTGGAGTTCCGCAACTATACACTCCAGACCTTGACTAGGTTAAAAAACAAACGAGCGATCCTCTCTGATCTTACACATCATCCTCTGACATGATTTGCGATCCCATTTCACAGATCTAGTTGAGCGATCTAATTTATTAAGGTCAACTGGTACAGATGTATAGTGACAAATGATCATATCAGCGAATGCAGCCACTTTATGACTCATGGAAATCTGTGAATGTCCCCAGTATACAGTGTCACCATTGAGCCATCAGGCCTTGCTATCTGAAGGATGGTCTGGGCTGCGTTGCTTACCTTAATTGCGCACCAGCAGCAAATCCGCCTCATTTAAGCTTATATACTACCACTGCTTGGCCTGTAATGGAGACATTTCGGCCCTGCATGTAGCGATCGGGTCAAGCAGATGCAGACATGTTGCAGTGTCATATAGAAAGCCCTCATGTTTTTCCCCAGGGCCAGCATGAACTCCCCCAGCTGAGCCTCCAACTTTTTTCCATTTTACCTACTGTCTCTCTATGCCCTAAGCCTGTCGGGTCCCCTCATCACAGCTTTGAACGTGTCCCATAACCCCTCCTGGCTGATCTCCGGGTGTCGTTATCAGCAAAGTATAGGTTCCCTTTTCCCCCTATGGTGGCTGACCATGCTGTCCTCCAGCGAGACTCCAGTTAACCTCCACCCCCACAGGCCCAACCATGATGGTCATGGGGATATGATCCGACAGAGAAATCAACCCCAGCTCAATCTCCCCCATGTTCCCCATCAACTCAGCCGTTACGCACAAATTATCTATCCTAGATGGTGGCTGGTGGACATAGGAAAAGTATGTGTATCCTCTTCCCCACCCACCTCTTGATCCACCACACAGCAGAGGGCCAAGTTTTCAAAACGCTCCACTACAAGCAGGCGGGACCCGGCACACACTGCTGCACCCCTGAGCTCCTGTCTACGTGGAGGGGGGCGGGGGGGTCCATGCTAAGTTAGTCCCCAGTGAGTATAATCTCCCCACCGCAAATTGCACCAATTTGGCCATCACCTCCCTTGGGAACCAATCTTGTCCCACATTGGGCGCATAAACTGTCACCCGTGTAAATTGTCGCTCTATATGCGCCTACAGGAATGGGTAGCTGCCCTTCGTATCGGCTAGGGTAGGTGCAAATTGGATTGTAACCAACTCTTTGAAGGCTATCCACACCCTGGCTGTCTTTTCCAGGGTATTTACCTGGTACACCTTGGTGAACTCAACTGGATTTTAGCTTTAGCTACCTTCTTTATATGGGTTTCTTGAAGCAAAATGTTTTTTTTTTTGCCTGCATTTCCACTTTCCTGCACTTAATCGGAGTTCAGCCCCCTTACATTATGCAACAATACAATGAACATGCCCTGTGATTCCCCTCCCCTTTCTAAAGCTTTCCTCTCCCCATGTCTTCCCTCAATCCTTTGTTTTCCGGCTGCTGACTCCCCCTCCTAAACCCCCCCCCCCCTCATACCCTCAACATCAGACGCAACACCTCCACATCACCTCCACATCCCCCCTCCCACTGCTCTATAGTGTCGCTGAGCATTTTTATGCCGATCAGGAGGTTTCTTCCTTGGCCAATGCAGACTGCCCTTTCAATTGTACCGCTCTCCCCTTGAGCCGTCCTGTTACCCTAGAGTTGCATATGGATATTCATTCCTTTAGTCAGACTGTTTGAATAGTACCCAAGGTGTTTTTTGTTGTAAGCACATGATATTTAAAGAATATTTATTCAGCAACAATGGTCAAACTACTAGATGCATGGTGAAGTAACTCATCAAACTGGCCCACATTGTCCAAAAAAGTGGCCCATTTTGACTGGCCTCCACTAGTATTTTGCATTTTTGGTACAGGCATTACCTTATAGACGAGTCCAAGCCTGGCAGCTCATCCATAATGGGCGAGAGGGCATCCACTCAGTGGCCCCCTCACCTGCAGAAGGTATGGTTATGTTCATTTATTTTTATTTAAATGTGTATACTTGGCTCATGAGTGAGTGTATGGTGATGGGTGCTTGTGTGAATGTTTGTTTTGGTCCGTTGAGCTGCTTTTGGCGAGTGGGGGGGCAGAGGGGGAAGGAGGGTTGTACAACAAGGGCATTTTAAAAATGCCTTTGTTGCACAAATCCCCTAGCCACCTGCCAAAATCGGCTTGTTCTGAGGCGCTGTGGAGCCCAGGGGACAGGGATGGTATTTCTTTTAACTGGATATCTATCTTAGAAGTCCAGTCAAAAATACCATGCTTCCACCTTGGCCCCCCAGCGGCAACTGCAAACTGTTTGGCTTTTATCCTTGAAGTATGTGTAAAATGTAACATTATTTTTAAAAACCTATTTTTGTTTTCACATATTAATGTGCATTTTAGCAGAACCTCCCTCAAAGCCCCCCCACTCCTCAGAAGACCTGATCCATGTTCCATTAGTTCTCGAGAGTCTGAGCTGTATATGTCTGTTATTTTGATATTGTGTGGGCACCATTGTTCCATATAGTCTGACTGGAAGTATTCCAAGACCCCCTTTATGAAGGATTCGTTCAAGCCTTGTAAGCAGTGTGTAATCTGTTCCATGGTCATTTGTGACCAGACCTTCGGCAGCCGTGTGTATACCAGAGGTGGGTCTTGCTTTTTCCAGTTTTGGGCAATTGTTGCCCACGCTGCGATGATCAGGCCCATAAAGCTCCTCCGCTGTGCTTTATTAAAGCTTTTGGTCTGTTGATCTTTCATTCCGCATCGCCACACTTTCTCCCCCAGCTGGTCCACCTCTGGAAACATCTTTTTCATTTCCGTTTTCACTTCTGACCAGAATCCTCGACAGTCCCACCAAATGTGCTTCCACATACCAGGTTCTAAGCACCCCCCCCCTCCAGCAGCAATCAACGTTATATAGTGCTGAGCCTCTCTGATGTGTAGTGCCATTGGGTAATTATTTTTAACCACATTTCCACGGTTTGCACTGCTGAGTTTTGGGATACCAACCCACAGTTCCACCCATTGCTGTTTTAGAATCTCTTCCCCACGCGTTTTCCCATCTTCTCATGTATGCCCATTTAATTTCTTTACCTTGTGTGTTGATAAAGTTATAGTGAGAGGAGACTAGTTTCTTGGCTCCAGAGTTGGTTATTGGGTACTTTTCAAATGGGGTTAAATCCCTTGTGGCCGCTTGAATGACCTCTGGTGTTGCTAGCCAATGTCTGAGCTGCTCATATTTATACCTGTCAGGTTCCACATATTTTTACATTCATTAAATGGTCTTATTTCTTTGTTTTGGAACATTTCCCCAATTTTTTTTGCACCCTGCGGCTTCCCATTTCTCAAAGGCCCCACGATCTAGTCCCGGTGGGAATTAAGGGTTCCGACAGATGGGCATGAAAGGGGCCAACAGTGTGGTCATGATACCCTTCCATGTTTGTTCGTCCCAGGCATCCAGTGTGGTTTTCATGACTTTGCTGATGCAGAGGTTTGGGTGTCTGTTGCTTATGCTTGCATAGAAGGTCCAACAAGGGAGTTCTGGCGTCCGCCCTATCTTGGGTTACCCAAATCGTTTGTTGATCTTCCCCCAGCCATTCCTTTAGAAAATATCAAGCAGCGCAATTATGGGTGCTAAAGTTTGGAAGTGACATCCCCCCCCCCCCCCTCACTCTGAGTGCCGTGAGGATAGCTCTTGCGACCATTGGGGGTTTCCTGTTCCAGATATAGAACAAGACTACTTTTGACAGTACCTTAAAGAATGAATTTGGGACTGTTGTAGGGAGGGCGTGGAAGTAGTACAACAACTGGGGGAGTATGTTCATTTTCACAGATTGAATTCTACCCCACCATGAGACCCTTAGCGGACACCATCATTCCAGATCCCTTTTCACTTGACAAAGGAGCTGGGGATAATTACCCTTATATAGCATATCCACCTTGTGTCTGAGTATTATAACCAGATGCATGATACCCTCCCCAGCAATTTTTAGACCTAACGATCCAGCCTCCCTTTCCAGTGCCCCTCTCCCCTGCTAAGTGCAGTATCTGATTATTTTTTTTTCTGTTTATTTGTAGGCCAGAGATTTCCCCAAAAGCCTCCAGTTCTTTTAAGGTTTGCGGTAGGGTCCTCCCGGGGTCTTCTAGGGCCAACAGCATATCTTCTGCATAGGCTATTATTTTGTGCTGTCTGCCAGCCATCTTGATTCCCCCTTACCTGGGTAGATTCCCCGATTCTAATTGGTGGCTCCAGGAAGATGGCATATAGAAGGTGGGGACAGCAGGCATCCCGGTTTGGTTCCCCTGGTTATATTTACCCTGTCCGTGACTTCACCGTTTATCGCTATTCTTGACGGGGAGTTGTAGTTGGCTTTGACCATGTTTATGTAGTGATCTCCAAATCTCATGTGCTTTAATGTTTTAAAAAGTATGGACCACTCAACCCGGTTGAATGCCTTTTCGGCGTCTAGTGATAGCAGGATTGCTGGCGTGTGTAATGCCAATTTTTTTCTACCAGATAAATTAGGCTTAAATTGTCATGAGTTTGCATCTGGCGGCCAGGATTTTGGTGTTTATCTTAGGGAGGGGTCTTTACCTGATTTATGGAACACCAGAACTTTTGCCTCATTCATGGATGGGGTTACGTTTCTGCTTTCCTTAAAGGTGTTTAATAGTCTTGTTATAACTGGGGTGAGAATGTCCACATTTGTTTGTAGAAGGTGGCCGTAAAGCCATCTCGGCCTGGTGCTTTATTTGGGAGTCCTGCAATTGCCCTCTTAACTTATCCGGGTTTCCAGTGCCTGTTTGTCTTCCTCAGATATTTTTGGAATGGGGAGAGATTGTAGGAACCGGTCTTGGTCGCCCTCATCCGGGCACTCCGCGTATAACTTTTGATAGAATGCCTTAAAGGCCTCCCCTATTTCTTTGGTGCGTGTTATTGTCTCTCCTTGTGCATTTTTGATGTTTAGTATGGTCATTGACTTTTGCTTTGCGCAGAGTTGTCTTGCTAGCTATGTATCTGCCTTATTGGCTTTGATATAGTATCTTTGCTTGAGGTATAGGAGGGATTTCTCTGCCTTTCTATTGCGCATGTCTCAACGCCTTCTGGAGACTTCTTGTGGGGCGAGTCATTAGTCCCTCTCGAATGTCCGTTAGTTTCTTTTCAAGTTCTTTACCAGCCTTGCCTCTGCTTGTCCTTGGTGGCTTTCAGAGCTATCATATGTCCCCTGATCACCGCCTTGAAAGCCTCCCATGGTGTTCCCAATGGGACATCCCCTCTATCGTTTTCTTCAAAATATTCTATGATTTTGTCCCTTATTGCTTCTCCCATCACCAGGTCTACGAGAAGATCTTGTGGTAACCTCCCGCCAGAGGCCTCCCCCTTCCCTTGGGTCTGAACATCCAACCAAAGTGGGGCATGGTCCAACAATGCTATAGGGCCTGTTTGTATTCCTTGAATTTTGCCCATCAGTCCCACTGACGCCCAGAAATCAATTCTTGACATTGTGTTGTGCATGTGCAAGGAGTATGTAAGCCACTATCTTGACCCTTCTGTTCCCTCCATGCATCGCACAGCGCCATCTGATCCATCTTTTGCTTGAGCTGCTTGGACGGAGCACCCTGGCTTTGGGGTCCCCCCGCACTCCTGTCCAATCGTGGGTCCCAGGCCATATTCAAATCCCCGCCCTCACTACTACCTCTTCTTTCGTGAGCCCCTCGAGTTTCCCCATCGTGTCCCGCAGAAAGCCATCTTGCCCCGAATTGGGTGCATATATCGCTGCCAGGGTGAGCCAGAGACCGCTAAGCATAACGTTTGCAAAAGCAAACCTCCCTTCCTTCCCGGTCTGTCTGAGTGTTAGTCCATTCCCCCTTTTATTGCTATCAGTACCCCTGCTCTTTGTTTCCATAGCATTTGATTGCGCCATGATATTGTAACCTCTGAGACATACCTTCCTTTTATCATGGCCTCTTATTTGTTTCTTGAAGCAGCAAAATTTCCGACTTCTCCCTCCTGAGCATAGTCTCTACCTTTTTCCTCTTCACAGGAGAGTTCAGGCCCCTTACAACATATGATAAAATTCTGAGCTTCCCCATCTTGTCTAACCCAGATTGACTGCCATAAAATCCCAAGTGCTGTGATCCCAACTATCTTCCGTAGTACTGATTCCCCGCCACCCCCCCAAAACTACTAACATTGAACCAACTTTGGTCCCAAGGATACTAGGGCGTTGCGCCTATCGTTCCCTGCCCTCGGTGAACTTGGGTTGAACTTTGCAGGGAGTCCTAAACCCTGTATCATCCTCAGACCTTACTAAGTGTCCGTTCCTGTTCCCTAGCCGGGCTGCTGAGTAACGCGCTCTTCGAATATCCTTCAATGATTACCTCTCCACCTCCTGTATTTGGAAACGGCCAGCTACATATCCTCTTGCCGGAGTTTCTCCTCTACTCCCGTTGTCTGCTTGGTGCTTGCTCTCCAATTTTGTTTCTATTTTTTGCCGAACTTCTTCCCATCCTCTCGGCCTCTTCTGCTGTTCCCCTGGTGCCCCAGGTAACTGCTTCCTCCCCCTGCAGGTCCATTATGTGGATCCCTTCATAAGTTGTCACTTTGTTTGCCTTCCCACTCGAACAGCAGTCCGAATGGAAACGTCCATTTGTACCTAATCTCTTTCGCCACTAGCCCCCTTGCTAGTGGTGCTAGCTCTCCTTTTTAGTAATGTCACTGATGCCAGGTCCTGGTATAACAATGTTCACCCCGTTCATCCTTATGTGGTCTACCTGCCTCGCTCTCCTTAAGATTTGTTCTTTTGAGGAGAGAGCCACCAGTACATATCTAGGTCTTTCTCCAGGGGCGCCTGTTCTTTTGGGGCCCACACTGTCAATCCCAATGTTGTCTGCTTCTTGCGCCTCTAGAATGTCTCTAAACACTTCCTGAACCGCATTCTTAAGATCCTTATCTAACAATGTCTCGGGCATATTCTTAATGCGGATATTAGATCTGCGGGATCGGTTTTCCAAATCCTCACATTGGATTTCCAAGTTGTGGGTTAACTGCACCAGGTGTTTTATGCGTTTCACTGTTGTGTCGTGCTTAATCTTCTGCGTTTTGTACAATTCTCTCTAGGGTATATGTCCTTTCTTCCAGTTTGGCGACATCCAGCTTCAATTATTGGACTACCTGCTTCATGTCGCTCCTCATTGTAGTGAATTGGTCCTGCACCGTTGACATGAACTTGTCCTGCAGCTCCACAAACCAAGCATGCATGTCACCCCTTGACGTGGGAAGGTTACCGAAGTTGGGGGGGGGGGGCGGCGGCTTCGGGATGCCGTCAGCTGTGGGGTCTTCCAATGTCCTTCCCCTGGTGTTTACCGGGGTATCAGACAACCATATTTGAAGCAAGTTCAGATGGTGGGATGATTGGCTTGCGCCCCCTTTCCCTTTTGCCTTGGCCATTGCCCCTGTGTCGTGGCGGTCCTGCGGTGCTTCTTGAGCACCTATGGGGGATGACTGTGCTGTGTCCATGTCTTTTTGCCTTTGTAGTCCTACTAATATGCGATGGAGCTATGGGGAGGCAGACCTTGTAATTTTGTGTCACTGTGGAGGGGGGTATAGTCTCTCCTGCCCCCTAGGAGCACCGGTCCTGAACTTCCTATTTGATAGTGTTCAGTCTGGCTCCTCCACTCTTATCTGCCCAGCCCTCCCTCTGCATATGGCTTTAGTGATGGGAATGAGGGGGGGGGGGGTGTTTCACCCCAGTTCTGGCATGAAGCCTTATGTGATACTGGGTGGGGGGGGTTATCTCCCACCTGGGTTACGCACCCCTCTGATTTTGGGGAGTGGGTAGGGGGGTGAGCCGCTCACCTTATGTTCCGCCTGTCACCAGTGCCTCAGTTTCCATGCGCGATTCACTGTCTCCTCCACCCACAGTGCCTGTGGTCCGCAGCGTTCCCGGCCCAGTCAGCTGGCGCTGGTGCGTGTGCGGGGTCTCCGTAGCCTCGATGTGCAGTATTTAGGTCCTTGCGGGTGCCGAGCTCCATGTCATTGGTGTCCCCGCCCTGGCTTCTCCTCTGCCTCCGGTCCCTCCTCCCAGCGGCACGGTTCCGTTCCCTCCTCGAAGGGGGGAGGGGTGCCCCTGCTGCCGCTGCGCTCACCCGGGGCGCCCGCGCGGTCTCCCAGCCCTGTCAGCAGGGCACCGTGGCGGCCGCAGTGTTCCCACAGGCCTGATGGTGGTGGTGTGCCCGCTTCTCGTGGGTGTCGATCCGCGTGCTTTTTGGATCTGGGCTCCCCGTCCGCACCCCCATCTGCCCCTTGTTGCTTTGCTTGATGCATAGCTCTCTCCGCAATCCTCAGAGGGAGAGGGGCGCCCGTGTCTCAATGCTGCGGCGTTGCCTCTGCTGACTCCACAGGGGCGATATCGCCTCTTCAGCACTGGTGCCCTCTGGAGGTGATCGGCTGGGTTTTTATTTGCTAATTCACTCGGATTTGCTCAGTGAAGTGCTTATCAGCTGCCTGGCAGGAGTGCGACTCAGACGAGTCTTCCTGCGCCGGCGGCCATCTTGGAATGAAACATTTTTTACATTTTCACCTATTATTTTAAAAAAAAATTCATGTGGGGGGGGGAAATAAATACCTGTTCCCTCTTCATTGGTTCAGGCGCCCTCGCTACACGTTTGCTATGGCATTTTTGTGGGAAATATTTATGCCTCTCCACATAAAAAAATTCACCAGCTCCCACTGGCCCTCTGAGTTGGGAACACGGTGGGGGAGCCCAGGGACTGTGGTAGGAGCAGGATGAGCGGGAGCGCTTGGATAGTGGTGGGAACAGGCTGGGGATAGCCCAGGGTCTGTGGCGGGGTGGGGAGAGCTCAGGGGCGGGGTAGGAGTGGGATGAGAGCCCAGGAACTATACTGGGGGCAGGCCAGACGGGTTTGAAGACCACTGCTTAATTGCGTTGTCTGCTCCCCTGTGCCGGGGATCGCCTAAGCTGCATTGCTGGCCTGTCCACTTCATCCTCCATGTGTAGTAGGGCCTGCCCTTCAGCGCAGGTTGTGATGCGTTGTCCATCTGTAAAGAGTAGTCCATATGTGAAGATCCATTTATACTTTCTGTTTCACCTTTAGTTCTCTCGTCATCGGCCCCATGGATCGAAGTTTCTGCAGGGTTGGCCCATTCACTTCAAGGTTCACCTGACCACTGGCCGTTCTTAGGATAATCTTTCTGCACATATGAGGACACTGCAACCAGGACGTCCCGTTGCCGCTCAAGGTTCCATCTGTCTGGGGCCCACTCTGTGTATTCGGTCCATTCCTATTGCAACTGGTTTAGGTTCTTCCCCAAAGCACTGCTGGATGGTTGCCCTCAAGTCTGCATCCTGGATCGTCTCACTAAGGCCTTTTCCTTGAATGTTGGACCAGTTTTCCAGGTCCTCCACCTGAATTTCCACGTTCTGCCTGCTCCAATTGTTCACTATTTTGCCTTGCTTCTTCCGACACGTCTGTCGGGGGCCTGTTCTATGGTTTCAATCCTACCCCCCAGGCTCCGTATCACTAACTTCTTTCAGGGAATTGCTTCCCCTTTCAGGGAGGTAAGCTGCTCCGGGATGGTGGCCGTCATTCACCCCTCCATGTCCCTCAGGCATGCCTTCAAATCTTCTTTGCTTCGGGCCATGGCATCCTTCTGTGTCCCAGTCGTCACTCTTGCTGGTCCCCCTCGTGGGAGCTCGCTGCACCATCCAACCTCTGCTTCCAGCTCCCCTCCAGTTGTCCTTCCTGGGGTGGGGAATCCTTTAATCATGCCGTTGTAACCTTCACTTTTGCTCCGGGCATTTGGGGGTAACGGCACCTTCTCACCTCCTACATTAACGCTGGGCCTTCACTTTTACCTCTGCGCTAGCTGTCCACAACCAGGGTGTCGCCTATTGACATTTGCTGTTTCCTCTTGCCTCTTAATTTAGGCTGCTGAAAAGTTTACTGCCAGAGCCACCCCCAGGGCTTGCTTCCCACTCTAGCACCTTCCTGGGGGTCCACTCTTTGGGCATGTCTGTGTGCTGTGGCCACTCCACCCACAACTTGTGCCTTGCTACTCATGGCTCCTGCTTATTGGGGCTATATACCCCTCTGTGCCTCTCGGCTCCCTCCATGGACTTTGGGGGCTGTTATCCCCCCCCTCTCTCCCCCAGTCCACACCCCACAGGTGCATTGGGGCAGCCTTCCCAGGGCCCATCTCCTGGTCTCCTCTGCTGCATCTCCTCTTCCCTGCATCTGCCACAACACGGTATAATATGCCGGTGGGATCCTCTGGCCTGGCACGCACGTTCTCACACCTCGCGGTCCCACCACCCTGCCCTCCCTCGCGCAGCATTGCCACTCTCCTCCAGATGACTGGCACCTGCTCTCCACTGCCAGTTGCTGTTACGTTTTGGACAGGGGTTTTGCTCCCCATGTCCCTCATGCTTGCTGTCCCTACTGTCCCTGCTACATGCGGGGGCAGCCACGCTTCGCCTGCTAGCCCATGTGCGCTGCTGCGGTTCTTCTCACACTGCAGCCTTCATTAGCCACTGTCAGGAGCAGTGGTGATAGTCTGTGGATCGAGCAGGGGGTGGGGTCGGTCATTGGTCTGCATCTCCCCACCAACGGGGTGCACAGGGAGACTATTTGTAGCATGATGTTGAAAATGCACCGGGCCCATGACGGACCCTGGTTTGATGCGCCCTATTCAACATGTGGCCATCTTGGAATCACCATGCTGCATTTTATTATTTGGCAGAGGAGAGGGGTGGAACAGAATTGGCACCTTTTTTCCTCTGCTATATACATGCTTCATGAATTTTAATGCTCGTGGAAATTCTGGAGATACTTGTGGCGCACACCTGCTTTATGCATCAACATAAAGCAGGCGGAGTCATAAGGATTTTTTTTTTAGTCTATTTTTAGACTTTGCAAGGTGGTTCCCCATGGAACTTAACTTATTTTTTGGGCTGAGTAGGGGAGGGGCACCAACCACTATAAATAGGGACAGGTGCAGAGGGAAAGATGTTGAGCACTGCTCTTAAAACTAAGGTAGGGGGCAATTCCTTGTGTGGGTCTTCACAGCGGCCTCAAAGGCGCTGTGGAATTGCTCCCCTCTGCATTTGTGCATCGCAGTATACACATGAGTTATCCTCTGAAGGTAGGATCCAACTGCCTTTTGTATAGCCTGTGATGCAGCAGGAGGAATCCTCTGCCCCACTGAGGTGGGAGAAGTGGACGTTGATGGTGCAGTAGAGTTCCAACATCCTGTGAAAGGAACTGCTTTTCTTGGGGTAGTCTGGGGGAAGTCAGGGTGTGGCAATACATGGCAATGGTGCCAAAGAGTACTGGCCATGACTGAGTGTGACACCACATTCAGTGCAATGTACACAGTCTGAGCCTTCAGCACACCCTCCACAAGAGGTAGAAGGTACCTCCACTGCGTCTTCAACCTCCTTCCTCCTGCTGATCTGCTGCATTGCCACTGTTACTTCTCCAGGTGGTGTTGGCCCCTGAGGGTGAGGGATGGTCATGACAGATGCCGTTTCTGCAGTTTTGAGCTGCTCCCAGTGGCTTCTCTCCTGTGCCAGATTGTAAAGAGTATAAGAAATGGGTGGCTCCCCTTGGAGGTGCACCATCTGACATTTTTCCCTCTTTCTGAACTTCAAAGGTCCGAAAAGGGTGGTGTTAAAAGCTGGAAAAAGTTCAACAGAATGTTAGTAGCAGTTGTGGTAGTGTGAAGTTTCAACTTGAGTTTGTTGGGGTGGGTGTAAATTGGATTTCAAAATGGCTCTGAAAGGAGGTCATCATGACGCACGCGCAATTAGGTCATGATGTTCACGAACAATAGTGCACTTGGTTGACATCATGCGGGGTTTGCTACAAGAGCCCTGCCATCATGATGTTGCAAACTAATTGGTGTGTCCTGTCGTTGCGTACACATTAGTTCACATATGTCTGCGCAGCTAGGTCGTTCAGATGTGCAATCGAGACCATAGCTTGGCATTCGCAAACTAAATTTTCAGTGCATCATTGTCCCCACAGATGTGGCTGTTATGATTACTCACTGCCGCACTCGGGCATGGCTTCCACGTTGCTATGGTAACGCTATTCTGGCCAACAGCCCATCCAAAGACGGCGCCGACGCCCAGTATGACATAACACAGGTGTGGCAAGATGGCGCCGTCCACACGGGGCCACGTAACGCTACAAGTGTGCTGGTGATTGGGTAAGCTTTGCGTTGCAATCTGCGTATTATGCAGTTGCACTGCATTAGACTTCCTAGTCATTCTTGCTGCCACTCCTTTCCTCCTGGTTTCCTCTCGCTACCTTGTTCCAGCTCCTATTCTATGCTCGTTCCTCCTGTCTTCCCCCACCATCCCCTCCAGACTTTGACCTGCTATTTCTGGGTAGTCTCCTACCTCGGTTTGTGCAGGTCTATTAAGGGACAGCGGGGTGGCTGCCCAGCAATACGGACCCTTACATCTTCGACCCAAAAACTTGCAAGTCAAAAGCGAAGACTGTCCGACAGTGGCAGTCTTTTCACGAATGTCAGCACGCCATGTGACATCACTGTATACCCTGGCGCGGACACAAACCTGTATATAGTCCGGACTTCAAATAATGTGTGTTTAAAAAAGAACACAATCACATTATACATTGATGGGGAGGGAGACTCGTTTTCGGCAAATTGGGGTGTGATGTTTATGATTGGGTGAATTGGGAATAGAAATCTCATCAAATGGTTGGGGTGAATTGGGGGGGGGAGGGTTTGGGAAGAATAGGCCACATGTGCAGGTAGGGCAATGAAGATCAATATTTCTAATCGCATGATTAACCGATGTAGACAGTTCAGCAATTTGTTAAGTTTAATTTGAATTGACACAGAATTGGTTCAATTTTCTCCAATCTAGTTTCAAAATGTTTTTTTCCTCCCTCCTCGGGATTTTGATTGGGTTGTTTTTAAATTGTGAAGATATGTAATAAAGTAACGATGTAATTTCTATAAATTACAAAATGTACCATTTGTGGGTTCTTTATATTTTTGGGGGGGGCAAAGGGAGATTGTAGTTCTAACTATTCCAGAGTGCTTGGCACTTCTGTTAAAATAAACAATGTTTATTTAGTTGTCGTTTTATGTAACATTTTATTGATGTGATATACTGCAGATTTATAAATGAAAAGGTACCATTTACTTGAGGCTTGATATAATTGTGCTTCAGTGCATGACAGGTGTTGAAGTGAATTGTTTAAACAGGGCACGGTTTTCTTTAGTATTTGGTACAATCCATAATGTGTTCTTTTGAAAATAGTATTTAATTTTTAAAAGTTATAATAGATATAAAACATGGTTGCATTAATTGTTTGCATTGTTGCTCTTTGTATACTTTTTCTACTAAATCAAAAAAATATTATTCTGTGATTTTGGAAAATATTGATGCTACCTCTCCCCAGGTACACCCGCAGACTAGCAATACAGTCTGTAGTTATAGCCATTATGTGGCAGGGGGAGAATGATATTTAAGTGCAAAGTTTGAAGAGAGATTGTGAAGTTACTGGTCAACACCTATGGGGGAAAAACCTTTGCAACCCTTTAACAATGTAAACATCGAAAAACCAAACAAAATTGGCAGTTATGATAAGCTATGCAACCATAACTAGCGCCACCGCCATGCACTGCTAGGACTAACACCCAGCACATCAAAGATGACATCACAAATGGCAACACTTAATAAAAAAATGCCTCCTTGAGCTCAGATCCTGGGAAATCCATGTGTACTGAATGGGGTGGTATGGCAGGCCTGTGATTTGAACCGTGGTCGCTAGGTTCAGAGGACACTGTAGGAGCTCTCTGAAATCCCTTGTCAATGTTGCACTTTAAAACGAATATTGGTGTGCATTTTTGGGGGCTTAACATTTTGTACTTTGTTGACATTCGAAATGTGGCTATTGGCTTCTGAGGGGTATTGGAGGCAAATGTTTATGGGGTAATAAAATACCCCCCTACACGCCCCCTGTGGGGTAGGTGGGATACCCAGTAAAAGGAATTTCCACCATATAATTCGTAGTGCTCCTGGGCCCACACCCATGGTTCCCCAGGAGTAGTCTTTACACACTTGTATGTGGTCAACACCAAATTCCATGTGTTGCTTCCCAGGCTTTCTTCTTTGAGTCTGTGATTTTTAACACGCACACGACACCTGCATCCCCTTAGTGGCATCAGTCAAGCTGGTTTTCTAGATAGATCACATACTCTCTTCATGTTTGGGATCTTGTTTTAGGCTAGATTTCTTTGGCTGAACCACCTGTGTCCTATTCTCGCCTGTCGCACATGCTGCTGCACTTCTGAAGCCCTGTTTTGCCTCAACACCTACAAGCTTTGGGCCTGTGGGGTAAGACGTTCATAAATGTGAATAATCTTCCTGACCGTTGTCCACCCCAGAACCTTTTGCTTGGGCTCAGTAATTTTTATCTTGTCCCTAGGTGAGTACGTCTCCCTGTCACCTCGTCTTTTAATCTCTCTATGGGTGACCTTTTTATGTCCTTCCATAGTGTGTGCTTGGACTTGTAGTTTCCTTTAACGTTTGGGCTGCCCCTCTGGGCTTCCCTTTGTAATTTCTTATATATAGGGTGAACTGCAGCTCCCAAGAGGTGAAGTCTGATTTGCATCCCCTTTACATTTTATGTATATATCACCTTACGTGGAGTGCTACAATGTATCCCCTTTATTGCTTACCTGGTAACATTTCTGTTACAATTGCAAGATTACTTGAATGGCTGGTGGCTGTGAATCCGCTGTTATGACTTTGGCATTACTCGCAGGCTCTCAAGCCAGCCTCTGTAATGCACAGGAGGGTTCCCATTCTGCTAGAATGATGGGCTCCTCCTTTTTTCGCCATTTCTTGTTTGCTTGTTTCCTAGGTCTTCTACCATTCTAGGCAGGATTGACCTCAGTTGAAGTTTGTCTTCGGTGGGAATCCTTTGTATTCCCCCACAGAGGCTCCAGGGTGTCTGAGAAGGCAGGAAGCGAGGGAGGAGTCTAAAACTCAGTACCCCTTTGTCTTTTGCCTTGTCTGAAAGGCACCAGTTCCCACTGGGAGTGAGGGGGGGGGGGGGGTCTCTGTCCTGGTTGGGCAGCCACACTGCCCCTTTCTGTAAACTGAAGGGAGAGTTTGCAGAAGTTGTGCTGTAGTTCTTGATAAATACTCTGATCCTGGATGCTGCTGACCAGTCAACCACTAAAGCTGAATCCGAAGCGGAATATGAATAAAAGACGTTGGTAGCGCCTTCATGCAACCATAGAGCCTGCTGTTTAACCAGAGCCTGATGCAACCCTTCCAATCGACCTGAGGGCGGTCCTGAATGTGAGTACCCTTAGGCTGGGGAGATCCACTAGTCCTGAAGACCTGCAAAACAAGTCATTCCTTGATGTGCTGCAACCTTCCTGGGATGCAAAATGCCAATACCAGGGGACCTAGAGCCGGAGTAAAGTGAATGGTCTACCGAAGTCAGAATACACTTTGGTGGACTCCTGCTGGACCTCATATACACATTCAAATACAAATCCCTGAAGTCCCCTCACCAAAATGCAGAACAGTCTCTGATGTCTGTATTAATCCCTTATCTGGTTCCTGTAAAAAGGCACCAAATTTAGAGCTGCGAGAAGCCTGGAAGAATTCTTTCCTGGAAGTCTGCTCTGGGGACCGCTCCTGCAAGTTCCCATCCAGTGTCCATTTCTTCAGTCTCCACATCAAGAATCCAGAGATGGGGTCCTATGCTACTGCATTGGGGAGAAATCCACCCAGAAGCTTTTTCTCCTGAGGTACTGTGCTGGCTTGGGTAATACTTACCTTGGGTCTTGTGTGGATCCGGTGATTGGGAGTTTGCCCCCAGCATTAGCCTAGACCGAATGCTGGAATGCATATAGAGAGCATTCTGTGAAGTCCCTGAACACAACTCTAAAGCTAATACTTGTTGAAAATATCCTTGGACTTTCCTGCATCTGAACTCTATCCTTACCTGCCTACAGTGGGTTCCTAGACCACTAGAGTCTCTGAGAAACTCATGCTATATTCTAGGGAAGGACTATAAAATATATAAGGCGTCTGATAAGTGTGAAAGTAATCACTTGTGAATTAGTGTTTCGAGGGGATTGGGTCCTCCGACGTATTCCATATCTATGACAGGTAATCACCACAGCTGTGCTGCTTCGGAAACTTTTCCGGCGTCTGCGTCCTGCGTCGATACGCCGACGTCTAGGACCTCCTCCGACGTCATCCGATGTGATAAGTAGGACGCACGACGCCTGTAGCCTCGGTTCTGTTTTTTCCGCGAACGTGTTGCTTCGTGTTTCTCGGTTCTGTTCTTTCTGGTTCTTCGAACCTGTTCGTTTGTGAATTTCGGCGATGTCTTCTACTTCGTCTTCAACCCCGCGTCCGGGCTTTAAGAAGTGCGGGGAGTGTGGGTCCAAGATGTCGGTGACTGACTCGCACGACGCCTGCCTCTGGTGCCTCGGGGAGGCCCACGACACGGATGACTGTGTTGACTGCCTGTCGCTCACGTCCAAAGCCTTACGCGAACGTAAGAAGTTGTTGTCGGTAGGTCGGGTGTCCAAGCCCCGGAAGTCGAAGTCGGCGGGGCTTTCGACGGATGATTCGAGGGGTGACTCTCCGCGTCATCGTCGGAAGTCTCGTCGGTCTTCTTCTAGGAGTGGGTCTCGCCACTCCTCAGCCTCTTCGAGGCATTCTCGGAAGCGCCGTCACCGGTCGCCTTCCAGGTCCTCTTCTGAGGATTCTGCCCGGCACGTCGGTTACCCCACCAGCCGTGCGACGCCGGAGGAATGGGCTTCCTTCGGGAAGAAAATGTTGGCGATTCTTGAGTCGCAGGGTACTCAGCCGTCCGCGCCCCCGAGTGGGGTCGGCCGTGTGAGGTCGAGAGACACCGCTCGCAAGAGTGGTCGGCACGAGTCACGGGAGCGGTCCCGTTCGGACAAGGAGGCTCGTTCTCGCCGTACCCGTTCCAGGTCCCGGTCCTCGACGCGTTCGAGACCGTGTGCTCCTGTGAAGTCTTCGAGGAAGACGTCGACGTCTGAGGCGTCGAGGGCGTCGACAGGCTTTCTCGAGGCTCCGGCTTCGGGGACGTCGTCGAGGCCGTTGACGTTCAGGTCGTCGAGGGACACGCTCGGGGCTCCGGCCTCGAGGGCTGTGTCGACGCCGCCGATACTGGAGGCGCTGCATCTGACGTCGACGCCGATTTCCTCGACGACGCCGATCCTTTCGGCGCCGTTGCCGGTTTTCTCGGCGCCGGTTCGCTCGACGCCATCGACGCCTTTCGTGTCGGAGGTGCCCCGTGTCACGGGTGTACCCCCTAGGAAGGCTCTGGTTAAGAGCAAGCACTCTCGGGTGCCTTTTCGCCACCTGGAATTTATTTCGGAGGCGGATGAGAATTCTGATGGCCTGGTTCCTAGTCTGGTGCCTGATGAAATTGTCTCGGGCCATAGTCAGTTTGACGATTTGAGGCAGTCACTGCATGATGCCAGTGGACTGGACACCTCCCCGGAGGTGGACTTTTGTAGGCCTGAGCCTGGCTCCCATGCCGATTCCTCGTACCGGCACCTTATGGCTAGGGTGTCTGAGTATTTGGGATGGTCTGCTCCCCCAGGGGAGTTTGTGCAGGATGATCTGACGGACATCCTTGATGTTGGTCCCCCAACTGACCCGGTTCTGCCGTTCCATATGGCTTTACAGAGAAGGGTGGCGGCGGCTTGGACTGCTCCGGAGAGTCTCCCGGCGGTGGGCAGATCCTTGTCGCGTAAATACCGTCCAGCCAGTAGCGACCCCTGCTACTTGACCAGGCACCCCACTCCGGAGAGTTTGGTGGTGCAGGCGGCCACGGCCCCGGCAAAGCAGGCGTCGTACCCTACCATCCCTCCTGATAGGGACGACAAACGTTTTGATGGCTGGGCGAAGAAAGTGTTTTCTTCTGGTGGTATGGCGCTTCAGGCGGCCAACTCCATTTGTGCCTTGTCACGTTTCACGCACACTCTGTGGAACTGTGTTGCGTTAGCGGCTGAACATATTCCCGAAGGGGTTGAACGGGAGGGTTTCCTTGCTATGGTCCAGGATGGTAAGGATGCCATGTGAGTCCGTTCAGTCGGGTCTGGACTTGGCTGATTGCGTCAGTGGGTCCATGGCGGCGAGCATCGTGATACGCAGGTTTGCGTGGTTGCGGAAGTCGGGGTTTGCTCCTGATGTGCAGTCCCGGCTCCTCAACATGCCCTTTGATGGTGAACGCCTTTTTGGCAGCAAGGCTGACGAGAGCCTTGAGAGGTTGCAGACCTCAAAAGCTGCAGCGAAGTCGTTGGGCGCTGCCGTTCGCCAACCTCCGCCTTTTCGTCCTAGGGGACAGCAGTGGAGGGGTGGTTCCTTTCGCTATTACTCGTCCTTCAGTAGAGCGAGAGGAGCTGGCAGTCAAAGAGGCCAACGCAGGGGTACCAGAGGTGGACGACAGGGTACCCGTGGTGCCAAGGCCGCTCGGGCTGTTACCTCTTTGCCCTCGGGTAACGCCGCAGCCGCTCCTACTCAGTCATGAGGCCATGTCCCATGGTTCGCCGGTTGGGGGAAGGCTGGCGCAGCATCTTGTAGAGTGGCAAGCCATTACTTCAGATGTGTGGGTTCTGGAGATCATAGCCCACGGCTACTGTCTTCCCTTTCGGCACAGGCCTCGCGACAATCCACCGGGGAACCTCTCTTTGAAGTGTCCGGATCCGCTCCTTGCGCAGGAAATTCAAGCCCTGCTGGAGAAAGGCGCTATAGAACTGGTGCCTGTAGCGGAGAGGAACAAGGGATGGTATTCCCCTTATTTTTTGATTTCCAAGAAAGACGGGGGATTGAGACCCATCATGGACTTGCGCGGGTTGAACAAACTCCTCAGGAAGGACAAGTTCAAGATGGTTACTCTCTCTCAAGTCCTCCAGGCCCTTCAGCTTCAGGACTGGTTGGTGTCACTCGACCTCAAGGATGCTTATTTCCATGTGCCGATCCATCCCAAGCACAAGAAGTACCTGAGGTTCGCGGTTGGCGACTCGCACTTTCAGTTTCGGGTCCTGCCGTTCGGATTGACCTCCGCCCCGAGGGTTTTCACCAAGCTCATCGTGGTGGTGGCAGCGCATCTCAGGCAAGGGGGGATTCACGTCTACCCCTACCTGGACGATTGGTTGATCAGGGGGAGCTCTCCCGAGCAAGTCCTGGATCATCTGTCCGTCGCCTGCCACTCCCTCCACAGGCTGGGCTTCTCCCTCAATTTAAAGAAGTCCCATTTGACGCCAACGCAGAGGCTCCAGTACATCGGAGCAGTGCTCGACGCTTCCCTGGGGCAGTGTTTTCCTCCCCAGGTGAGGGCTCTTCACATTCAGCAGATGGTGCACAAGTTTCAGCATGCCCAGACGCTCCCTGCGTTCGAGTTCTTGAGGTTGCTCGGCCTCATGGCATCCTGCATTCTTCTGGTGCCAGAGGCTCGCCTGCGCATGAGATCTTTGCAGTGGGCACTCAAGATGCAATGGTCGCAGTCCTCCGGCAGGATGTCGGACCCGATTCAGGTGCCGCCCTCGGTCGCCCAGGACCTTCTGTGGTGGGCCGTCGAAGGCAACTTGATGAAGGGGGCTCCATTTTGGCTTCCCTGGCCAGAGGTGACAATCGTGACGGATGCATCCCTCACGGGATGGGGAGCTCATGCCAACGAGCTGACAGTCAGCGGTCGTTGGTCTCCGTCGGAGTCCAGACTCCATATCAATCTGTTGGAGCTGAGGGCCGTCAGGCTAGCCCTGAAGGCTTTTCTGCCGACTGTGCGAGGGAGGAATGTCCTGATCCTGACGGACAACACGGTGGCCATGCACTACCTCAACAAAAAGGGGGGGGGCAGGGTCACTTCCTCTGTGCAGGGAGGCGATGCAGCTCGAGTTCTGGGCCATCCAGCAGGAAGTTTCGGTCTCGGCAGTTCATCTGGCCGGAGTCGAACGTGACGGCGGACGCTCTGAGCAGGCAGAGCGCGATCTCTCACGAGTGGGAGTTGGCTCAGGAGATTCTCCTGGAGATCTTCGCCCTTTGGGGGACCCCTCAAGTGGATCTCTTCGCCTCCAGTGTCAACCGGAAGTGCGGGAGGTTCTGCTCGCGGGAATTTCCTCCAAAAGGGGCCTTAGGAGACGCGTTCGTGGTGGATTGGTCGTTCCCGCTGCTGTACGCGTTTCCTCCAGTCCCCGTCATACCGCAAGTGCTGCGGAGGTTGCGGAAGTTCGGTTCCCGGATGATCCTCATTGCTCCGGCGTGGGCTCGGAGGACGTGGTACCCGGACCTTCTCGACTTGTCCATCTGCCCTCCTCGTCGTCTTCCCTACCGAGACGATCTGCTCTCACGGGAGGGGGGTCTGGTTCTCCATCCAGAGGTCAGATCCCTCAACCTTCACGCTTGGCTTCTGAAAGGTTGAGGTATAGGGATTGGGACCTCCCTGAAGACGTGATGGAGGTGTTGCTTTCGGCCCGAAGGCCGGCAACTAAGTCTCTGTACCGTTGCCGTTGGCGTAAGTTCTGCGACTGGTGCAGAGTTCGGAATGTGGATCCTTTTGCATGTGACATCCCCATGGTTCTGTCCTTTTTGCTTTCTTTGGCCCACAGGGGCTTGCAAGTGGGTACCATTAAAGGTTACCTGGCAGCGCTGTCCATCTTTAAGCGCTCGTCTGATGAGTGTTCTTACTTTAAGATCCCTTTAATTTCACAGTTTCTGAAAGGGCTCACTAATGTGTTCCCTCCGTCACCTTTCCTGGTGCCCGGTTGGGATTTAAACCTTGTTCTTAGGTTTCTTATGGGTGCTCCGTTTGAGCATTTACATTCTTGCCCTTTGAGGCTGTTAACTCTGAAAACTGTGTTTTTGGTTGCGGTTACTTCCGCTCGCAGAGTGAGTGAGTTGCAGGCACTTTCAGTTAAGCCACCCTTCACTGTATTTCACAAGGACAGGGTTGTCCTTCGAGTTCGTCCTTCTTTTCTTCCGAAGGTAGTGACGGAATTTCATTTAGCCCAGAAGGTTGTTCTTCCGGCATTCTATCCTCCTCCGCATCCTGGTAAGGAAGAGGAGAGGCTCCATAGGCTTGATCCTAGGAGAGCTTTAAGCTTTTATGTTTCACGCATGTCCCGGGTCAGAGTGGACGATCAACTCTTTATTGGTTACGCTGGTAAGCGTTTGGGGCAAGCTGTGACGAAACAGACTTTGTCCCGCTGGATTGTTTTGGCCATCTCGGAATGTTACCGCTTGGCGGGTAAGGACCCACCGGCTGGCTTGCGGGCCCATTCTACCAGGGGCATGGCTGCATCTACTGCCCTGCAGAGGGGTGTTCCTATTCGCAACATCTGTGATGCAGCCACCTGGGCTTCAGTACATACATTTGTACGGCATTATTCCCTCGATTCCATCAGAGGGCAGGATCTGGCCTTTGGCAAGGCGGTCCTTTGCTCTGCTATTTGATTGGCTATTCTAATTTTGTTTATAAATTCTTTCCCTCCTCCTTGCTCTGGTACTGCTTTGGGAGTCTGTCATAGATATGGAATACGTCGGAGGACCCAATCCCCTCGAAGAACAAGTTACTTTCTTACCTGGTAACGTTCTTTCGATGGGATGGTCCGACGACGTATTCCATATCGCTCCCGCCCTGCCTTCCCCGCTGCAGAATTTCTTTTGCGATTGCAGCTTACGTTCCGCAAGGCTTTGTGTCTGACTGGCAGTTGACTTCTGTCACACGTTCTGGGGGAAAAAACTACAACTGAGGCTACAGGCGTCGTGCGTCCTACTTATCACATCGGATGACGTCGGACGTCGGAGGAGGTCCTAGACGTCGGCGTATCGACGTCATCGACGCAGGACGCAGACGCCGGAAAAGTTTCCGAAGCAGCACAGCTGTGGTGATTACCTGTCATAGATATGGAATACGTCGTCGGACCATCCCATCGAAAGAACGTTACCAGGTAAGAAAGTAACTTGTTCTACTGTATCGCTTAAATAGAATAAGTAACAAAGTGCTACAAAGGTTATTACTTAAGTTGCTGGTTGCTACTTTAAAAAGTATATAAATTGCTTTACTTGGTTTGAATAATGCCCCACTCTTCAAAGTAATGTTGATACTGTTTAAGGATTCTTAACCGAGTGTAAAAGCTTACCGATAGATTGAATAACCGATTCATTCTTAAAGTGTACCATTGGGTTTTGCTTTCCCCGATAGGCTTAGTGCTTTTCTAAAACAGTCTGGTCTTGGAGTTGCTTGTAGCACCTCTGAAAAGTATGCAGTCAATCACCTACCTTGAACTGCTTGCTTAAGTCTGCTAGAGTTCTTATTTAACTTCGAAGTGTATAATACACTTCGACAAATTAGCTTTATTACAACTTTTCTTGTATGAGTAGTAGTGTAAAATGAACCAATAGGTTTTACTGACCTTCAATTGCTGCTGCTCTTCTAAACTGGTTTGTGCTTTCCCTAAATTGCCCGAGGGCACTTCTAAAATAGTTTCACTGTGTATACTTATCTTTGAGTAGCGTTAGGTCAGGTAATATACAAGTTGTTACTCCCTTTGAACTGTTCTAAAACGCTACATTGGTGTGTAACTGTCCATTCTTGAAAGAAGAGTTAGACATGTTGCAAGATGTGATGGTGTTGGTCTAATCAAGTGATTGGTCAGAATAAACTGCGTTATTCAGTTACACAATGGGGTCTGCTGCCCTTGAATTACTTTTGGTATTCTAAAAGTTTACTCCCCAAGAATAGCATAATGACATTCTGAATGTGTTCTTTAGATTTGACTCTCCTAGACTGCTTATTGTGATTTAAGTATTGAGTTGGTTTTTATAATTTATGTTGTAGTACATACTTCCCAAGATGTAACTTGGCACATTTATTTTTACAATACCTATTTTTTGTTTCTTTGGACCATATGCATGCTACAATTACTTTGTTCTAAGCTACAGCCCTCTGTCCCTCCTAAAAAATGTTCTCGGGTGGTGCAGCCTTATACATGAATGGTGGAGTTTTGTACTGCCTCAAGTTTTTTATGAAGCCCTTAAGTTTGACTTTAGAAAAACTGTCATTAACTAGGCCCTGACTGGTTTATCATTTCCGCACCTGGCACTAATTTACTAAAATGCCCCCGATCAAGACCTCAGTCAGATGTGCACTTGGAAACCATTCCCTTTCAACTGAATGCCTCTAAATTCTCCATCCCTCCTGATTGTCGGTTAGCCTCCCCCCCCCAACTCCACCTCCCCCCTGTCCCCCCAACATTGCCGCAGTTTGTTTTTGGTCTGTCACTTTCCGAACATTTTCAAATTACCTGTTGTCTTGTTGCTGAACGAGGTGTTCCTCTTATCAGGGTGAACCATCTCTTGTCACAATTGTTCAGAAAAGTCAGTTTATTTTTGCACGCTCACATTTTAAAACAAATGCATGACAAACGTTGAGTAGCACAAGAGTTTCCCTTACTTGCATTTCAGGGAATGGCAGTCCTGCAGATTAGTTGCTAACCTCGTTTTCGTTTACATTTTAGACCAGCTACACGGCGACACCTTGGCTGCCCATCTGAGTCGAATAATTTGGATCTACCTGCACTCCAATCAGCAGCTCTACATGGAAGCCATGAAAGGATTTGTCTTCGAATGCGCGCATGCCAGTTTCATGTCCCAGATCCATGAGAGCGGGAATATCGTTTTATAGAAGAGCGCAATGACGCGCACATGAACACTTAATGCATGAATCACTTTACATTTTGCACACTTTTAAAAACAAGGCTGATGATCCATCAGGCCATTTTTAGCAATTTTAGGATATTTTGCAGACGAGCCTAAGGTATTTATTGGCTCTTTTTATATATGGTTTTATAAGCCAGCGTTTTAAATTGTAATGGGATTTCCTGGGCTGTTGCCCATAGTATGCTAACGCGCACAAAAGCATTTGCACAAATGTTTGTCCTTCTTAGTACCTGCTACATTATGATTGCTGTAATTCAGCGCACTTAACTATGCTCAAAGTATCGCAGCCATACAATCAGATATTGGTTTTCCTGGTGTGCTTTAGAAGTCACCTTTGAGCAGCTGGAAACATGTGTAGGTCTTTTATTAGAAGAGGCTTTTAATTAATTACCATGAAAAAAATAATTAGTTTATTAGCTGAATGCTGCTGGATTTTCTTTACAGCATTATTTATGTGAAAATAGTCGCTATTTTAGGAAGGACTTGATAACAATTTTATGGATTTAGCTGGTTCTTCATCTGTATTATTGTATGGCTGTTCACTGGGATATTTATTATTCCCAATAGGAGCAATAAATACCTTTTGTGCATATTGAAACTACGAGTGGTGTCCTATTTGGGTGGAAATTACTATGCACTTAATATGCTCTTTTACGCATACATTTCTCCAGCATTGGATCTTTCATGGATTCACATGCTTAGAATATTCCCCGTCGTCAGACTGGGACCCCTCGGTACACATATATAGCCTTTTCCAATAGGAAAACTTCTGACACTTTTGTGTCCTATCTACGTCCTTTTAGGACCCGCCTACGCATGCTCCGTAGGCCGTCCCCGTATAAGAGGCCCGCCCCCGCGGTTCCCCTTCAGATTTCAACCGTCTCCAAAGTAGTGGGATCTCCTTGCGTTGTCTTACTATCTTGTACAAGGTTGCATTACTGGAATTTGAGTACAGAAAATGTCCTCCGTGTCAGGAAAAGCGTTGTTCCGCCCATGCGCGACGTGCGGCTTGAAAAAAGTTTACGAGGGGGACGGACATATGGATTGTATATATTGCCTCCACCCTCATCATTTGGCGGATAACTGCGACATATGCAAAGGGTTTTCTCAAAAAATCCTCAAAGACCGCAGTCGACGACTGGTGGCATGGCTGAATGATGGAGCGGGGGCATACCCCCCTTCGGAGGTAGGCTCCACACAATTGGCGAAAACATCACACCGCGCTACCTCGTCGGAACCACCGGCGAAGAAATCTCGACCGACGGAAAAAGAGTCGTCTAGAAGTCACTCAACTAGAGACTCCTCGTCAAAGAAATGATCATCAAAAAAGCATGAAAAGGAAAAGAAATCCTCCTCGGGCGATCATCGTAGATCGACCACGAGTCGAGAGTCGAGTAAAAGAAAGCCAAGTGTGGAAAAGGCGGGACCGCCAAAACCACCTGCTAAGTCACCGTCGTCGACGGCGGCCCAGTCATCGGCCTCCACCCTGCCACTTACGCAGGTGGCATCCACCGTCCCACCGGCGTCGACGATGGCCTCGTCGACGGGGGTTCTACAGGAGGCCTGAAGTTTTTGATCCGATCCCCCCCGGATACTTACTACAGGAACAGGCTGTGTTGCTGTCCTCGGAGGACGAGAATGAGAGAATAGCTGGCCCAGCAGACCTAGGGCTACGAGTGGCTGACAAGTCGTTGACGAGGGGATCCGTTATACCGTTATCTGCCCCTCTCCTCAATCCTCAATCTGTTTTGTCGTTGGAAATTCTGTCCACGCTTCAGTCGTTAGTCGTTGGACCAGAGACTACCTCAGGCAAACCTGCCACAGTCACCCGTCGACGAGCCGGGCCCGTCCCGTCAACCGACGCACCTACGCACGCCAATCTCAGCACTGGCACAAGGTGAGCTGCCAGATTCGGAGTCTGACAGGGGAGCCATGTCGGATCTCATCATCCCCCTCCAGGGATCCAACCTGGGAGTCAGAGGTGGAGTTGGAAACCCCTAGAAGCCCAGCTCACCCGTCCCCTCCGGACGACATTGCGTCATTCCATTCTATGATGGAGAAGGCATGCAAAGAATTTGGTTTGTCCCAGGAAGAACAGAAAAAGGACTTTTTTTTTGTTCGACCACATGGGTAAGAGAAGGTCTGTGTTCTCGATACCAATACTAGACCATGTATGGAAGGAGGGGTTGCAGACAATGCGTCACCCGTTTTCAGAGCCGGCAGTGAAAGGACGCCTGGAAAAAAAAGTTTAAGGCTCCAGAGTCTACCCCCAAGTGTTTATCCTCCCAACCAACGCCAGACTCGGTGGTGTCGGCGGCAGCGGTGAGGAAGGCGAAGGCCCAGCACAAATGCACGACTCCTCCTGAGAACGAAGCGAGACGCCAAGATGCCTTTGGCAAAGTGCTATCCGTAGGAGCGACCACAGTAAAGGCCGCAAACTCTCTGGCAATTGTTGCCATATACGATAGGGAGATGTGGCACAGGCTAGCTCCATTGCTTGATCATCTTCCAGAAGAACATAGGAAGGCAGCGATGTTACTCGTCCGAGAAGGTGAGGAAGCCTCAAATCATGCATTAAACATTGAGGTGGACCTCGCTGAGTCAGGCTTCAAGCAAGTCAATAATGGGGTCGTATTACGTCGACAGTCATGGCTTAAGTGTACCTACTTCAGGCCAGAAGTACAATACAAAGTTTTAGATATGCCCTTTGAGGGAGACCTTCTTGGTGAGAAGGTGGACAAAGCCCTAAAGGGAATGAAAGAGGACTCGGACACGGCACGTTCATTGGGTTCCCTCCAGAGTGGCAGAAACTACAAGTCTTTTCGTCCCTTTAGAGGGGCTTCAGGTAATTCAAGATTCTCTGCATCTGGAGACGGATCCTTTGACAGATCAGCTTACCCCTCCCAGGGATACAGACGTGCCTCCCAAACGGCAAACCGTCACCGGAACTTCCAGACTTCCAGGAAAAGACCATCATATCCGTCGTCGAGAGACAAGCAAAATAAAGATCAGCAGTGACATACAACACACCGTTCTGGGGGGAAGAGTTTCAGCATATGTCGACGAATGGGAACGAATAACGACGGATCAATGGGTGCTGGATGCTATAAGAAACGGACACTCTCTACAATTCAAACACAGCCCTCCGCAAATGCCACCTGCGTTCACCGCTCATTCCCATCTGAAGATACTGCAACAAGAGGTAACACTCATGTTAGCAAAGGGCGTGATAGAATTAGTTCCAACATCACAGAGAGGTCAAGGAGTTTACTCAAGATATTTTGTCGTAAAAAAGCCGAATGGCAAATGGCGTCCCATTTTAGACTTACGCGATCTCAACAAGTTTTTTAAAGAGCCTAAAATTCAAGATGCTCACTCTGCAGGAAGTGATCCGCGCCGTTCAAGAGGGGGATTTTCTAGCGTCCCTGGATTTACAGGACGCGTATTTCCATATTCCAATGTGTCGGAAACACAGGAAATTCCTAAGATTTGTAATAGGGCGGACTCACTACCAATTCACGGTTCTTCCCTTTGGGCTCAAGACCTCCCCCAGAACGTTCACGAAATGCCTGGCTCCAGCAGCGGCCTGGCTAAGGAAGCAAGGCCACCATGTATACCCATACCTCGACGACTGGCTGGTAAGGGGATCCTCCCCAGCGTCGACCAACACAAGTTTACAAGCCACCATGCAGCTTCTACAACAGCTGGGATTCGCCATAAACTTCGAAAAATCCTCTGCAGCCATCGAGATCGCTGGTATTCCTGGGGGCACAGTTCGAGACCCAGTCGGGGCTAGTGAAACCTTCTCTCGACAGAACCTCAAGACTCAATCAACAAGCATGCCGACTACGGCAAAACACCAAGATCTCAGTGAGAAAATACGTTTCGGTCCTAGGGGCCATGGCATCCTGCATCCATCTGGTGGAAAACTGTCGCCTATTCATGAGGCCAGTCCAGGAATTCCTCGCGGACCGATGGACGCAGGCTCAAGAATCGTGGTCAGACAAGATAACAATCGACGACAAGCTGCTTCGGACCCTTCAGTGGTGGCAAAGTTTCCACAATCTGAACAACGGCGTACCCCTACAGGAGCCGGAGTTTCAGCGAACCATAGTCACGGATGCGTCCCTAACCGGATGGGGAGCTCACATGGGTGCGCTCCAAACGCAAGGTCGCTGGTCTCCAACGGAGTCATTCCTACACATAAACGTGTTAGAGCTCAGAGCAGTACGATGGGCCTTGAAGGCATTCCTACCACACGTCAAGGGCTCGCGAGTACGAATACTGACCGACAATACAACAGCCATGTTTTATCTGAGGAAACAAGGAGGGACGCGATCAAGAACTTTCCATAGAAGCCCAGAGAACATGGCATTGGGCATTAAAGCACGAAATCTCCGTCGTGGCTCATCACCTTCCAGGAGTGAGGAACTCCCAAGCAGACTCCCTCAGCAGAAGCATGGCCCAGATACACGAGTGGGAAATGGACACAGTTCACCTGATGAAAGTGTTCGAGAAATGGGGTCACCCCCCCCCCTCTGGACGCCTTCGCGACCAAAGACAACAAGAAATGCGAGCAATTCGAAAGCAGATGGCCTCAAGAGGGCTCCAGGGGGGAGGCATTCTCCTTCCCATGGACGGACATGTTCCTCTATGCTTTTCCCCCGTTCCCCCATGCTTTTCCCCCGTTCCCCCTCATACGGAGGACAATACAGTGGATACGCAGATACAATTGCCGGGTAATTCTAGTGACACCATACTGGCCAAGGCAACCGTGGTTCTCCGACCTGCTTCACCTGTCGCTGGAACATCCCATAGGGTTTCCCAAAGCCCCGAACCTACTATCCTGGGAAAAAGGCACGGTGTGGCATCACGACCCGGACAGTCTCAACCTTACAGCCTGGCTCCTGACTTTTCTGAGTTCGGTGCTTTAGACGTTTCGGAAGATTGTCAAAAAATTCTGCAAGCGGCTAGAGCCCCTTCTACAAACAAATCCTACTCCTATAAGTGGCGGAGATTCTGTGAATGGTGTAGGGGACAACAGGGCCTACAACCGTTGTCGGTGACGCCGGAACAAGTTCTACCTTACCTGCTCCTCTTAGTGGAGGGGGGACTATCCTTCACATCGATAAAGGTGCACCTGGCGGCCATCTCGAGGTTCACAAGGAAAAGGCAGTCTCCTCTATTTAGCGACAGACTTGTAAAACACTTCATGAGGGGTTTATTTCAAGCTTTTCCCTCGGAAAAACGTTTCCCCCGACTTGGAGTCTCAACACAGTGTTGGCAGGCTTAATGAAACTGCCTTTTGAGCCTATGGCCACGTCCGACATAAAATTCATTTCGTGGAAGTTGGCATTCTTGATTTCTATCACATCAGCTAGAAGAATCTCGGAACTGCAAGCGCTGGTCGTAGACCCGCCATACCTAAGATTCTTTAAGGACAAAGTAGTCCTGGCAACTAATCCTATGTTCGTCCCAAAAGTTCCGACAGTGTATCACAAACACTCGTCCATTGTTCTCCCTACTTTCTTCACCACACCATCATCGGCAGCAGAAAAAGCTCTTCATACCCTGGACGTTAAGAGGGCTCTGAAATTTTACCTACATCGTACACAGGAATTCAGGTCTACTAGACAACTGTTCGTCGCATATGGTCCGTCGACGAGAGGAAAAGCAATCTCTAAACAAGGATTGGCTCGATGGGTCTCATCGACGATTGCGTTTTGTCACTCTAAGGCCGGAAGGCCACTGCAAGGACATCCTAGAGCCCATTCTACAAGATCGATGTCCTCCAACAGCTTTGTGGGCAGGAATTCCGTTGACGGACATATGCCAAGCTGCGGCATGGTCAGCGCCCCACACGTTTACCCGCCACTACTGCCTTGCCAGGCAGCATGCGGACGAGGTGCAGATGGGAAGAGCTGTCCTGCGCCATCGGTTTCAGTAAGGTAAGCTCCATGCTGTGGAGAATCTGTTGTCTACCTTTTTAATGACAGTTTATTTTATATGGGTAAGGTTATATGAGGTAACTTATTCCTACTGTACATATGCATTGTGTAGTATGTTGAGGATATATTACATTACATTCTCACCACCGTCTCAAGTGTTACTGCTATACAATCTATTCTAAGCATGTGAATCCATGAAAGAGCCAATGCTGGAGAAGGGAATAGTTTCTTACCTGTAACTCCATTTCTCCAGCATTGGTATCTTTCATGGATTCACATGCGCCCGCCAATCTCCCCGGAATGTAATGTATTTAATGGATAAATTTAACCCTTCCTACTTTGGAGGGGCCGAAATCTGAAGGGGAACCGAGGGGGCGGGCCTCTTATACGGGGGCGGCCTATGGAGCATGCGTAGGCGGGTCCTAAAAGGACGTAGATGGGACACAAGTGTCGGAAGTTTTCCTATTGGAAAAGGCTATATATGTGTACCGAGGGGTCACAGTCTGACGACGGGGAATATTCTAAGCATGTGAATCAATGAAAGATACCAATTCTGGAGAAATGTAGTTACAGGTAAACTATTCCCTTATTACAATCTGTAAAGCAGTGACTCCTTCTCTAATATGGTGGCTAGCAAATACCATGAAATGCAAGCACTCAAGTGTCCATTGATGGAGAATCATTCCTAAAATACTAGCTCCATTAGAGAACTTTCTAATGGGCTCACTTGCTGCCTTGTGAGCCGAAGCGAATGCGCAGGAGGGGGGCAGGATGACATTAATTGTTGATGGATAAGCAGCTGTAATGGTTTTGCCATCACCCACCCCTAACGGGCTAGTCACCAAAGGCAAGTGCCATTGCAGTAGTATTTCCCTCATGAACGTGTGCAGCCCTCCATGCCATTTGCCCGAAGGTGGCAACCCACCTCACGAGACTAGAGGGCATAGCAGTGATGCTGTACTCTCCTGTTGTGCAACAGAAGTGGTGCCCTCACTTTGGTTTTGACAGTGCTTGTTCAGCTGCAAGAAATCAACGTTTTTGGCAGTAGATGGTTCTTGATGAGGCAAACCAAAAGATGAGTTGTATTCCTTGCCTTACGTTTGTTAACGTGGGCGAAGTGCAAACCTTAACCAACGAATGAGGTGCATCTAGTCCATAAGCTCAATAAGGAAAATATATTGCTGTGAGAAACAAGTTAGACATCGCATTTTGTTTATACATAGATTAAGTTGGTAGGGGGCGAAACCTAAAGGAGCTCGTGTAAAATAGCTTCAACTGTTTAAGTACTGGTGACAAGGGTTCATAGGGAGATTATAGTTGAATACTGAAAAATGTCAGAACATGAGCAGAATTAGACGATCTCTGGGATGGAGCAAACATCTCACCAACTGGGCACACCAGCTATGCCCACACGGGGGTGGGGTGGAGGTTGTGAACTTTGGCAGCCTTGCTGATACTTCAGCCAGTACTATTCTGCATGAGGAACAACCTCACACCAGTGGCAATCTGTTTAATGCTCCGTGACTGCCGTCCTTCACTGGACTGGGTCAATGGTCCTTCTCCGGTTTTCTTTAGCTTTTTGGGCAGTGGACTGTGATCAACTCCTGGCACTTGGAAGAGGGTACAGTGGCCTGCAATGGTTCACAGCTCCCTTTGTGACCACTCCTAGGCACTGGCTCCAGCCCACTGTCTTCCATCGTGTAGGTCCAACGCACCGACACTGGGTTCGCTTTCAGCTTCACCCCTGGGCTCCCACAGTACATTAGGGCCCTGTCTGATAGTATCACACTCTTTGAGGGAGAAGTTTGGGTGGTTGACTATTCCAACCAATCCCCACTTGGTAATGAGTCTCCGAACAAGCATGAAGTCAGACCTTTCCAAAGCTGGCAAGTCTTTCTGGGATTCTGCAAATAAAGGCTGCCTATCAATGGGAACGTCAAATGAGGCAAAGTCAAACTGCAGTTCCAAATTCACGAGTATTTGCCAATGTAGTTGCATTACACTCCTACCTTATACTAAAATCTCAGGGACAGTGAAACATACTAGCCCGTCCTTAGCTATGTTCACGCACCTTGCTACCTCATTTCATGCTTCTATGCTGCAATATTTGTGACACCAGGCCTGTTGCGTCGTATTCCAAGGAACGGTGTGTAGGCAGCCCACTCAGCCATAATTCTTCCGAGCTCCACTGCTAAACGGTTAAGACTAGTACATCATAGGCTCAGTGAGCCACCCAAGTAAATTCTGTTTACAATAAGTAAGAATTGGCACCTGCCTCTTCTGGGGACAGCTTGTGGGATAACCAAGGGGCAGGTGACCTTCCTACTAGTGGATGATTGCCTCTAGATTGGTCTGGGTATAATCCTCGGTTCACCCTGGACAGTCACATGCAGGAAAATAGGCCCTTTAAGGGCTATGCCAGGAGACCTGCCAACACACATGGGGCAGTGCACCCACAACTAGTTTCTGCCTGGCCCCAACCTCAAACCATCATAACTCAAGGCAGTGCAACCCCTCCCCAAGTCAGCCTCCATAAGGTGCAGGCCTGACCTCACCAGAATCTATCTTATCGCTAAAGCATTTAAAAAACGCTTCCTGTGGGTCTTGGGCAGATACAGCTCCATAGATGAATGCTGCCCTGCATATGAAGACTCAGACAAATTAAAGATGCAAGTACCGTCTTAAAGGTGTGGTCCAGCCCCCAATCCACTACACTCCATGCAAAGACGAGGACAAGAAGTTCCACAGGAACCAATCGCCCAGCAGGTCTTATATGTATATGTAGGCTCTAACCCTCAGACCAGCAAAAAGAGGAGAACCTACTAGAACGGGGGTTGGCAATCTTTGGTTTGGCAGTTTTGGTTTTGAACTAAAACTCCTATGTGTAGTCTGCCTGCCATGGTCCTTCACCATGGACTATGCAAAGTCCAAAATGCAGAGCCACAGGTTTCAGAACCCGGCTCTACACTATAAAGGGACGCCCCAGGAGAATTGGCAGAGGTTTGGAGTACATTGGCGATATAGGAGGAAGGCTGTGGAAGGTGTTTGGAGAGTGGCAGGAATGTAGGAAGCTGGAGACCAAGAAAAAAAACGTCAGGAGGTGGTTTGGGAAAGACCTCGGGGTAGCTGGATTGCAGCTAGCAAGAACAGAAAGTAATGCATGCATAACCCAGGGGATGGGCGTGAGGCCCTGATCAGTAGGGGTTAAACCCAGCATAGGAGGATAAACGAGCATGTTATGTTGAAATATCTGGCCCGCAGTACAGTGGGTAGAAATCAGGAACTTATGAAAGGGGTTCGCCAATGCCCTTTTAAGCTCCTCTGGAAACTGACGTGCAAACCCTGTTGGCTCGGTCATAAAGTGAAAGACACTCTCCTTGTTTATTTAACTTGTGGTGAGGACACAGCCGTCCCCCAGAGGGGGTCTTTGCGCTATTGACGGACAACAGATGTTGCCCAACTTAAATGGTACTCATTTTATCGACCACTAAGTAATAAGATGGCACATAAGTGGGACCATGCATGCTACAACAATAAACGCGTAGCAGGTGAAGGTGCTAGTCCCTTCGGGGCGATATTTTCTTTGCCAAGAAAATAAATGAGGTGCCGCATGCCATAATCTCCTCCTGATACTGCCAGATCCATGTATTCTGTACAGCAGTGGAAAACCATTGCCCTTTTCGATGTGCAACCACCAGATTTAAATGTAAATGGCGGCAGGTCCCAACATCCCCAGCAGTACCACATACAGGGTTACCACAGGGAATATTCCTTACCATAAAGGAAAGGACTACCTCACAATTGCGAGATGCAAGGGAGCAAGCCAGTCCAAGGGTTAAAGCGGCAAACCACAACCTTGACTGCTGGTCTCTGCCACCTCGCACCATGGCCCAATGAGAGGACTAGCACGATTCTAAGTCGGTGGGCGGATAGAAATTTAGACAGATGGTTGTAGACCATCATAAAACGGGGCCAAAACCTGGAATGTAAAAACCTTCACTCCTGCCACTGGACACTCTATAATGAAGAGTGCTTTATTTTGGGACGTGTACTTCAGGAACTTCCCGGTGGAAAAAAAGATGGCAAATGGAGACGCTTCCAGACCCAACAAAGCTAAAACAGTTAATTAAAAAAAGAGTTCAAGATGACTCCTCCAGGGAGCATTGCTTTTCTACAAGACAGACTTCTTGGCATCTGTTCTGCAAAATGTGTTTTTATATACCCTTAGCAGGAGTACCCATTCTCCAAGCATGTTCTGTAGACCTAGATGATAACACTGATCCTGTAGGTTACTGTTCCGATTCGCTTATCTTTTGCACCCTGAAGTAAACTGCACTGAGAATGGGTGCTTGTGGCTGACATACCCCGGAGCAGACGTGGGGGGGGGGGGGGGCGCCGAGAGTTGGTGTGCTGTTGCATAATGGGACCTTCTGTGCTCTCCTCACCCTGGTGTGGTGCTGTTTATTGCAGTGCAAACATCTTGGAAACGGTGACTGTTAGCGCCTGGACCTGGATTTGTTCCTCGTGTCGGGACTGGTCCTACGACCACATTGATGTTTTGCCGATTTCAGACAACCATCTCATGTTTGAAGGTGTTGAAATCTGGGGAAAGGAGTGGGGTTTCCAAATGTCATGTAGCCAGTAATGTCCGAGGGTCCCAACGGGCAGCTATGCAAAATTTGGTGAAAGTGTGAAATTGTATAAGGAACAAAGTTTTCTCCAGCATTGGATCTTTCATGGATTCACATGCTTAGAATATTCTCCGTCCGAGGGTTCCCAGTCTGGCGACGGGGAATATTCTAAGCATGTGAATCCATGAAAGATCCAATGCTGGAGAAATGGAGTTACAGGTAAACTATTCCCTTGCCACAAACGGTCTCAATCTCCGTCTGTCTGTCTGTGTCTCTCTGTGTCGGTGTCCGTCTGTGTCTCTCTCTCGGTGTCTCTTAGAATATTCATCAAGTATCTTAAGTAGGGCAGAAGGGACAAGTCTATCTGTATGTGGACAGAATTAATGAACAAAAGGTTCAATATTCAATGCAATAATTTCAGACTCCAGTTTAAAATTTTACTACATCAATATCGGATCATGCAACAAAATTATACAGTGATGCCTCAGTATCCATTCATTGGACATGCAAGTAATCTTTGCAAGGCAATATGAAACCCGGTTCAAATAAGAATTCCAACCATGTACAGAAGACGTTACATTTATATGAGGGGTACAATGAACCAAAGCTATGCGTTTCGGGGCTGGGGTCTATGGTGGAGACCTCAGACTGTTCGCTCTTGCTGGGATTATCTGTGTACTTCAGCAGATCACAGCTTGCCCCGTCGTAAAGCCTGGTGTTCCTGAGAGCTCATTTCTTCATGGCCTGGTCCTTGGTACAGTTCTCTTAGAGGGTGCAGTCCATTCTTCACACAATTTGCAAGTTCCAAACAGCACTCGCCATGTCAGCCAGGACCTATGTGTCACACCTGGGCAGTTTGCTGTAGTGCATCCCACTCATTCAAAACTGCACACTAATTCAACCTAGCCAACAATTTCACAGTAGCAGGGGGAGAAGGGAATAGAGAATACTAGTACAAGACGGCCTCTCCTAAAATGGTGATGCAAACATTGCAGCTTGACAAATGAATGTCTTCTATGTGACATACCGTATCAAGAGACTGTTTTCAAACACTTTTTCCTGCAGGAATGGGGCAGAGATGCAAAATCTGACAGTGCAACTCACATTTTTAGAGCAGGAATAACTCCATCAGTGTGCTGAAGTTGAGGGTGGACAGGTGAACGTTAGGCTCATTCCTCTCACTCCTGAAAAGGAAAAAATCTCAATACATTGTATGTACAATACAATGCATGCATTTCATACTCCAGTAAGGGGTGGCTGGTCCACAATCCCCTCCTAGGAAACGCTTATGGATTTGGGCCATTCACATTGACCAGATACTGCAGGCTTTCCTTCTACTGATGGTGCCGAACTCTGCAGAGGATTCCCTCAGCAGAGCCTCTGAAGCGTGCCACGTGTGAGTTAAGATTGTCAAATTATATCTCCTACTAAGTGGGGGTCCCCACTTGTGCACTTGTTCACATTCATCAAACAAGTGCAAACTCACTGTAAGAAGGTACCCTCAAGGATCGAAGGGGGAGATGTTCTCCATACCCTTGACCAGAATGTTCACACACCCTCCTGCCAATCAGAAGTGTTGACCAACATGGATCAATACCAGTTCCATCTTGTCGTCCTAGCCCTGATTGTGCAAGGCAACCATGGCATTGTGACCTTGTCCATATAGCGCTGTGCAAACCTACCCACTTCAATCAAATAGTGGACCGAGCAGCATATCTGCAAATACAAGACCACCTGGAAACTCACAACCTCCTTGGCCTACGCCAATCCAGCTTCCGCCCTGGACATCGAACGGAATCTGCCCTCTTGGACCTAAACATCCAAATGGATGAAATCAAAGACAACAGTAACCTAGCTATCCTCCTCGACCTCTCAGCAGCCTTTGACCTAGTCAATCACAAAATCCTCTGCCAACACCTCTCCTCGGCTGCCCAATTCTCACCTAAAGCCATAGCCTGGATAGAGTCCTTATCTAACCGCACTCAGTGTTCTCCACCTCAGCACCCACCCAGCACCAGTCACCTGCTGAATGCCACAAGGCTCATGTGCCTCATCAACACCACAATATCGCCACTAAGCCCCTCTTTGGCCTCCTAGATGACCTGGGTGTCACGTACACTAACTGTGCAGATGACACCCAAATCCTCCTACCTATTTCTGGCAATGATGACGCCGACTCCCACGTACCAAGTGAAATATACCAAACCGTTCAAGCCTGGATGGCAAAACATGGACTTTGCTTAAACAATGAGAACACTTAACTACTCCTTTTTGGCACACAATCTCATCTTAAACTCGATGACTCCTACAAATCCTTTATGAACGGGAACATAATGCGTGTTGCTAAAGAGGTAAAAACCCTGGGAGGGGAGTATACCTATACTCCACGTTATCACTAAATAAGACCGGAAAACTATATTGCATTGGCAGCAGCTTACACCTTGAAATTGATCAATGCCTGCAGGCCTTTCTTGTACACTAACGGCTACACCACTCTTGCTAGAGCTTATACTATCCAGGATTGAATACTGCAATGTACTCTTTGCAGACTCCAACTCCCGCAGTATAAAAAGTTGCATGTCATCCAGAATAACGCTGTAAGTGCCACGCTAAACATCCATAGAAGACCATATTTCCACAGGATGAAATATCCACTGGCTCCCGGTCCAAAAATGAATCATGTATTAAAATGCTGTCCCTGACCCACAAATGTCTCAAACACTGCCCCGCCCTACCTGTCCAGAAAAATGTCAAAGGTCCAATCCACCAGACCTACGCAGGCTGTCTAGTCTCACCTACTCGCCATTCCCAGATACAGGTGCCAGAAGGCCGGGGGCAGCAGCTTCCTGGTGATTGCTGCCAAACATTGGCATGCCTTGCTACGAGCTCTAAGAGCTGATGCCTCCCTCTGGTCCTTCCGCAAGAGCCTCAAAACTTGGCTCTTCGGCCAAGACCTACAAAAGTATATTGAATCTGCACATCTCTACAAGCACTCTGCAAATGCAGCTTTCTGCACCACTATGCTTGTATGTACTACTTTTGTCTGTAACCAATGTAAACTAACGTACCACCTATGATCGTAATCCTTTGTAACCATTACTGTCATGTAAACCAGCGCCTAGATGCCCCTGGGTTCGGTGCGCTTTATAAATATCAAAATAAACCCCATCCTCCCTCGCAGGGAAGGCGGTCCGATTTTTCCATTACCACCCAAAATCACTCAACATGGCATGGTTCCTGAGTTCTCAGAATTGGTCTATTTAAATCTCCCAGAGTAATGCCAGGCAATACTTCATTCAGGGAGAGCAGACTGCACAACTAAAGCATGCCATTAGAAACCTGTTTGTAATTGGTGTAGGGCAATCTGCCTTCTGCCCTTCTCTCTGCAGCCGCACAGGATTCTGTTGTACTTATCCCTGGCCAGAAGTGGTTTATCACACACGTGCATCTAGCAGCCATATTTCACTATACCTGCAACAAGCCATGCAAGATCCAGTTTATCTTGCAAAGTTATCAAATGAGTCATGAGGGATTTGCTTTGGACACTGGTTGCTGTGAAGTTCTTGATATGGAGTCTTGCCACTATTCGAACTTTGCTCACGGAAACCCTACTTGAACCCAGGCACAGAGTGGGCATTACATCAATATACAATTTGTATAGTCAAATGGGTAAATGTTTACCTAATTTTAATCTGCTACCCGTATTGGTCTATTTAAGTCTTAATTACTGGGTACGAGTATGTAGGCCCTGCAGATGACTCGTTCTGTATGTCATTATTTAAAATCATAACAATTAGCATGTTAAAGTGCCAGTGTTTCACAATATTTACATAAATGGAATCAAACATTTGCATATACCACATCAATGACGCAACTTTTTAACAGTGAGTTGTAGTGCTACATCATATAATCAAATGATGCTGACCCTTCTACTTCAATACACCTCCATAAAATATGAAATGTCGGCCTATACGTGAATCGTTGCATATGTTCTGATTGCCTACGTTTAACAAAAGGCCTCAACTACATATAACAAAAAGCAAACTAGCATACACAAATAGATTTTAACCAGAATACAAACTAAGTTTCCACTCAACACCACCTTCTAGATTTCACAGCCTAGTTTCAATGCAGCGATGTATTTAGTGTAGACTAGTTTTAACAACTAACCACTGGCTTTTTCTTCCTCAAGGCGAATACATTCTAACATCCTAACTGCACAGTGAGTTATTGATTTGTGATTAACCAGTCTCTGCTGGTCTGCATTGGGGAAAAAAAGGCAGCAAACATTCTGTAGCGATTTTACCAATGGGATTTGGACTAAACTGATTAAGGTGATTATACAAGCAATATTTAACATTGAAAGAAAACTAGAAGCCAGTAGTGCCTAGAAAAAGAAACATAAAACCCGGAGGCTAGTTGGTCCCAGATCACTGGCTCACGGACAAATTAAAATGGTCTGCCCCAGCTGAAACAAGATACCGAGCAAGATAAATCTGGGCTCTCCTTGCAACGGGACATGGTTGGAGCAGAATAAAATGTGAGCCGCCCCCCCCCATATGCGCCTTACAACATGCAACTTGATGCCCTCTACCAAACTACTTGGATGGAAAGCTGTGCCTCTGTTACAGTCCTCTGGCTCCATCAGTTGTGGGGGCTATCATGCCTCTATTTTGTCTGCAGCCTCTGCTTTCTGTTCTCCAGGCAAAGAAAAGGCCATGAATGCCAAGGTTAGGATTATCGCAACAGCACCCTTCAGTCTCTAGCAAACCATAGCGGATGCAGTGCTTTGTGCTTGTAATCTAAATTTATGAAGACCTTTTAGTTTAGTTTATTTCTTGCTGGCATAGCTGGTTTTAAAGCAGGTGGCAATGGAGCTGTTAATCTGCAGCAGGCCACTTCGATGGTCTGGCCCAGGAATGTTTGGGTTTGGGGCGTGGCTAATAATTACCAAACTACTACAGGAAGCACTGAAAAAGTTAGACGGCACGATAGATTTAAGAGTTAGAGTGAAAGCCAATGCCCTGACAGCCAAATCTTGTTTGGTTCTGCCTGAGAGCCTCAGACTTTCACACCTGCTTAATCTCCGATAAGGACAATGGAAGAGCCTGGGTTTTGATGGATTTACCAGCCTTTTCTTGGGGTACTGTGAGATGAGGGATTATCCCTCTTCGTCATACCAAGGATTTTAAAGGGCCTTTTCCACTTCCTCAACGTTCTTCTGGTAAACAAATGAGAATCCGTGGCCCAGGGGGCATCCTTCATCAGTGTGTGGCTGGTTTTAAAGCTTCACCATTGACTCTTTAATCTTTTTTCAATCTGTAGTGAGATCATGCTTTGATGTACCTCTCCCTCCCTCTGCGCCATCCTTCCTTGTCCTGCATCACACAACTTTCATTGCATCTCCTACAGGAAATGGAGAAGTCTCAGTGAACACCTTTGTCGACGTCTACCCCGAAGCCCTCGGCGACAAAGGCTCCAGGTCAGCCAGGGAAAGAGAAGGCTGCAAGACCTGTAATGCCTTCAGGACCCATTAATACTCCTCCACCTCTCCCAGAAAAGGTTTTCAGACCTCTTCCTAGGAAGGAATTTTTCAAGTCAGACCTCAATTTTTGAGGAACAGGATAAATCTGATGAGGAGAATGTACCCTTTGGGCTGGAATATGGCACCCCAAATGTCCCAGATTGTCTGATTTCAGAAGAAAGCAGAATGAGGGACCTGGTTGAATCACTACACAATGCAAGTGGCATTGATACATCTCCTGAAAATGACTTTGGCAGGCCAGAACCAGGAGAGCATGCCAGTCCATCATACCGTCAGTTAATGACAAAGCTGGTAGATAACTTGGGATGGACTAGACCACCAAACCAATTCATCCAAGATGATTTGACAGACATATTGGACCATGGTCCTACCGAAGACCCAATACTACCCTTTCAAGTAGCCTTGCAAAATAACTCTGGATTCTATTCCTCCAGTGAATAAATCCCTCACTTCAAAATACCGCCTTGCCAGTAGCGACCCCGGCTATCTGTCTAAACATCCCAGGCCCGAGAGTTTGGTCATACAGGCAGCCACAGCTTCTAACAAACTGGCGTACCGTTCTAGCCCTCCAAACAGGGACGATAAGCGTGTGCATGGCTGGGCATGGAAGGTATTTTCAGCTGGGAGTATGGCGTTAAAATCAGCCAACTCCACATGTGCCTTGGCAAAGCTTTCGTACACTCTGTGGGAGTGCATTGCAATGGCGGCGGAGCACATACCAGAAGGGACTAAAGGGAAGGATTCCTAGCCATAGTTGGAGATGGGATGGAGGCCATGCAGGAATTCCTTCAATCTGGACTGGACACTGCAGATAGTGTGAGCAGGTCCATGGGCACTAGCACAGTAATGCGCAGGTTTGCGTGGTTACAGAAGTCTGGTTTTGCACCAGACTTACAGAACCGCCTTCTGAACATGCCCTTTGACGGGTCTCACCGTTTTGGCAGCAAGGCTGACAAGAGCCTTGAGGTTGCAGACCTCAAAAGCAGATGCCAACTCTTTAGGGGCTGCTATTAGGCAACCTCAGCCTTTTCGTGCGCCAGGACAATCTTGGAGGGGACAATTCTATCGTTATTACTCGTATGGAAAGGCGAGAGGAATGACCAGTCAAAGGGGCCAGAGTAAGGCCACTCGCTGTGGACGAGCAAAACGTGCAAAACCAACTCCAGCTGCAGCCTCATTGCCATCAGCAGCTGCAGCAACCGCCACAAAACCACTTTGAGGACTTGCATCGCAAGACACCTGTGGGAGGCAGGCTGTTGCAGCATCTGCAAGAATGGCGAGCCATTACTTCAGATTTTTGGGCTCTAGAAATAATGGCACATGGTTACTGCCTTCCTTTTCTAATGCAACCTCAAAACAGTCCACTAGGGAGACACCCTTTGAAGTTTTCAGACCCGCTCCTACAGCAGAAGTTCTAACCCTGCTGGAGAAAGGTGCCATAGAGCAGTACCTGCAGCGGAGAGGAACAAGGGATGATACTACCCGTATTTTTATCCCTAAAAAGGACGGAGGACTGAGACACATCTTGGACTTAACTTGAACAAGTTCCTCAGGAAGGACAAGTTCAAGATGGTCTCTTTCTCAGATCCTTCAGGCCCTTCAACTGCAGGATTGGTTGGTGCCATTGGACCTCCAGGATGCTTATTTTCATGTGCCGATTCATCTCGAGCACAGAAAATATCTGAGGTTCGTAGTTGGCGCCTCACACTCAGTTTTGAGTCCTGCCATTCGGATTGACCGTGGCAGCGCACCTCAGGAGAGGGGGGATTCACGTCTACCCCTACCTGGACGATTGGTTGATCCGAGCACGTTCTGCTGAACAAGCACTGGATCTGAAAGTCACCTGCCATTTCCTCCACAGACTGGGCGCCTCCCTCAATTTCAAGAAGTCACAAATCACACATCAGCTCCAATACATAGGCACTGCATTAGACACATCCTTGGTAAAGAGCTTGCCTCCCAGGTTGAGGGCTCAAGACATTCTTCGGATGGTTTTCAAATTCTAAAATGCCCAAAATCTCCAGGACTACAACTTAAGGTTATTCAGCCTCATGGCATCCTGCATCTTCCTGGTGCCGGAGGCATGCCTGAGGGTGAGATCCCTTCAATGGGCTCTAAAGACTCAATGGTCCCAGTTCTCGGGTCAAATGACGGATCTTCTCCAGATTCCGAACAAGGTTTGGCAAGATCTTCTATGGTGGACCTGTACAGAGAATATCCTAAAAGGAGAACATTTTTGGCAACCATGGCCGGAGATCAGTGATTAACACCTCACTCATGGGGTGGGGAGCTCATGCCAACGATCTGACAATCGGCGGTCGCTTTTCTCCATCGGAGTCCAAACTACACATCAACCTTTTAGAGCTGAGAGCAATCAGGCTAGCGCTGAAAGCTTTTCTGCCATCTGTCAAGGGAAAAAATGTCCTGATATTGACGGATAACACAGTGGCCGTGCATTAGGTAAAGAGGTGTAGGGTCACTACCTCTGTGCGGAGAGCAATGCAGCTCTGGTATTGGGCAATTCAGGAAGGAATCTCTAACAGCAGTTCATCTAGCCGGGGAGGAGAATATGACGGCAGATGCTCTGAGCAGGCAGAGCACGGTGTTGCACGAATGGGAACTGGCTCAGGAAGTCGTTAAGGAGATCTTTGCCCTTTGGGGAACCCCTCAAGTAGACCTGTTTGCCACTGGAATCAACCAGAAGTGCGAAAGGTATTGCTCAAGGGAATTTCCCCCAAGAGGAGTCCTGGGGGACGTGTTTGTGGTGGAGTGGAATTTTCCACTATTATAGGCGTTCCCACAGATTCCTGTCATTCCTCAGGTCATCAGGAGACAGACGGTTCGGGAACCGCATGATCCTAATTGACCCGGATTGGGCCAGGAGAACGTGGTACCCGGACCTTCTAGACATGTCCATCTGTCCTCCAGTACGTCTTCCTCAGAGAGTATCTTCTCTCTCAAATGGGTCCGGATCTCCATCCAGAGGTCAACATTCTCAGCCTTCACGCTTGGTATCTGAAGGGCTGAGATGCAAGGATTGGGACCTTCCAGAGGACGTCATTGAGGTGTTGTTTTCGGCAAGGTCAGCAACAAAATCTCTATACCGTTGCCCTTGGAAAAAGTTTTGCAACTGGTGCAGAGAAAAGAATGTCGCTCCTTTTCTATGTTCTATTCCGAAGTACTGTCCTTCCTCCTGTCCCTAGCACATAGAGGTCTAAATGTTGGAACCATTAAAGGTTATCTTGCGGCGCTTTCCATCTTCAAGCGCTCTTCTGAAGAAAGCTCCCATTTCAAAATTCCTTTGGTAGTGCAATTCTTAAAAGTACTCATCAATGTTTCCTCCTTACCCATTCCAAGTACCAATTTGGGATCTTAATCTGGTCCTAAAATTCTTAATGTGTGCTCCTTTTGAGCCTTTGCACACTTGTCCTTTAAGATTACTAACATGGAAAACTGCTTTCCTAGTTGCTTTAACATCTGCAAGAAGAGTGAGCAAATTGCAGGCACTGTCTTCTGGGCCACCCTATGCTGTGTTCCATAAGGACAGAGTTGTGTTAATGGTTAAACCCTCATTTTTACCTAAAGTGGTGTCTGATTTTCATTTAAGGCAGAAAATTGTTCTACCTGCATTCTATCCTCCACCTCATCCTAGTAAGGAGCAAAGATTACACAGGTTGGATCCAAGAAGAGCTTTAAGCTTTTACATCTCTTGGCTTTCCAAGCTTAGAGTGAACAATCGACTGTTCATCGGCTACACGGGAAGGAAATTGGGTCAATGGGTGTCAAAACAGACCATATCACGCTGGATTGTGCTTTGCATTTCAGAATGCTACAGATTAGCACAAAGATCCACCAGAAGGTGTAAGGGCCCATTCCACTAGAGGCATAGCTTCTTTGACAGCCCTACAAAGAGGTGTTCCAATAATGTCCATTTGTGAAGCAGCAACTTGGTCTTCACTGCATACTTTTTTCAAAATTCTAGTCTGGATGCTTCCCAGTCTAAGGAGCTGAATTTTGGTAAAGCAGTACTATATTCAGCCATCTAAGGGTATCGAAAAATCTAACCCCTCCTCCAGAGAAATTGTACGTACTGCTTTAGGAGTCTATCTAAGATGAGGAATATGTTGGAGGACACAATCCACTCGAACAAGTTACCCAACTGTTAACTTTCTTTCAATTGGTTGTTCCTCCAACGTATTCCTCATCGCCCTCCCAGCCTACCCCTCTGTAGATTTGTCCAGGTTATTGCCACTTCAACACTTGCAAGGTTGATACCTGTCTACCGGCTCAATCTACACAGAGCAAAATCAATAGTGACGGGGGGAAAACAGAACTCTGGCAAACGGGCGCCACGCGTGCTACTTATAACACCTGCTGTCACCACTGACGGAGGCCTTCGAGGGACCATCGACTTGACATCAGCGCCCTCTGCCGAATTTCTTTTCCCAAAGAAGCTAAAGCTGGATGGAATATGTCTAAGATGAGGAATACGTTCGCGGAACATCCAATCGAAAGAACGTTACCAGTTGGTAAGTAACATGTTCTTCCTGCTTTAGCCCAGACTCCCCTGATTGGCAGGGTCAACACCAAGGGCTGTCTTCAGGGGCATTAAGTATTGAGCCCCCAAAGCAGACAAGCATATGAAACTCTTGGAATTTCCGCCATCTTTCTGGGCCCTCCAGTCTCTCCTCCCTTCCACCGATGTCAAAAAAGTGCTTCTACAAACAAGCAACACATGGATGTATGGATTTGTTTGAGGATGCCTTCCTTCTACCATGGGGAGAGGGCTCCTCTTTCCCCCTGTTCCTTGTTCCTGTGGTAGCTGCCACATTTTGTCAAGTCAGTACTGCAACATGATCAAAGCTCTTAATTGGCCCAAAGGATTTTGGTTCTTGGACCCATCAACCACGCCTCCTATATTTTCCAGCAAGGAGCAACGACCTTTCTCCGAAGGCAGGCCAGATCCTTCATTGTTCCCCTCAATCTATGTCCTTGCTGGCCTGGCCCCTGAAGACTTGAGGTATACTGACCTTTCCAAAGACATGCACATTCTGAAATCCAGTAAGAGGTTTTTCACAAGGTCCTAGTATTTCAGCAAGTGGACTAGGTTCTGTCACTGGTGCCTGGGTCCGCAGACTAACTACCTTGGGCTTGGTCGTGCTCTTACTTTCTGCTATTGCAAAGTAAGATATAAAGTTGGACATCTGCAGGGCCTCTGTACCAATAACTTTAAAGTCAGTATATTTGTTCTTGTTCTGATCCTATCATTAAGTATTTTAATTATCTTAAATTGTTTCAGCTGATTCATGTCCAGCATACACCCTGGGACCTTAACAATGTAGTGACTTCATGATTCTCAAGCCTTTTGAACTGACATCTAGCGCCATCAAGCTTGTTACTATACAGAGCTTGCTTTCGTAGTGACCATAGCATCTGCCCTTCAGTTTAGTGAGATGTGTGATCTGTACTGTGACAGGCAGTTCTTCATTTTCATAAGGGATCACCCCATATTTTCTCTCGTTCATTTGAATTCCACTTAGCTCTACTAAGAATCCATTTACCAGTTTTATTTTCCAACCCAGATCCAGAGGCTAGAAAGACACTCCAGAACCTGGACATTAGTAGTGAGTTTGAATTCTACCATGAAAGAGCTGGATATCCGGACCTCTTGCCTGCTTTGCCATTTGCCATGGCACTACTCTGCGTCACAAGGTGGACATAGCTATTGTTTGCTGGCGAGGTAACTGTCTCCCGGAATCTTATGCCATCAGAAAGATTGCTCATTTAGGAATGGCTAAGGCAGCATCAGTGGCTTTCCAAAATAACAGTTGTAAGACCCCTACTTGGGCTGCCACTCCTCCTTTTTGATAGCACTACTGTGCACTCTAGCTCAAGAGCAGGTGCTCATTTTGATCCAGCCATTCTACATCTTTGGCTGAATTTATGCTGCCTCATTGTGGCTTTCCACTGTTTTGTTCAGCCTCCCAGTTTAAGGATGCTTTAAAGTCTCCCACAAATGTGGAGGAAAGGGATGGGGTGTAGGATTAAGGACATGTTACAGACCCAAGTAAATAATTACGCCTGGTCCAATGTACCCTTTTGTTCATATGGACCTCCCTACCCACCCATATGTGATAAGATTTTGCTATCATGCTTTAAGAATGACTGGCTTTTGGGGCTGGGATTGTGTATGAGGGTGGTACTTGTACGGCCATGTTTGCGCATGTGTTGACGCAAACATTACACACCCCAAGCCTGTCTGGGGTTACAACCTGCTCAGATCACTACTGTGGAATGGTACTGATGATGGTTTATGTGCTGGCACCTGCTCGATTTATTTGCTATTGAATTGCTGCTCCATATTATGTTCTGATACTCACTTTCTGGGGAAAGCCACTCAGAAGTATGGAGGAAAGGGAACAATGGACTAGGAGTATGCTAGTCCTTAGTGAGTCGCTTGTTCGGTTTCCAATCCATCAGTAATAACTATACCCGCGCAGCCAAGCTTTTTAAAAGACTGGGACTAAAATCAAAATCCTTCAGCAGTTTGAACATCCTAAAATAAAGACTTCCAATTTGACTGCCTCTAACAAATCCAAGAAGTCTAACTTCGAAGCTCATGGTATCCCAAGCTCTGGTTCTCTCTAGGTTGGACTATTGTAACAGCCTCTTTCTAAATCTACCTGCCTCTACTCTCCGCAACTAATCCTGAACAGGACTGTGAGACTTGTCCTTGGCCTCAAGCCCTGGGATCGTATCTCTCCAGCTCTGAAATCTCTCCTTTGGCTCCCAGTGGATGCAAGGATTAAATTCAAAACCATGTGCGTTGTCCACAAGGCTTTCTGGAGCCTGGGTCCAAAATACCTTCAGCTATCCCGCCGCAAATACCTCCTCTCTCGAGCTCCTCACTCCGCTACCTCCAACTCCCTCAGGGTCAGTCGATGTTCAAAGAAACTAGCTGGGGGTAGATTTGTCTTCGGCTGGGGCCTCCCTCTGGAACAGTCTCCCTGCCACTCTAAAACTTGAGGAGAACCATCTCCGGTTCCAGAAGCACCTCAAGACCTTCCTCTTTTCTTCTGCCTTTGCTCCCCCTCTCCCCTGCTGATCTGTTCTCTATTGGCACCGTGCACCTGGCCACCCTCTGTCCCCCGGGCCCAGGTACCTGCTCACCCTGCCACCCTCCCACACTGCCTCCAGGCCACCCCTTGCACTGGGGTATGTATATCTACCCATACAGCCTCCCCTTTTTCTTCCTGCACTTATCAGACCTACCCTGTCTGCTGCCTTAAACCTAGCACTTGCAAATTGCTGGTTGCACTACCACTGTTTGTTGCCTTTATTATTTATCTGTTTCTCCTCTGCTTCGCACGTTCCACTTCTCCCCCTTCCATGCACTTTTCCTCTCCCCCATGCACTGCACGTTCTCAATGTCACTAGGCCTAGTAAGATCGCTATTTTGTTCTCCCCTGTTCCCCTCTCCTCCCTTGTCGCGCTCTGAAACACTTGTGTACGAGCGTGATGGAAATAAAATATCAATAAGGGGATGTCAGTATTTATACTGGGGGCCTGGCCTGGCTGGAAGCTAATGGCGAACAAATCCCAGTAGCTCCAAAGCCCTGAGCAGCTAAAGTGGCACCTGCAGCCTCCTGATGGCGTAACTGGATGCTATAACTCAGTTGTGGGTCCTAAACCTGTGGGGTCACCTGTATTTTGTCTCCTGGGCTGGGCCACCTGCAGTTGCGGCATAATCTGCGAGAGTCTAATGTCTGGGCCCTTTCCGCCGTAACATGACAGCATGGTGGCTGCCTGATGCGACTGGAAGCCTGGAGCCGCTCTGTGCATGCTACAGTATCAGTGCCTGTACGTTGCGGACAATAAGCAAATATTGAGAAGGCTGATGGATCTGTGGAGCGGGCTGCAGCCTATGCAAGTGCAGTGTTTTACTTGGCCTGCGTAGAAGGTCCCTGGGCGCAGCGGGGCATCTGCGCTGCACATGGCGGCCGGGAGATTGAGCAGCTCCTGCTTTGCCTTGAGCCCCAACTTCCCGCAGGCTTCATCAGAGCGGGTTGGTCCCCAGAAGGATAATCTGGCGTTAGTGGGAGCCCACCTTGGAGCATGGTGGGCTCTGCACAGTTGAAATGGCCTAGCGGCAGCTGGGTTGTCTTTCTGACTGCACGCAAGATGGTGCAGTGAAGTGGTTGATAAGCCTCCCGCTTTTACAGTAAGTGAAGAGCATTCTGAAAGCTACGCCTGCACCTCCCACTAGAGCAGAGAATCGAGGGTTGTGGCCCCATAGTCCAGACCTTCCCTGGGGCCCCACAGATCTGACACCCCTGCCAGAATAAATGAACACACTGCAATGGGTTTTTGTCTGTTAACTTGGTGTGCACTCATCCCCGAGAGGGAAGAGGGTTCATTTATTGGTGCCTATCTGGATTGATTACATCTGGACAGAGGCTATCCAAATGCAGGGAAAAGAGATGTTTGCAGAGGCACAAGCGCAGCCAGCACAGCATTACTGCTCATCTATACCACTACTGCGGTCCTGCTTGTGCATTACTTTCCTCATCTGGAGGCATCCTGAAATAAAGCTACACACCCCTAATCTGCTGAGTCACAGCTCTGATCTTGTTATTGGGTCTTCGTAGTGGCAGTTTAGAGGAAAGCTTCTGTCAAAGGATAGCCGGAGTTCAGCATGTGCTGCAAAGGACTGAGCATTCGTGAAGCCTGGGAAGTCCCAGGATTCCCAATGTGAATCTGGAGTGAGCACCTTTTTACAGCGTTATCAGCCCAGTGGGTTCTTCACAGCAGCCAACTGAATGTGCAAGATGCAGTCCGGAAAGGCTAAGGAGGAGTCAATAACTACCATCAAGGAGATTCTTCAGCAACCGAAGGTGGTCGCTGACCCAACACTGGCAGTGAAGGATGCAGCAACCAGCCACAAAAGGAGACATCCTGCGCTTATTCCAATCTATTCAGAAGGAAATGGCATCGTCGATGGAACTAAAATGTTCCTTTCAGGAATTATCCCACAATGTGCAAAAGAATGAATCCAGGCATGCCGAGCTAGTCCGCCTTCTGTTATCGGGCAAACTCGCATGATCTGTTCGAGCAGAGGGTGGCAGTGCTCGAGGCTAATAGGCAAATTGCTGAATAGAAGCAGGATGCTGCTGAAAACTGATCCTGTAGAAATGTCCGGATCAGGGGGATTCTGAGTGATCAAAGACCCAGATATGAAAGAATTTTCAGGAGTTGTTCCAAAAAATACTTGGAAACGTAGATGTTGACCTTGGACTTGACCGAATGTACAGGGTGTTTTCCAACTTTCAAATGAGACCGGACAACCTCCTAGACTTTTTGGTAAGAGTCCAAGACCAAAGACCTTATTTTTCGAAAGTCAGAGCTAAAGGGCCTGGAATTCATGGGATCTCAAATTGTTCCAAGACCTTTCCCGGAACAATTCAAAGACACAGATTGATACCATTGAATAACTGGCTGTCAGAAAACTGGGTCTGTTATAGGTGGGCTACCCATTTTTAATCCTGTTTCATTGAATACAACACAAATTGGCTGTGGAAACCTTGAAGATTCCTGATATGGATATATATTTGCCTGAGGAGAGATCCCCGGAGGACTCCTGCCTCATGGTCTCAAGTGCGCAGCAGAAAGAGCAGGGGAAGGCCCTCTCTGGATTGAAGGGAAAGGAGCAAGGACTCCGAAGCTCCAGACTGAACAGTCTCTCGGGGGACTGTGCCAAAATCTGATCTCACGAGGTTACCTGGCAAGTTAGAATGGTTCTGTTCTGTATTTGTAATAAGTGGCGAATACAGCTGTTGAGGCTGCTTTGTTGTTAGATTTAGCAACTTAAGTTAATTTTAGGGGCATCAGGAGTATGTGCCCTCTTTCAGGCGGATTGGCCTGATGTTTACCCCAAACGGGGTTGAGACGGTCTAATTTGTATTTTTCATTTTCTGGTGCTACAGAGTGCAGCGCTGGTGCATCGGGAGAGGACATTGTGTAAGCAAGAGATGGAACTGGGGTATGAGGGGTGGCGTGGCTGACTCTGGGCTTTGTGAGATGGTTGAAATCTGGGGGAGTGGCTAGAGTTTGGCTGAAGTAAATTGATGGCTGATGTGAAAATTGTATTGCTGAATGTCCATGGGCTAAAACGTAAGAGCGCGCTTTCAGAGCTGTTGAACCTTAAGGCCTATATACCCCTGCTCCAGGAGACCCATCTCTTGCAGCAGGACTGGCCAAGGTTGCAGTCTTGCAGGTTCCCTCATCTATACTTTGCCTCCTCTCTTGTGAGGGATGTCCAGGATAGATACATTGGGCTGAATTTACGCATAGCGGGCAAAGATCTTACCCTGGTGTCCGTGTATGGGCCTAATCAGCAGAAAGATTTTTTGTTTATGCTCCATTATTCCCGCACATTGGTCATTTCCAACTGTTTTTATAATTGTAGTGTAAATTATAAGTATAAAAAAATCTGCCTCCGCGTGATTATGCACAAAGCACAGGAACTCTGAAAAATGCAATTGTGTAATACAGGTTCGCTCGTACTGGAAAATAAAACCATAATTTGTTTCAAAAGATTAATTCTCAATTGCAACTTAGTTTTCTATCTTATTATACAATCCCAAAATGCTAGGAAAATATGCAGTGTTTCTGTTTGCTTCATTAGCATCTACACACAGAAGCTGAATGGACAAACTATTCCTTTATCACATTGTGCAGTTTATTTTCCCGACAGACTTCAGAGAAAAAAATTCTGTCGGAGGAAAAAGGCTGTCGCATTTACAAGATTCTAATGCGTAAAATGGCCTGGCTGAAGTGCAGGCTACGCAAATGAAAGCCAGCAAAAAAACGCAAAGGTGAACCAATCTATCCCCTCTCATTCAACAAAAAACAAATATGGTGGGAACACACAGGCACGGAAGTATCCATCCAGAGGGAGCTGTTATCTGTGTGGACAACCTTTTCCACATGAAGAGAATGTCAACTGTTCGGCTGTGCGACAGAGGTGCACCAACGGCTAAAGGGAAAACTATCTGCAAATGTGTGAAACTCGATACCCATCAGACTTGATGTGAACGCCAGGAAATAACTAGTTGGTCATGTTTGCCACATGCTGGGGAGATCCCAGTCCCTGCACCGTACAGGAATAGAGACTATGCATACATGTGGGACCAAGTGGACTCTGGAAGTGATGTCAACTTACTCCCAGGTGATCACTCTGCAAAAATGTGCCATAGATACAGGAGCGAAGTTGAATATCATGTGTCTGAATTCTGAAAGATGGTCATCCAAACACTAAACACTCTAAACTGCCTTGTAATTAACCACAGTAAATTCCAAACTGTAATTTAGTACAAAGATGCAAAATAGCACTGAAGTGTTGTCCTTCAAGGTGAGGTCCCTGGGAGAAATGTGTTGGGGCGCTCAACGGCCATAGCTATTAACTTTGAGGCTGTGATGTACACCATGAAGCCATCGTACCCTATAGTGTGCCAATTTCCCCTGCTATTCCAAATTTTGGGTCATCTCAAGGGTGACTTGGTGTAGTCCTGCACATTTTATAAATCAAACTCCTGTAACATGTAGAGAAGGAGATGAACTGCTTGCTGGCAAATTACATTATTGAATCAGCGCTGGGTCCCATCCCATGGGTCTCGCACATAGTTGCTGTCCCTAAGAAACATTACATAAGTGACATATGATTCTGTTTGGATATGAGACCGGCTAACTAGGTTTTTGGGCTGGAAAGACAGCAGGGATGCACTTGGATGACATAAGCTTGCTCAATGGTGCACAGTTCTTCTCAAAACTTGATTTTAAACAAGGGTTACCACCAGATTGAGAGAGTCGAGGTACCTAACCACTTTCTCTGCGCTTTGGTGTCTTGTCGGTGGCCGAGCTTTTCCACAGAAAGCATCCGGAAAGTAATACAACCCAAACGACTGTTTCAACTATAGTGTTGACATTCTATTTTTTTTTTTTTTTTTGGGTAGACCATAAATCAGCATGCCCAGGTTCCTGGGCAAGTGTGCACTGCATTGCTGACGGCTGAGCTAATGCTCCAGGCTGACCATTCAGTTTCAGAAGCCTCACCTTAAATTCTTCAGGCACACATCTTGAAAGTGAAGGGCACTTCATCCAGATAAAATTAAAGCCATCTCCAGTTATTGCTGATACATTAAGGACTTTGCCACCACAAGTACTGTGTGAAGAGTGATCACTAAGCAAGATGTGCCATTTCAGTGGTCTTCTCAATGTGAGACAGCATTTTGGCAAATAAAGCTGGACATTGCATCTTCAGAACACATGGCTTATTTAGATTTGTCTGTGGATGGAAGCGATTGCCAGTGCTAGTCCCTTTTGGTCTTTGGGCTGTACTTGCCCAACTAAAACATGGAAAAAAATTTCTCCTGTCAATGGCCTACGTCAGCTATCTGACACAAAGGAAATATTCTTAGCTGGAAAAGGAAGGTCTGGTTGTGGTCTGGGCCTGCAAACATTTCCATGTTTCCAATTAGCAAGCCCTTCATGATAACTCATCAGGCTATGGTTACAATGTATGGTAAAACGAATCAACCCACTGCATACATGCCTGAGGAATAAATAAATATCCTCACTTAGACACTACAGTCTGGACCTGTTTACCTACCTTGCATTGCTGAATGTGCTTTGTGTGATGCTACTTTGGTGAAGGTACTCATTGTCTGCAAGGGAATAAGGTTTCCGCAACAGAACTATATGCCTTCAAACAGGTAAGATTAGTTGTCTGTCTGCAGAGGGGCTTGTTATGTGGGGCTCTAGGTTGATAATTCCCCTTTAACTTTTGCCAACAAATTGACATAGCCCACAGAGGGCATTGAGGTGTGGTTGCGACTGAAGGACATGTGTTTCCCTGGTCTTGATGGTTTTTTTGAACACAGTATGCAGTCATTGAATCAGTCGGTGTACCATGAAACAAGAGAAGCTGGAGCTGTTGCAAATGTCTGAGGTACTGGAATCTGTCTGGAGTGAAATCACAATAGATTTCTTTGGACCTCTCGAATGGGAATCATCTACTAGTGTTGATGGATCATTATTAACGATTCCCCCATTGTGCAAGTGACCGTCTGCCTCTGATACCTGAGCTTGATGTCCTTGTTTCTGGACTTCCTCAAATCAAGCAATGGGCCTCCCTTCAGTGGGGTTGTTTGCTTATTTCATACAATATATGGGTGTTCATCACAGAAAGGTAACTCCCCATGGCCATAGGCCAATGGAATGGTTGAGCGAATCATGTGAAGTCTCAAGTTAGTACAACAGCATACACAAAATTCCATGCCCCTTAATCAAGCGCTGGGCAGTATGCTGAGGGATTACCGAAACTCTCCTCACAGTACCACTGGCAAGTGACCAATAGAGTTAATGTTGGGGAGAAAGTTATGGAGAAGACTACAACGGATGCCAACCCAACTTGGGTCCTGGACATCATGACATATCAAAGATTTATCACCCTAAGAATGAAGGCAAATGTTGATATTGTGCTTGTCTGCTGCTGACAAGATTAGAAATGAATTTGTTTTTTGACCCAATGCCTCGGCCTCGTTTCACGGGGTCCATGCTGACAGCGATCGTGTCATTGCAAGGCATAAAATAAGCAGTGTTGCAGAGCAATTTACTATGCAATTAATGTAGGTTTGCTAATTAAATTGGCACTTGTGTAGCAAAGTTAGCTATTTAAGTTACCCTATTCAATGAAAGCACAGTTCACCCTGCATGTCTCTTGCCTTCAGAGCCCTCTCCACCCTCTTTTCTCTGTTCACTGCAAGTTCAAAGAGGCTAATGGAGAGAGTGCAGCAGTAATCATCCCCTTCACTCATGTGCCAAAAGACCTGTGTGGGAGTGCTATGCATATTTTATTTTTCAAATAATTGCAAACCAGAAATTATCGGGATAATACTGTTAAGCTGACTGTATCCTGTCTGCCAAAGACCAGTATGTTAGCTTTTTAAAAATGTTTTCAATTCCTTTTCTAAAAATGTAATGGGTTACATAATGCTTAATTACAGTATTGCTACGGTAAAACACTGCATTGTCTCCATGCTTTACAGTGAAGTGTATCTAAATCTCAGTGCCAACTAGATTTCATTTTGTTTGGGAAGATATATCATATTGACGAGTGGACCCTTTGGAAAATAGTCATGACCATGCAGCCAAATGCTTTGATGGCAAACCTAGACTTGTGGCCTGCTGGTTACATACAGCTTGCAACTTGTGCTCAACCCATGAGCTGATAACATACTCCTTGATGTTCTATCTTGTCATGTTGGTGTATACCCGCTACCCTGAAATTGAGATGGCTGAAAACTACAATATTCTGCCTAATTTGCCCAGTTCTCTGCCTGCTATGCCATCCACTCTGCTTAGTCTTTTACATAAATACACAAAGCTAACTTGATACTTAAAGTAGCGATCAATATTTTCATCCAGTCTGTACATCTAAAGACCTACTGCAAAACTGTACCCTGTAGTTTGCCTCCAGAGCTCACTTTGCTCTATTATGATTGCATTATATATTTGCATCTGCAGTAGAGAGCTGGCCAAACTGTTATAAGAGACTTTTTATCTTATCTATTTGTGTCCATTCATGCAGCTAACCTTTTTATAGACACTCATCCAGGGCTTGGAAAGTATTTTCGACCACTTGCATAGTCGCTCGGCTTACATTACACTACACTGTTCCAGAATGTGGATCGAGGCCCATCTGGCCTTCCACGTTTAAGTTTATTTTCTCAACTTCAAACCTTTTCAACCAAAAAAGTTCACGAAGGTCCTCTGTTCGCCTCAGACCTTTCACCACACAGTTCTCGTAGGTCCCCCTCAGCTGGGCTCAGACCTCACGATAAAGTTCAACACGCACTTTACAGGGGTGGGGAGACTCCCTTCCCTAAGCTTATTTCACTTTGGGTCTCCCTCTGTTGGAATCTGACCACTATCGGATGTCGAAGACTTTCAAATGTCTGTGGTTTATCTATGACCACTGCCGGACCACTTTGACTCAGTTTACAGTTCAGCCTTTACTCTAATCTCCTAGGAGTTAAACCTTATTTCACTATGGCTGTTTTGTTTTCTTGCTTTGAACAATTTACTTTTCACTTAGACTTTCGAGTGGGCTACTTCCTTATGCCAGACCACTCCATTAGTATCGCTGATTTTGCAGCTATATTTTACTTCAAAGTTCATTCACAGGTCTGCCTTTCCTCATGTCTTGCGCGTACAGCCTTCACTTGTGATAAAATGTTGCTATTTCAAACTTTAACACAAACCAGTCTTTTAGGTCGTTTGCCAACTCACTGGCTGCATCTTTTTCTTGGTTTTGTGATTCCTAATTCACGAGTACAGTTTAGTACCACAAGCTTGGTCTCGCCTCCCCAACTATGCTGTTCGCCCGGGAGTGTCGCTGGCGTCCTTGAAACACAATTCAGTCTTCACATGTGGGATCTGGACTTCTCCATGTGTTTTCCGCAGTTTGTTGGAGGCAACAACCTCGGGTAGTGAACCCTTGGGTTTTTTGCCTTGCTGCTCTTGCCCCTTGGTCCGTCCCTCTGCTCCAGTAGGTTTTCTTTGTCCCAGAAGTTCTGCTCGTACTAGTGTTCCGTCTTTGGGTTCTGCCTTTTATTTGTGGGGAGCTTACTGGCATCAGGTGTATGCACTTAGTGTAAAGTGCCTGACCCGATTTTAATAGGACATGTCCAGTACAATGCGAGCGAGTTAGTCTGGTTACTCTCAGCCACCCTTGTCCTCGGCCCAGTGTTTGTGTAAAAAAAGGGGGTGGAGGAGTTGGGACCTCAGAGCATCCTAAAACATAGGATGGGTTGGCTAAACCAAATAAGGAGCAATACTGCGTCTCGCCATCGGCTGTCCCACCTCCACTCCCTGAAGACCCCTCACCCCGGTGATCCTCCCCACTGGTCGACCCGCAGGGTCTGGATCCAAAGGTGATGTCCTTTCCCTGTTCACCTGAGATCCACGGGGACTAGCGGGTGAGACACCCTCTGGCTTCTCATATCATCTACATGCCACATTAACGACTGGCAATTCAATGAGAAGCTGGGGAGTGGAGACCAGGGAGCAAGGGAGAAGCGGTTGCAATGTACTCTGGCTCTGCTTCTTTGTTTGTGCTTCACCAGCTACTTGTTGCACAATGCACTAACCACACAAGTGGGTAGTCTTAATTCTAGAAAGATACTGAATGGCCAAACAGTTTTCCAAACTGACAAAAAGTTATAATGTAGCGGATTTTAGAAAAATGTTAGTGGTTTTTTTTTTTTTGGGGTTGGGCGCCACTGGTGCACAATAGTACACAATGCTGGTTCCTCGAGCTAGATGGAAGTCTCTTTCCTAGGTCTATTACGAATACCAAATAATCACTTGCACACTGCTAGATAGCAGGGGTAGGTTTATTTACGTATGGTAAATTTGCAGCAGGCTTTGAGATGGTGACATCCATATAAAAACTCTTCGTAAAATCACCAGAAGTACCTAAATTTGCTATGCATATCTAAAATTACTTTTCGAAGCTTCAAAGTTTGCATGAGAATAGACATCGGAATAAGTAACCTTACGTTTAACAGTATGTAGACGTTTAGTTTGATCAAACTGTATGAGAATAATATATTTAATGAGGGCGCTAAGCAAGGTTATTGTAACATTCAGAAGTTTTCTGCACAATCACCAGTTTACCTTTTTGCACTATATAGGTTGTGACTTGGAGATGTGCAAAAAAAAACAAGATCACTTGTACGTGTTATGTGGTTCTATGAAACCAGATGTTTTCTGAACTTGTTTTTTTTTTTCTTTTGCATGCTTTTCTTTTTAATTCCTATTACAGCCTCGAAACGCTCTTTGAGTGAAACACATGTAGGCAGGATCATTATGTGCGTTTTTTCATGGATTGTTGCATTGTTACATTATATTGCAACGAAATTATTACTTTTAGCGAAATAAACAGCTGAGTTTTTATTCCACTTCATTAATATGATGACCTGCATTCTTAAACGTCCAACCTTGGTAAAGCAATGATTGTACTTTAAACTTTTTTTATTCTTTTGATTTGTTATCCCTGCGGCATACTTTTGGAGTGTGCATGCGCTACATGTTTAAGTACTTAAGTTGATTCTAACACTTTTTGAGATGGCCACAAGTGAGTCATTTTTCTTATTTCGGCTTTGATTAAATGATACAGGAATTACTTTTATTCTTGGAGCATAATTATGAATTTTCGAAAAGGTCTCAATTAGATTTGACTCCTAAAATGTTTGCCTTAGGAGCGAATGAGAGATTGTCTGGTTCCCTGTCAAAACAAGTCACTCAAGTGACTCCGCACCCCAGAAAAATAAAGGCACATTTTGCATCTACACCTTCCTTATCAACTTCTGCCTGCTCCTTCCGAGAAAGGGGAGCCCTTTAGATCAATCATGTCAGACTGTAAGCACCCACCCCCATCTCTGTGACTCAGTCTTTGATCCCTGGTGTTTTGGCTAAGGAAAACCCTGGGTTTCTTGAAAGTTGCACTCGCACGACCAAGGGTTCGGATCTAAGCATGGCTCTGGAGAGTGACACCTTGGTGTCTACTCTGTTCCATCAAAGCCTGCTTGTTGAGGAAGCTTAGTCACTACCACATGATGGGCAAACATTTTTTCCGAGATTTAGGGGTATGAGTTCTGTTGGGTTCCAGGCAGACGGCACCTTTCAGGAGACTACACTACCTGTTGAATTTATACCTGAAAAACAAAACAAATGCATCTTTCATCCAGTTGCAGGGTGGGGTTAGGGGAGGGGGCAAGTGGCCTGGACACTTTTGCCGACTCAAATAGGGGCATCTGCTATTCTTGTGGTTTGTCCAGATTTCTAGGACTTTTGGGCTTGGCATCCCCTTCTGTGAGGCAGTAGACTCATGCTGTCACCGATATCCTAAAGCTGATATTTAAAATATAACCTTGCTACGATTTGACTGATCATGTGCAGCTCTCGGAACAGTGTAGAGCAGGCCTGCTTTGGCACTGCCTGCAAAGACATTGCACAGACATTTTTAGCCACCCGAAGGTTTTCCTCATAGTAAACCTAGCTTGGTCTTTCAGGTGGCCCATGCAGGTTATCAACCTACACGAGTTTCCCACTGCTCTGCCGGATAGGTAAACACAATAAATGTATGCTTGGGGAAGAAAGGTGTTGCTCCAAGAAAGCTTGGCCCTTCAAACCTGGAACACTTAGGGCACTATGGTGAATTATAATAACTCCATTTGGGAGGCTGCAGAAGCAGCTGGACATCTGCCCCTAGATTTTCAAGGCACTTTCTAGCTACTGGGCCACAATTGCAAATGAGCACCACATTTTACACACACTGTGCAAACAAAACATTTGGATGTGTGTAAAGACTGGAGAGGGTTATCTGCACTCCTCCTTTCTATATGGCAGAGTCGAAGCACAGAGCACCCCAGCCAAGATTCTCTAATTGGTAAAGTGTGGCTAGCAATCGAGGCTTAGCTCTCAAGAGGTGATGCAGGCTGGTGCTTAACTACACTGTAGTCCCCAAGTACCCCCAAAGGAATGTCCACACGCTATATTGGTGAAAACAGTCTTTATATAAATAAGGTTCAAAGTTTTATATACACAATCGCAATAACACTTTGTACTCTGGCAATACTATAATGGCAAATATATACAGGTCTATGTGGTGCCACTCTTAACTATCGATTCCTTTGAAATGCATCAACTGCTAACAGTTCATATGGCATATGAATCAGATTATAAGATGAATAACGATTGACCACAGAAAGAAAACAAGTTAAACCAAGTAATGGCAGAACAGTCTATCCCACTACCATGAGACAGTTCTGTGCGAGGAGAGCCCCACCTGGGCAACCAGTAAATAAATTGTATTGACAAGCCAAGTCCAGATATGCTTAATATAGTCTCGATTCCTTCTAAAGGTTCTCCAACCCCAATGTACCTGCTTTCGTAGAGTTCTTTGAGTCGTCGATGGCCCTTCTTGAGTGAACTCCCTTTAAGGCAGGAGCCTTGGGTCATCGAGATTCTGTGAAGAAAAGGTGAAAGCTGTTGTCTGGGAAGCGGCTCCAATTCTCAGTGCTCATTGATGAAAGCTCATGAATGTCCTGTGAAGATGAGGCATGCGGTGTACGTTGACGACGATGGTTTGTTGCAGCTAAGAGTCAATGAAGAACTTTGGCCCAGCAAGGATGTTGGGTCGTCGGCATCTGTGGTCTTTGGGTGGCGAGAAACCCACCGGCGGATTCTCCTCGGTCGTCTGCGTCCTTGACTTTCCCCGGGGGTCAAAGCGGTCGTCAGTGCTGAGCAAGGGAGTCCTTTTTTCTCGCAACACGGAATGTGGATTCCGACAAGTACAGAGCCATTCAGCACTCCACACTGGATTCATACCAGTTTCGGGCAGGGCTCTCATATTCATTGTGTTGCACACCAGAAACTAGACACCCATAACATGAAGCATGTTGGGGACACACTCCATTCACCCAGGTCCCACCCCACGGGGGTACCCACAGCATAGTCATTGGAAAGGCTCCAGCCAGTCTGGCCTGGCCTTCCCCACAACACCATATTGTTATGCTCACCTGGTCTCTGCGGAGGCGTTTGGGCACGGTTGCAGCCCTCCCTGAACTTGAATCACCCCCTTCAGGCCTCTCCCTCAGTAGAAAAGCTGTGAGCGGTGATACGTGGTGATACTGCTCCTGTGTGGAGAGAACAGTGTGAGTTCGCCAATCTGTGATTGTTGTACCTCTTGAACCCTTCACCCCAAAGTACGGTTTCTGTGAGCATACGCCGTTCCATAAAGCTCACCTGTGAATTATGGAAGATAAGCTCTCCGTCCTGCTACTTCTGACAGGGGCATGTCTAATGGGATCTAGGTCCTTCACTGATCCCTGATAAGGATTAGTCCAGTCCCGCTGCGACCATGCTTGTCCTTATGATTGGTAAGTCTTTCTTGAGCTGTTGTGATACTGTTCATTCTGTTTAATGTCTTTATATGTTGCTCCTATTCATGCCCGCAATAATGTCTGTCTTCTGTTTTCTTCCCTTAGATGGAAATGCAGCTGTGAGACGCAAAATGTGGCTGGATGGAAGATGGATGCTACCTCAATGTTCGACAGCAGGTAAGTGATGGTTTAAGGAAAAGTGTGAAGTATGGCGAGCGCAAACTTAAACTGACTTTTTTCAATGTCTGACCTTGTCTTCTGTTTTTCCTTCCAGCTGCTGCTGTCGACGATGGAGCGTGTCGTGCTGCGGTGCCAAGATGAAGATTTCGGCATTTGTAACGATGAATACTTGGTTCGCCGCAGAGATGTACAGATAAGAACAGCTTCCACCGGTTGGTAAGTATGCTGGCAGAAAGCAGGATGTCCAGGAAGCAGGATCTTCAAAGGTGAGTCTGACCTGAGGCGACGGTGAGCGCGTTATTCTGCACTTGCAAGCAGCTTAACGAAGTGTGTCTTGAGGATCGGGGCAGCTTATATGGCTGAGATCATGGGCACGCCCATCAGGGCTGGCTTACCAGCCACACCCTGCCACTCCTAGAGAGTGAGCACGTGCGAAGGCAATCCATTAGCGGCCACACCCAAGAATACACTTGGGGCTGCTTAATGGATGGAATGTTCAAGGTTAATGCATAGTGTTTAATGGATGGAATGTTCAAAGTTAATGCATCTGAAGTGCTATGTCCATAATAGCTTTTTGGTGTAAAATGGATGTTCTTGTTTACTTTTGTTCATGAGCCTGGAACCGAAGGCACCAGGACAGTGTCCACCCAGGTCTCCTGTGCATGCAACCCCTGCATGCCTGTGCCTCCGACTTCATGACCATGACACATATTTGGAACTTCCATCCAACAGCCAGTCGGGGGGGGGGGGGGACAGAGGCAGGGCTTCCCAGGACTTTGGGAAACAAGGTAACGGGCAATAGAAAGCAAGCGGGCATAGGTGTCATCGTGTCTTCTATCAGGAATCAACGGATTCCAATGGCAAGGCCTGGGTATCCCAAAATGGAGGATACTCAGAGCACCTTTCAAGTTCAGCATGGAGCTGCCACCAGCCCATACCCTGCTCTGTGGGCCACACAGAGGTGCCCAAAATCATACACTATGGGTACAGGGTTGTAACCCTACCAGTGGGTGCCATAAGAGTATCCCAAGGGTCTGTTCAACATGACCAAAAAGAGGAAGAGATGCACTGCCAGGAGTCTCACATGGACTCATGGGAAGAACACACATGAAACAGGACTACAGGACAAGAACAGGGAGGCCCTGTCCCTCCAATGCATTCCCAGCATCACAATGTGCCATTTGATGGTTGTGATGCCTTTTGGCCCTAGTGAGGACGAAAGCATGGAAATATTCTAAGGCAACAGGAAAATCTTTTGCATAGTGTGCTCCTTCGTCTACCATTTTGGCAGGCGCATGGAGTTGCTCACCATACTCCATGCAAGGGGTGTGGTCCTTTCCATTGCCTCAAAACCTAATGACAGGGCAAAATTGAGCCTCTATGGGCAGGGTAGATGGAAAGTCTAGGCTTCTATTTACCCTCTCTTGTAGATGGCTCTAGTAGGGGCCTTATGAGCAAAAGACCGAAATAACCAAGTCCTAGAGATTGTGGACCAGCACTAACCAGGCCTTCCCTGCCTATGCCTCCACCTGAAGGAATTTCAGCTGCTCAGGGGAATAGTTGAGCTTGATCCTGGGAGGAAGACGTACAAAACTGCTGTTCCCATTACTTCTGGTTACCAGGAAGGCCAGAAGGATCTGATCCATTCTCAACTTGGGACTCCAGTTACCGACTCTAATCAATATGGTGACTTTGTGTAGATTTTTAAGACCTTGGAGTTGCTCAATTGTCTTCTCGCAAGATCTGGAGAGCTGGTACCTTATTGTCTGGCCAAACATGGAGTACCACCGTAATGTAGTCCCAAGCACTTGTTACCAGTTTGAGGTGTTCCTATTTGTCCCCACTTCAACCCGCCCAAGTCTTTATGAATGTCACGGCAGTGGTGGCGGCTTAGTTCTAAACCTATTGACTGGGCCAGATCAGAGGAGAGTATGTTAGAGGACCTAGATGAAGTGCAACCCCTCTTCCATAAATTCTTTCTACCTACCTAGGGACATTTCTCTATATTGCGCCACACGCCTTTTGTTCATCATGGTACTTAAGGATATGGAACGAGGCATGACTCCCCACCCCCACCCCTTAGGACCTATACCACAAGGGATCTTCCAACCAAACACTGAACTCCCAGCTTGGGCTTTCTTGCAACAGCTAGGGCTTGGTGTCATGAATCTTCATAGCCCCATAGTTCACCAGGGGCAATACCTCAGCCTCTGAACAGGTCACCCTGGTCATGGATGCATCCTTGATGGGTTTGGTACCTCCACTGCAGGATCGTTTGGTAAGCTGCCAGTGGCGAGGCCAGGAAGTCCTTTTGCATCTACTTGCTGGAAGTCATGGCACTTGCATTGAATTTTATTTTCCTATCAGAGGGTTGACTGTTCAGGTCCTTGCAGACCGCACAACCAGTATGCAATACATCAATATGGAAATGTATTCCTCAAGTGGTATCGAGAGGCCCTGCTCCTGTGGTGTTTGGCGATCTATAACAAGGTGACAAAGTACCTCGCCAGTAGCCTGACCATTCAGGTAGATGTGCAGAGTGTTTAGTCTCCCAAATGAAGGAGCTGAACGGTGGAGGTCCTGGATCTTCATGTGGAGTCATCCCGCGATTGTTCTGTTCATTTCCATTGTGAAAGTGATCTCCTGCTCAAAGGATTTCCCATCTGCAGGGATGTATTAATTCCTTTCTGGGAGTTTGACCTTTTTTTGTTTCTTGGTTGCATTAGGACAGCAGAACACTGATCTTCATTGCTGTGGTGTGGATATGATTGACCTGGAGATGCTGCTTTGCTCTACGAACATCTGAATCAGACACTCATCTGAATGATGGCCTAAAACAACTAAAGCCTCTTATGTTGCAGAAAGATATTAGGAGCTGAACCTATGAATCAACATGTGCTGAGAGGACAGCTGGGAAGGAAGCATGGATCCTTTTCGAGATATTAAAATACATTCAGAGAAAATTGTACCCAAAGGGAGACCGTATCCAACAGCTATCAGGTGGCTTCTTTTGCGGGTTGATGGCATGTGTTTTTGTAGTCACTTATTTCAAGGTTATGGGTGCACTGTCTTGAAGAATTCCTGGAAGATCCATGGCATCAAATTCTCTTGGTTGGGGGAGAGGGACACATTTAGTTCTATTGAGTCCCATTCTACTTTTGTCCCGTGGAGAAAGTAATTGGGATGGATTCATCCCTCATAGGATGTAGTGTGCATGGTCCAACTGTCCTTCCATGGGTCATAGTCTGACAGAATCAATCCTGATGGCACATCTTATTGAAACTTGGTGCAGTCGATCAGTCTCCATTGTCTGTCTTCTCTGATTCAGAATGTGTACTAGTGCAAATGGGCAACAAAAACCACTATGTGCTATACAGTCAGCAAAGAGGCACACAGTAGAGAGTTTGGGGGCGGGCTGTGCTCAAATCTGGTGGGTTTAGCTATAGTGAGGTGTGGATGAAGTTGTGGCTGCCTGAATACAGTGTATTTAAGTGATAAACCACCTGGACACGTGTTGTGGCATCAGTATTTGGTTCAACGGTGTACATGATACACCAGAGGCTCAGGAAGTGGCAGGGAGTGGAACAGCACTAGCAAGCAAGATGTTTAAAGGTAAACCAAGTAAGATCAGAACGCAGAAGCTAGATGATGGGTGCCCTACTCCAAATGAAAGTACAATCCCTATGGAGAGCTAATGGGGGCTATACTGGAATCCTGATCCTCTGTGGAGACAAAGTGCAATCAGTGGATATAGAGGTTGCATTGGTGAGAGTGGATTTAAAGAATGTGAATGAACATGTATCCAAAGTGGGGTGGAGAATGAGCTACCGGGTGGACTGTGCACCTAACGCAATCCAAGATTATTGCCCTTTGCTGCAGCCATGAGGAGCCTGGAAGATTAAGCAGAAGATTTGGAGGGATGCTCGAGGAGATGTAATATTCAAATCCCAGGAGTGCCAGAGGGGAATGAAGGATATAGCATGGAACTGATCTTGGAAAGGTTTCTGATGGACTCTTTGCAGTTTAAAAGGTTGTTGAAGTGGTTTATGGTTGAAGGGGCCCATAGGGTGCTGTGAAGGTGCCCACTAATGGGCGTCCCACCTCGTGCAATTATAGCTAAGTCGTTCAAGTTTCAAGACTGAGATGCAATACTCCACGATGCCAGGCACTAGTCTGTTTACAACATGGACAATGCTAATGTTTTAATTTTACCAGATTTCTCCCAGAGGTTGCACATGTCGTTTGAGGAGGTGAAAAGGAGACTGCAAGAATGCATCTTCAGGTACATGAGTTTTTACCCTGCACAACTGAAAGTCTTGAGCAATGTCAAATCCTTTTTCTTTAGTGCGTCAAAGTATGGAACTGGTTAGCTTGCAGGTTTCAAAGGAACAGTGTTGAAGGCATTGTGTAGTTAAGAGTGCTAGCAACCAGTGGACCACAAGTGCTGAAGTTTGGATGAACAAAGAGGGGGGGGGGAGCAATAGACAACCTGCATGCAAGAGCCCTTGGGTAAGGTGCTGGAGAATGAGAATGGTACTTTATTGATGCATGAAACTGCACTGGATTCAGATCTGTACTGTTTTTCACTTTCGAACGATGGCTGAGACTTAGAAAGGCGCTTGAGCACTCATCTGTGGGAGGATCATTTGCATGGGCTGCATATTGTATTGGAGATGAAGGGGCGATGCGGGGGCGGTGAACTGTGTTAAGGTATATTCTGAGTTAAGTACATGTGTGAAGAAGTGTGGTTTGTTGGGCAGCTCCGGTGGGCGGATGAAGTATCCTGTTTTGTTGAGGGGGGGTAGCGGAATAGTAGATGATGCTGGAGGGTGGGCATGAGGGTTTGGGATGTGGATGTGTTCCATTAAATATCAGAACTAGGATTCAATCCTAGGTCACGTCAATGACCCCTATGTGGATATTTGGTGTATGGGGATTTTGGAGGGACCTGCTTTAAAGGTGATTGTGGTTTATTTTATCTTCTATGGGTTGGGTGGTTAGCTTAAGTCTGTTTGGGGCGGATATGGATGTGGTGGGTGAGGACATTTGTGTTTGATGGATACATACTGAGAGTTGTCCAGTGGGGTACAACTGGGATTTGGGCGCATTAATTGCTTGTAATTCTAGCATGTAAATATCTGGGTGTTGAGCGGATTGGCCCATTTAAAGGTGATGAACAATGTAGTAAAACACAGTAGAATTCAATCCTATTTATTGCAGCATAAGGCTGACTTGACCATGTTATAAGAGGCACATTTTAGCAAGAGTGAATTAACGAAGCTGTGGTCAAAATGGGGTGGAGCATTTTTGTGCACCTATTTTTCCGCTTATGGGATGGGGAAGGGGGTGTGTTGATCTGGGTCAGACTCCGCACAGTTGGTGGTGCAGTCACACAACACATTTTGTGACGAATCTGGACTTTGTCCTTACTCCCCAGAGGGAAGCCACCCCCGCCAAAGCTAGGGAGGTGCACCTGTTGAGGAAGAACCTCCCTACAGGTCTGGGAAAGTGGGACCTCACTGGGAGGAACTCCCATCTAGGGGCAAGGACTCTTCCTATTAGGAACTCGCTATCAAGAATACATCGTCTGCATATATGGGTGCATATATCGGAATCAAAAGGCTTGAGGGTATTTGTTTTGTTTAAATATATGCGTGACATTACTTCAATCTCTTTGGCTTCAGGTAATGCTGAATTTCCCCTGGACCCAACAGTCAGAAGAACACACCCCTTACATTATTGATAACTAACATAAAAAGACGAATCTTGAATGGAGGAGAGACTCCTATATAGAGGTGAGCCTGATGGGAAGATGTCCTGGTAGGGCAGTGCCACACTAGACTGCAGAGCTGGCGGTAGCGTGGAGTGCGAGTAGATCGCTGGCAAGACGCTGGAAGGCTGGCATCCCAAGTTGCGCCTAAGGCGAACAAGATGGAGTTGGTAGAGAAACACTCGCCTTGTGGTGTGACCACTCTGGATCTGTGGTGGGGCCTGTGGCCCATTAACTGACGCAGAGACCAGACTGCGGCGGAGAGGTCAGGTCACTGACCCCCACACGAGAAGTGTACCAACTGTCAGGCAGGAAAGTGGAAGCGGATGCTCTCGAGGGTAACACCAGGGAGAGTGATGAGTAGCTGTGTCCCTGAGTGTTATAGAATCCAAGAGGGCTACGAGAGTCTGAGGAAACCTGAATGCGGAATACAGGCAGACTCACAACTGAGGCCCCACTGAAGTCACTGAATCGGAGGGCCAGAGGGCTATGGGGAGCCCTAAAGAGACATTGACATAAATGGTTACGGGAGCCAGAGAAACACAAATGTTTGACACAGGCAGAGGCCCAATCAAGACCCTGCTGCATAAGCACATCAAAGGGCAAGAGGGCTTTGGGGATCCCTTGAAGTACAAACAATAAGGAAAAAGACTGGGAACAGAGAACCTGGATGGGCGCATTGCATAAACTATATAAAAATAGTGTTGGCAACAGACTAACTACATGTTTTTTTTTAAACCACTCCCAGAGCCAGGCTTAAATAGTTCGTGTATTCTAGTCTTACTACTCATTCTAAAGGAGAAGAGCTGGATGATCTGCTAACACACATAGATGAGGGCCACGTGGCAGCCCTGCTTGCTAATGTCCTGACAGCAGTAATGCTAAGGGGATTGCCTATGGGTCTAACATCCTTATCAAGTGCAATGCCTTCTGTGCCAGTCGCTCCACAATCCTGCACACCAGACAATGGGGGTCATTACGAGTTTGGAGGTAGCCCTAGTGCTAATAGCACCATGGCTGCCTCCACACCCATGTCCAGGTCAGTGGTGTCGGAATGGGGACTTACTGGGACATTCCGACCCTTGCGGACCCGGTAAGTCCCCATTTCGAAAACCATCCCCCATTCGAGCCCCCATAGGGCTCAATGGGGAAGGAGCTAATAACGGGCCCGCAAATTACGGGCCCGTTATCTCCCTGGTCCCCGCCCTTCGCGGGACCCACTAAGAGATCTCAGAATGCGGCGGTAGGGGGGTTAACGGCACTGGTTTCCTTACCAGTGCCGTTAACCCCCTGCCGCCGTGCTCGTAAAGACCCCTAATGTTTCCCCGCTTTTGCTCTCACTGGAAGAAAGAAGGAAGAAACTGATGGGCCACCCATGACCACCACCTAAAGACACTGCAAAGGTGCCTGTGCAACAAGATATTAATTCAGAAAAAACGATTTGGACTTCCAAAGATTGGTGATTTGTGATCTGAGATGCTGAGGCCTAATGTGCAGACTGTTGAGGGGGGTGCTTTGGCTTATGTCAATTTTGGAACGCGAGTGAGCTGTAAGAGGTGTCTTTACCTTAAATAGGCAATATGTTGACTTTGGGGAATTTCCAAGGCAAAAAAGTATAACATCCAAGGACCTAGCGTCAAGTTGAATTTATTGATCGTACCAGAGTAGACCTGGTAAGATTGGGATTTTATTCTGAGCTGGTAAAGTGCATAGTCCTACAGGAATGTTTGAAAACAAAACATCTAGGCTATTCCGTTAAGGACGGTATCCTTCCTGACTTTAATATCTACAATAGACCCTTTAACAAGCAGTCATCTGCCTATTCCACTAGACCCCTTAGTTGTTACTGTAAAATCGTGATTGTCTGGAGCGCAAAACCATGTAATGGGACCACTTGAAACACTTGTGTATAGGCACGTTATAAATGCCATATCATATCACTGGACAGTCAGTTTCCTGTGATTTGGCGTTTATCCTGAACACACTACACGAACAAGGGAACGCAAGACAAGCTAAGTGAAATCAGCAAATAAACCTGGTCTGGTGGAATGCGCATGGTTTTCAGCATGTTGCTGCAAAGTACGATTTATTGTTAGTCTGATTTTAATTTGTCTGAGACATGGTTGACTTGACACTCCATTGTTGGATGTATTTGAGATCTGCTCTGTGCCGGGGCTACTGTGTGCGATTAGATACGCTTAGCTAGTGGTATTATGACAAACTTGGGCAGAAGTAACATTTTAGGTGTAAAAGACTGGTGTGATACTACGTGGCGTGCTCATATGGCATGCATTTCATGGTTTACTTTCATTGTTTACTATAACCCCTTGTCCAGCAACCTGATGGACTGTCTGGAATTTATTTTGGTGGTCCTTGGGAACTATGCACTGGAAACGGGTGCTAGGGTAATATTGTTGGGAGATCTTAACAGTGAGTGCCTAGATGAGCATTATTACGATATTGCCGGGGCTCGAAAGGCTTGAACTGTTTTGTGGGACAGAGGGTGCATTATTGGAGGAATTTTGCATGAGTGGGACATGAACATTTTGAATGGTAATCCAATGGGAGATCTACCTCTAAGTGTACTTGGTTCCACTCGGTTGCTCAGTCAACTTTGGACTGCATATTCTTCTCAAGTGAGCCGGTTCCCATGTGTAAAAACTGGTTGTAGCATCTCGGGAGGCTAGCGACCACTGTCAAGTGATTCTAGGGAAGCTAGTAATCTATGCTTGGAAATAAAAGGGAGACACCATGCAATCCTATTGCGTCCATCAATGACAAGGTTCAATTTTAAAATAAATTAATGGTTTGAGCTAGGGTAGTTTGCTGAGCTGGAGCCTTCTTGTTTTGTATCCTTATTGCCAAACTTGCTAAACGATTAGTGCCAACTAGGAAACTCAACGTGGGTTCTACCACAGGCAATCCCCATCATAAATGTAATATTTTAATTCTGCAGGAAAAGAAAACTTGGGAAACTGGTACAGTTGGCTATGAAGGAGGCTGGGCCTGTATCGCAATTTCAAAAACCTAAGCTGATTGGGTTAAAGGCAATCGATATGTAATATATTAGAACGATGCAGAATCCATACTGAATTGCCTGCAAATAAGTGACGTGTCAAGATTTTGGTCTATGCTGAAGTCTACTGACCAGCAGCGTTGCATGAAAGCCCAGCACATTTCTGGGACAGTATGGGAGTCTTGTTTTCAAAATCTTTATTCTAGAGCTAAGGAACATGACGTTTATCCATTAACGCCTGCTTTAGCTTGTAAAGACACTTCGTCCTTGGACATTGTTGACATGACTTGCATGCCATTTACTGTGCAATTAAGGCTAAAATCCCAAATGCACCAGGGCAAGATGGCGTTTCAAACCTTACTCTAAAATCTGACCGTCACTTTGGGCAAATGTTTTATTCGATCTATTCTACAACATTTTGCGACTTCGCTGCTTTCCACCATCATGGAAGGATGCAACAGTAGTAGTAATTAAGTCTGCATCAGTCGAATCCTGTCTGTCAATTAACATCCGCTCTTACTTTTGGATGCATCCTACAAAATTCTTTTTGCTTTTATTCTGAGGACTAGGCAGTCAGTTTCTTGACAGCAACCACTCTGGGTTCAAACGCGGAACTAACACATCGCTTAATTGCATGGTGTTGCACCTCCTGGCTAGACAAGTCAGTCAAAATGCTTTATTCGGCAGATTTGCCATCGGCATACACAATCTTAAACATTTCTGCACCAATCCCACACTCTGACTCCAGTACTTTACAAAAATATTGGATAATGGACACCTTTCAGGATTAAATGCTCAGTCATTATAAAACAGATTAAAAGTTCCTGCAAAGCCAAGCACAATATATTTACCAGCAAAGTACTCATTATTTAACATTTCAGGCATTGGAGGCATAACAGCATCTTTAACTTGCTTTTCTGGCTATCAGTAACGTTGTCATTAGAATTAAATTGTGGGTAAAAAAATGAGAATGACTGCCCTGCACCCCTATTGTCTACCTATGCTGGAGGCACTCATTCAGATACCAGACTGCAGATTAAATTGATTCACCGTAGAACCCTTTCAAACGGGATTAGTATTAAGAGGTCCCTGCATGCGTATTGGCCCCTTTCCTATTAATATATATTTTTGACATTGACAGCCTTAGGGGTGCGGATGCGAATCCTCCTAAATTGGGAACTTGTGGCATACACAATCTCCTCTACGCAGATAACCCAGCACTTTTTCATTACAAGCCAGTTAGGCTGCAGCACTCACTGGAGGTCAATAAATGAGGTCATTAGACCTGGAACTTAATATTACAAAATCTAAAATTTTGGTCATTAATCCCCCGAAGGGAAACTTGGAGAGAAGGTCCTACAACTGCACAATTGATCAAACATTGGGGATTCAGACCTTCAAATACTTGGGTGTTTGAATCTGTGATAGGCGGGTCCTGTGAGGATCGGGCTGCAGTAATTAAAACTGCCTTGGCAGGTGCTGCAGCTCAGCTGTGACTTTCGGACCGGAGATATGGACACTTTTTTCCAAAATTAGTGAAACTATTTTCTGTTTGTACAATCTTATCAAGGATGATTCACAGTCCTGACACACTTTACTAAGGATGGGATTGGATACAGCTTGAATCCAGGATTTGGAAAAGGGTGTTGAGCCTTCCATTGTGTACTCCCCCCTTTGGTGTCAATCCAACAAGTACTAATTTCCCTTCATGCATGAATAGACTGGCGACGCTTACAGGTACTAAGATCAATATTCGTGTCGCCACAGAGTACCCTTTTTGTTGGGCTCTATGGCCTGCGGATCAACAATGTCTGCAAGACATTTGCATGGATTGGCTTCTGCTTATCAATACTCGCCCAACAACTACAGACCCATCACCACCGTTCCCTTCCTTCTTAAAATTCTGGACAAAGCAGCCTACCTGCAAGTCCAACACTTCATCGAAGAGAACCAACTCCTAGGCCTGAGACAATCTGGTTTCTGCCCAAAACACGGAACCAAGACCGCCTTACTGGATTTAAAAAACCAGATGGATGATGCCAGAGACCTGGGCAAACCTGTCCTGCTCCCCCTCCTCGATCTCTGCTGCGTTTGACCTCGTGGATCACGACGTCTTATGCCACCACCTAACCTCCACTGCAAACTTCTCAGCCCACGCTAATGCCTGGATCACTTCTTTCCTTCATGGAAGGACCATGCAGGTCTTCTCTGATCTAGCTAGCTACGGCATCCCCAACCATTATGCTGTGTGGTGTCCCTCAAGGCTCCTGCCTCTCTCCTACCCTCTACAACATATTCACTCGCCCTCTCTTGCTCATCCTTGACGCCATGGGGATCTCGTACACAAATTACGCGGACGACACGCAGATCCTCGTGACCCTGACAGGTGACTATGAGACTGATTCCAAGGCCCTTAACACCATCTATAACGCAATCCAAACTTGGATGGCCGCCAACAGCCTCTGTCTCAACTCTGACAAAACTGAACTCCTACTTGTAGGCTCCCCCGACACTCTTAAAAAACTTGACGCTCAGTTCTCCCACTTCACCATTGACTCTATCACCATTCCAGTATCTGAGTCAGTGAAAACCTTAGGCGTCTACCTGGACTCTAATTTGTCCATGACTAGACAGGTGAATGCCATTGCCTCCTCAGCTGCCTACCAGGCCAAACTCCTCAATGCAGTTAGACCCTACCTCTCCAGCGACACCTGCACAAACGTAGCTAGGGCTATCACTTGATCTCGGCTGGACTACTGTAATGTCCTCTTCCTAGGGACCTCCGCAAAAAACCTTGAGAGACTGCAAGTTACTCAAAACAACGCCTTACGCGCAGCACAAGGCATCTCCAAAAGAGAACATATATCTACTGCAAGAAGAGCCTCCCACTGGCTACCTATAAAAGAGAGGATCATCTTCAAAACCTTGACCCTCACCCACAAATGTATCCACTCTGCAGCCCCAGCCTACCTTGCACAAAGGATCCACCCGACCATATCCGCAAGACCAACCAGGACCCCCTATACCAACCTACTCACGGTACCCATGATAAAAAAATCAAGAGCAGGGGGTTCTAGCTTCCCCTACCTTGCGGCTCTACACTGGAATGCCCTCCCCACTGCCCTGCGAGCTGAACCTTCCCTGACCACCTTCCGCAAAACCTTGAAAACCACCCTGTTTGCTTGATTCCCTACCGTTTATCACCTACACTCGCCACATGTATACCTGACCTTTGTACGCCTCCATGCATAATATGTTACACCTAAATGTCAATGCCAAATGATGTAACCTATGCATAATGTAACTAAGCTTTCTGCAAGTAACAGCGCCAAAATGCCCCTGGGCTGCCTGCGCGCTATACAAATGTAAAAAATAAAATAATACTGGCTAAAGTCTGAGCTAGTACATTGACCCCATAAGCTTAAAAAAATCTTTGGAAATGATTGGATCAATAATAGAGGATTGTTAGCTGGCTACAGGATGTACAATTTGATGTGAAACCATATATTTTGTAGGTTTATTTACTAAAACACTTATTCAGGAAATGCAGAAGTGTTCTTCTTAGGGTGAAGCTTAATTTGTTCCCTACCAATGATGATCTAGGAGCAAGAGCAAACGTTCAGAAGCAGGAGAGATGTTTTTGTAGATTCGCCAGAGACATTAAAACACCTAATGATCCAATGGATGGCTGCATCTGCAGTACTATCGGACGTATTTGACAAGTATATAGTAAAATTAGGAACTACTTCTTGGGAGCGGATGTGGCATAGTCTGCTAAAAAAAAAAACAGGGGACATGCTATGTATACCTGTGATAAGATGTGTAAACTTCATACTTATCGACAAGTAGTACTGCCGTGATCCCTGTTTCAAACTCTTTATATGCTTTATTCTGAGCGTTTGACGCAGTTGTACACTGTCTCCATGCTTATTGAGTTGAATCAGATGTTGCCCTATGAAGATTTGGTATTACACTTCTGCTGCTAGCTATTTTGATAAGAAAAATTGCTGCTACTAGTTACAGGCTGCACTTTGGCGCTGCACAGCAAGTATTTACAATTAATTTGATCATGTGGATTTAGTTTTTATTGCTGTTAGAAAATGTTACAAGATTTTATACTGTAACTTGGGCATTGTTTTTTTTATACAATATCCTTTGATGTAAACACAGACTTTGATAGTACATTGAGAATAAGGAATTTTGCATTTTTCCTTTTTCATTTGTGCAATAAGGATCGTTTTCTGTATTCTGTAATTTTTATTGAGCATGTCTTTTATTTTTTATGGCTTCTGTAGTATAGGTTTACTTATAAAAAATATTCATGCTATTGTTTTATTTGCTTTTAATATGTAATTGATGGTGTGAGAAACCAGAGGGTGTCTCACCCACTAGTCCCCAGGTCTCTCTGGTGGCGTGGGCACAGCCATCGCCTTTGGATCCAGACCCTGAGGGTGGACCAGTGTGGGAGAATCACCTGGATGAGGACTTCAGGGATTGGGGGTGAGGCAGCCGATGGTGAGATGAAGTATTCCCCTCCTTTATGGTTTATCTAACCCATCCTATTTTTTTTAGATTTCTGAGGTCAGAAATCCCCTCCCCTTTTTTTTTACATTAACACTGGGCAGAGAAAGAGGGTGACGGTGATTAACAATACTAACTCTCATACATCGTACTGGACCTGTCCTGCTAATCGGGTCAAGCAAAGTTAGGCACTTGACTTTAAGTGCATACACCTGATACCAATTGGCTATACTCACACGGATAAAAGGCAGAACCTAGAGACACACTCTGATCAAGGTGGAAACAGGAGTACAAGCAGAACTTCAAGGGAGAACGCACACCTACTGGAGCAGAGCGACGGACCAAGGTACGAGAGCAGTGGGTCGAAAACCCCAAGAGTTCCCTATTGGAGGTCGTTGCCTCCAACAGGCCACAATAGACATGTGGAGCAGGCCCGATCCCACAAGTGAAGACTACATTGTGTTTCAAGGATGGCAGCAACCCTCCTGGGTGAACGACAGAGTTTGGGTGGGCGAGGCCAAGCCTGCGGTACTCACCTTGACTCGTGAATTGGAAATCGTAAAACCAAGAAACGCACACAGCCGGTGAGTTGGCAAGCGATTTGAGAGACCGTTGTGTTAAAGAAAGTTTGAAGTGGCAACATTATATCGCAAGTGAAGACTGCACGAGTGTGGATGAGATGCGAAGAAAGGAAGACGTGTGAATTAACTTTGAAATAAGGACAGCTGTGAAATCAGCGATACCAAGTAATAGTGGTCTGGCGAAAGGAAGTAGCCCACTCTAAAGTCTCTGTGAAAAGTGCATTGTTAGTAAAGATTAAGTGAATGAACTGCAAAACCGAAGTAAGCTCAGTTAACTCCTAGAGAGAGTGAAAGTTGAATCTTGAACTTCGAGTCAAAGTGGTCCTGTGTATGTCTGTAAAGAACACCAGGCAAATTTGAAAGTCTTCGACATCCGAAAGCGGTCTGAACCCGACTGAGGGAGACCCGAAGAGTAATAAACTTGGGGAAGAGGAGCCGTTACAAGTTTTGTTGAACTTTGTTCTGAAGAGGTCTGAGGCCAAATGAGAGAGGGGGACCTACATAAACTTTTTGTTGAAACATTATTTGGAAGTCTGGAAAGAGACTTTAATGTGGAAAGTTTTGGAACTGTTTATTGTTGAAAACAAGCGTGTCGTGCTGCCTGCAGGGACCGCCTTACTCTGTGTGGTCTAAAGTGGGGAGAACTGATTTAGCCACATTTATTCTTTTGAACACTGATTTTCCCTTTATATACATTTCTCCTTTATACACCTTTTGTACAAGAGATGGGGCAGGCATTAGGTTTTGTTAGCGTAGGACTGTTTTATCATTTGATGGTCGAGACTACTCCTACCTAAGTTATAGGGCAAAGTAGGAGTTTTCCAACCCCAGAAACTTCAATAAAGGTTTTATAAATTGTACCTAGGATGACCGTGTCATACTTGTGATACCAAGCCTCCCCTACAATGGCATCCTTTAAGAATAATTATGTAAGAATATGAAATGTTTTTTCTAAAACATTAATTTATTCTTTTAATGTATGAATAAGATGGTGTAGCTGAGTTGTTCTGTATTGAGGGTTTAGTGTAAATGGCAACAAAATAAATTTTAAAAATGAACTCTCTACCGTAACATTATCTAATGGAAGAGCAAGAATGGTTGAATTGCACTAAGAAAATCCTTTTTCCCTTTAGAAAATGGAAAGTATTGAATGTGTGTGAAGACTTATGACTTGCCCTGAAAAACCCACAAAGGCTGTTGAACTATTTGAGCAACCCCACCCTTCTTTGGGTGAGAAACCAGTCATTTGGCCAAGCAAAGCTGAAGTATAGAGGCTATTGCTACAGTCTATTAGGTTTTTTCTAAGGGGTAGGTCCAGATAGTGAGTAGGTTTTTGACAGAGGACTAAATTAATTTAGGCATTTGCGAGCACCCTTAGTTTATTTTGTTAGGTAGGGAATTGCACTTGTAGCAATAGGGCTAGATGGGCATTTTTCTTTTTTTATTTAAATAAAACCTTTTGAACATGCTAAATCCTAATCCAACTCCTCCTTCGAGGGGATTGGGTCCTCCGACGTATTCCATATCTATGACATGTAATCACCACAGCTGTGCTGCTTCGGAAACTTTTTCGGCGTCTGCGTCCTGCGTCGATGACGTCGATGCGCCGCCGTCGAGGACCTCCTCCGACGTCCGACGTCATCCGATGTGATAAGTAGGACGCACGACGCCAGTAGCCTCAGTTCCGTTTTTTCCGCGAACGTGTTGCTTCGTGTTTCTCGGTTCTAGCCTCGACTCATTAGAGTTCTGTTCTTTCCGGTTCTTCGAACCTGTTCGTTTGTGAATTGTTCCTTCGACGATGTCTTCCACTTCGTCTTCAACCCCGCGTCCGGGCTTCAAGAAGTGCGGGGAGTGTGGGTCCAAGATGTCGGTGACTGACTCGCACGATGCCTGCCTCTGGTGCCTCGGGGAGGCCCACGACACGGATGACTGTGTCGACTGCCTGTCGCTCACGTCCAAGGCCTTACGCGAACGTAAGAAGAAATTGTCGGTAGGTCGGGTGTCCAAGCCCCGGAAGTCGAAGTCGGCGGGGCTTTCGATGGATGATTCGAGGGGTGACTCTCCGCGTCATCGTCGGAAGTCTCGTCGGTCTTCTTCTAGGAGTCGGTCTCGCCACTCCTCGGCCTCTTCGAGGCATTCTCGGAAGCGCCGACACCGGTCGCCTTCCAGGTCCTCTTCAGGGGACTCTGCCCGGCACGTCGGTTACCCCACCAGCCGTGCGACGCCGGAGGAATGGGCTTCCTTCGGGAAGAAGATGTTGGCGATTCTTGAGTCGCAGGGTACTCAACCGTCCGCGCCCCCGAGTGGGGTCGGCCGTGAGAGGTCGAGAGCCACCGCTCGCAAGAGTGGTCGGCGCGAGTCACGGGAGAGGTCCCGTTCGGACAAGGGGGCTCGTTCTCGCCGTACCCGTTCCAGGTCCCGGTCCTCGACGCGATCGAGACCGTGTGCACCTGTGATGTCTTCGAGGAAGACATCGACGTCTGAGGCGTCGAGGGCGTCGACAGGCTTTCTCGAGGCTCCGGCTCCGAGGAAGTCGTCGAGGCCGTCGACGGTCAGGTCGTCGAGGGACACGCTCGGAGCTCCGGCTTCGAGGGCTGTGTCGACGCCGCCGATACTGGAGGCACTGCATCTGACGTCGACGCCGATTTCCTCGACGTCGACGCCGATCCTCTCGGCGCCGTTGCCGGTTTTCTCGACGTCTGCGCCGATTCGCTCGACGCCATCGACGCCTTTCGTGTCGGAGGTGCCCCGTGTCTCGGGTGTTCCCCCTAGGAAGGCTCTGGTTAAGAGCAGGCACTCTCGGGTGCCTTTCCGCCACTTGGATTATATTTCGGAGGCGGATGAGGTTTCGGATGGCCTGGTTCCTAGTCAGGTGCCGGATGACATTGTCTCGGGCCATAGTCAATTTGACGATTTGAGGCAGTCGCTGCATGATGCCAGTGGACTGGACACCTCTCCGGAGGTGGAATTTGGTCGGCCTGAGCCTGGCTCCCATGCCGATTCCTCATACCGGCGCCTTATGGCTAGGGTGTCTGAGTATCTGGGATGGTCTGCTCCCCCAGGTGAGTTTGTGCAGGATGATCTGACGGACATCCTTGATGTTGGTCCCCCAACTGACCCGGTACTGCCGTTCCATATGGCTTTACAGCGTAGGGTGGCGGCGGCTTGGACTGCTCCGGAGAGTCTCCCGGCAGTGGGCAGATCCTTGTCGCGAAAATACCGTCCAGCCAGTGGCGACCCCTGCTACTTGACCAGGCACCCCACTCCGGAAAGTTTGGTGGTGCAGGCGGCCACGGCCCCGGCAAAGCAGGCGTCGTACCCTACCATCCCTCCTGATAGGGACGACAAACGTTTTGATGGCTGGGCGAAGAAGGTGTTTTCTTCTGGTGGTATGGCGCTTCAGGCGGCCAACTCCGTTTGTGCCTTGTCGCGTTTCACGCACACTCTGTGGAACTGTGTTGCGTTAGCGGCTGAACATATTCCCGAAGGGGTCGAACGGGATGGTTTCCTTGCTATGGTCCAGGATGGTAAGGATGCCATGTGTGAGTCCTTTCAGTCGGGTTTGGACTTGGCTGAATGCGTCAGTAGGTCCATGGCGGCGAGCACCGTGATACGCAGGTTTGCGTGGTTGCGGAAGTCGGGGTTTGCTCCTGATGTGCAGTCCCGGCTCCTCAACATGCCCTTTGATGGTGAACATCTTTTTGGCAGCAAGGCTGACGAGAGCCTTGAGAGGTTGCAGACCTCAAAAGCTGCAGCGAAGTCGTTGGGCGCTGCAGTTCGCCAACCTCCGCTTTTTCGTCCTAGGGGACAGCAGTGGAGGGGTGGCTCCTTTCGCTATTACTCGTCCTTTGGTAGAGCGAGAGGAGCTGGCAGTCAAAGGGGCCAACGCAGGGGTACCAGAGGTGGACGACAAGGTACCCGTGGTGCCAAGGCCGCTCGGGCAGTTGCCTCTTTGCCCTCAGGTAACGCCGCAGCCGCTCCTACTCAGTCATGAGGCCATGTGCCATGGTTCGCCGGTTGGGGGAAGGCTGGCGCAGCATCTTGTAGAGTGGCGTGCCATTACTTCAGATGTGTGGGTTCTGGAGATCATTTCCCACGGCTACTGTCTTCCCTTTCGGCACAGGCCTCGCGACAATCCACCGGGGAACCTCTCTTTGAAGAGTCCGGATCCGCTCCTTGCGCAGGAAATTCAAGCCCTGCTGGAGAAAGGCGCCATAGAACTGGTGCCTGTAGCGGAGAGGAACAAGGGATGGTATTCCCCTTATTTTTTGATTTCGAAGAAAGACGGGGGTTTGAGACCCATCATGGACTTGCACGGTTTGAACAAACTCCTCAGGAAGGACAAGTTCAAGATGGTTACTCTCTCTCAAGTCCTCCAGGCCCTTCAGCTTCAGGACTGGTTGGTGTCACTCGACCTCAAGGATGCTTACTTCCATGTGCCGATCCATCCCAAGCACAAGAAGTACCTGAGGTTCGCGGTTGGCGACTCGCACTTTCAGTTTCGGGTCCTGCCGTTCGGTTTGACCTCCGCCCCGAGGGTTTTCACCAAGCTCATGGTGGTGGTGGCAGCGCATCTCAGGCAAGGGGGGATTCACGTCTACCCCTACCTGGACGATTGGTTGATCAGGGGGAGCTCTCCCGAGCAAGTCCTGGATCATCTGTCCGTCGCCTGCCACTCCCTTCACAGGCTGGGCTTCTCCCTCAATTTAAAGAAGTCCCATTTGACGCCAACACAGAGGCTCCAGTACATCGGAGCAGTGCTCGACACTTCCCTGGGGCAGTGTTTTCCTCCCCAGGTGAGGGCTCTTCACATTCAGCAGATGGTGCACAAGTTTCAGCATGCCCAGACGCTCCCGGCGTTCGAGTTCTTGAGGTTGCTCGGCCTCATGGCATCCTGCATTCTTCTGGTGCCAGAGGCTCGCCTGCGGATGAGATCTTTGCAGTGGGCACTCAAGACGCAATGGTCGCAGTCCTCCGGCAGGATGTCGGACCCGGTTCAGGTGCCGCCCTCGGTCGCCCGGGACCTTCTGTGGTGGGCTGTCGAAGGCAACTTGATGAAGGGGGCTCCGTTTTGGCTACCCTGGCCGGAGGTGACGATCGTGACGGATGCATCCCTCACGGGATGGGGAGCTCATGCCAACGGGCTGACAGTCAGCGGTCGTTGGTCTCCGTCGGAGTCCAGACTCCATATCAATCTGTTGGAGCTGAGGGCCGTCAGGCTAGCCCTGAAGGCTTTTCTGCCGACTGTGCGAGGAAAGGCTGTCCTGATCATGACGGACAACACTGTGGCCATGCACTACCTCAACAAAAAGGGGGGGGCAGGGTCACTTCCTCTGTGCAGGGAGGCGATGCAGCTCGAGTTCTGGGCCATCCGGCGGGAAGTTTCGATCTCGGCAGTTCATCTGGCCGGAGACGAAAACGTGACGGCGGACGCTCTGAGCAGGCAGAGCGCGATCTCTCACGAGTGGGAGTTGGCTCAGGAGATTCTCCTGGAGATCTTCGCCCTTTGGGGGACCCCTCGAGTGGATCTCTTCGCCTCCAGTGTCAACCGGAAGTGCGAGAGGTTTTGCTCGCGGGAATTTCCTCCGAAAGGAGCCTTAGGCGACGCGTTTGTGGTGGAGTGGTCATTCCCGCTGCTGTACGCGTTTCCTCCAGTCCCCGTCATCCCGCAAGTGCTGCGGAGGTTGCGGAAGTTCGGTTCCCGGATGATCCTCATTGCTCCGGCGTGGGCTCGGAGGACGTGGTACCCGGACCTTCTCGACTTGTCCATCTGCCCTCCACGTCGTCTTCCCTACCGAGACGATCTGCTCTCACGGGAGGGGGGTCAGGTTCTCCATCCAGAGGTCGGTTCCCTCAACCTTCACGCTTGGCTTCTGAAAGGTTGAGGTATAAGGATTGGGACCTCCCTGAAGACGTGATGGAGGTGTTGCTTTCGGCCCGAAGGCCCGCAACTAAGTCTCTGTACCGTTGGCGTAAGTTCTGCGACTGGTGCAGAGTTCAGAATGTGGATCCTTTTGCATGTGACATCCCCATGGTTCTGTCCTTTTTGCTTTCTTTGGCCCACAGGGGCTTGCAAGTGGGTACCATTAAAGGTTACCTGGCGGCGCTGTCCATCTTTAAGCGCTCATCTGAAGAATGTTCTTACTTTAAAATCCCTTTAATTTCACAGTTTCTGAAAGGGCTCACTAATGTGTTCCCTCCGTCGCCTTTCCTGGTGCCCGGTTGGGATTTAAACCTTGTTCTTAGGTTTCTTATGGGTGCTCCGTTTGAGCCTTTACATTCTTGCCCTTTGAGACTGTTGACTTTGAAAACTGCGTTTCTAGTTGCGGTTACTTCCGCTCGCAGAGTGAGTGAGTTACAGGCACTTTCTGTTAAGCCACCCTTCACTGTATTTCACAAGGACAGGGTTGTCCTTCGAGTTCGTCCTTCTTTTCTTCCAAAGGTAGTGACGGAATTTCATTTGGCCCAGAAGATTGTTCTTCCGGCTTTCTATCCTCCTCCGCATCCTGGTAAGGAAGAGGAGAGGCTCCATAGGCTTGATCCTAGGAGAGCTTTGAGCTTTTATGTTTCTCGCATGTCCCGGGTCAGAGTGGACGATCAACTCTTTATTGGTTACGCTGGTAAGCGCTTGGGGCAAGCTGTGACGAAACAGACCTTGTCACGCTGGATTATTTTGGCCATCTCTGAGTGTTACCGCTTGGCGGGTAAGGACCCACCGGCTGGCTTGCGGGCCCATTCTACCAGGGGCGTGGCTGCATCTACTGCCCTGCAGAGGGGTGTTCCTATTCGCAACATCTGTGATGCTGCCACCTGGGCTTCAGTACATACATTTGTACGGCATTATTCCCTCGATTCCATCAGAGGGCAGGATCTGGCCTTTGGCAAGGCGGTCCTTTGCTCTGCTATTTGATTGGCTATTCTAAATTTTGTTTCTAAATTCTTTCCCTCCTCCTTGATTTGGTACTGCTTTGGGAGTCTGTCATAGATATGGAATACGTCGGAGGACCCAATCCCCTCGAAGAACAAGTTACTTTCTTACCTGGTAACGTTCTTTCGATGGGATGGTCCGACGACGTATTCCATATCGCTCCCACCCTGCCTTCCCCGCTGCAGAATTTCTGTTGCGATTGCAGCTTACGTTCCGCAAGGCTTTGTGTCGGACTGGCAGTTGACTAATGTCGCACGTTCTGGGGGAAAAAACTACAACTGAGGCTACTGGCGTCGTGCGTCCTACTTATCACATCGGATGACGTCGGACGTCGGAGGAGGTCCTCGACGGCGGCGCATCGACGTCATCGACGCAGGACGCAGACGCCGAAAAAGTTTCCGAAGCAGCACAGCTGTGGTGATTACATGTCATAGATATGGAATACGTCGTCGGACCATCCCATCGAAAGAACGTTACCAGGTAAGAAAGTAACTTGTTCTTCTGGCTCACAACCTATATTACAGATGTTGATCAGACTTCTTTGAAAAGATAAGTGTTCTAATAACTGAGCAATGTGATTGTGTAGGAGATTTTAATAGTGTTCTTAAAGGGGTTGATGTGCTACACTTCTCTGTCTGTTAGGTCTAGCATTAAAAACGTTGGCGAAAGTTATGGATTTATATTGATGTGATGTTTGGAGGGTAAGGCACGGCTCAGAGCGATGTTCGTTCCACTCAGAGGTACATGGATCTTACTGTGTTATAGGCTATGCTCTAATGGTAGAGGGTCTGGAGCTAATTGGGGATGCCAAATATTTGGTTAGGGCACTTATCCTAATATTTGTAGAGTGCAGCATGAGCCCGGAGGCATCTTGTCGCTAACAAGAGGCAAGGATCAAGGTAACAGGATTAAAACAGAAAAGTCTTCAAAGAACAGCAGACTGCGATGTGGGACTCGGTGCTGCGCAATGCAAGAGGCAGTTTGTTCCAAGCTTTAGCAGCAGCCACCGAAAAGGCACAGCCACACCATGTGAGTGAGCCTGAGATCCTGGGACTGCAGAGGCTGGGCAGGAACATAGAGAGCACATTTATTTTGAAGAAACTCTGCACCTAGACCATGGATAGCCCTATGCACAATTGTGTCTTAAACCTGATGCGTTGCTCAACAGGGAGCCGGTGAAATCTGTCGTAACAGTGGGGGTCATATGAGCACCCCAGGGCGCATATAGAATAGCCCTAGTAGCTGCGTTCTGCAAAAGCTGAAGACGTCATAAAAGATATTTCGGAAGAGCCAAATAGGAGAGCATTGAAGTAATCGATGTTGCTGATGACTAAGGTAGACACAACCGGTAAATGGAGCTTAACCGGGATCTACCGATCATGTACCTGTTGAATCATGTCCCTTTGTTGTGGAAATAGGGGTGGGGAAAAGAACTGCCCCGATTCCAATGTGGCAATTTAATAGTGAAATGTTGATGAATGTGGCCTTTAGAAACTCTTTGGCAGACTAGATTTTAGTGACAAACTGGATGCTGACATACTGCAGATCATTAAATGGGAGGTCAGAAAGTTTGTATTTGAGGGTTCTGTGTATCTTCTGGGTTGGAGTGCAGAGGGCACTCACTGCAACGTCACTTGTGTTACTACAGAAGGTGGCAGAACTGAAGAGATGGTATGGGAATAAACATTCACAAAGGTTTAAGAGCGGTAACGAGGGACTTGGCGTTGGAGCACCTTAACTCGTTTGATTACACCATTTATGTGGCAGTGAATCATGCAGAAGTTGATAAAGCTGTGTTGGCTTAGGTATACCAGAGGTACTGGGGTTCACACTATGAGCTCGCCATTTGCTCGCCCAGGGCCTAACAAACTCTTCCCCCAGAACAGACGGAGGACTCAGCCAAGGGAAAATTAAAACTTTTGGTTATTACAGACTGGGATCATACAGGACATTAATAATCTCCCGAAACCACCACTCCTGAGCCAGTGCCAGGCAGTTTTGTTCAGTTACTGTCACAACATGGGACTCTCCACCAAAACCCTGTGAGCGTATGGGATTGGGTAGTTGGGGTGGTAGTGCCTATAGGTGGCACCTATAGATTATTCTATTGGCCCTTGCATGTCAGGTGGCTTGCCTGACCTGACTTAATTGCCCCTTAGGGCGTGATTCCCTGCCCGCCCTCCTTGACCATAGGTAGGGCTTTGGCGTGGGCACAGAATCAAGTCTTAAATTATGATGAGGCGCCTCATGGGTTCCGGCCTGGCGCTTTGACAGTTTCCCTGAGTGTTTGCACCTCTTGTCATAATTGACCAAAATTCAGCCAGAGAATATTGTGTAGTTCGTTTTGACTGAGACCTTATTTTGAAGCATTACTCACAAATATGAAGCTGACACTGGAAGGTAGCAAGTCAATATATTTAATATTATTTCAGATCTCTACCAGATTTGATAATCATTACACCTGCCATGATTAGAGCAGTAAAAGCGTAGCATACTGTCAGATACAGGGACAGCATTATTGCATAAGCTATAAACCTGATTCACATTTAACAAAGATGGTACAATTCATCATTTTGAAACACCAGCTTGAGCAATCATGGAGTTCATGTTATGTGAGTCTAAGCTATACTATGGTATGATCAGGAGTGGAGTGACATAATAAAGCACGCCGTCAGACTAACATATGCAAAAAAGGTTCAACCAACACACTTGAAACTCAGTTTCCTGGGATTGCTGCTCTGACCTGCTATCGACTGCTCTTCCCAACCCCCCACGATTCGTGGTCTGCTCGTAGCTGCCTGCTGCTGACCTCTCTCAGCCTTAGTCTGTTGTGCTTTTTATATTAACACGCGTGACTTAGCCTACATGTACTATGTGTGTCACTTCCTTGGTCTGGAGAGAAAGTCTAGAGTCTGAACCTGGTCTTGTACTTCGCTTTGCATTGCACACATGATTTACCTATGTGGAAACTCAATCGACAGGTACCGTATTCGCCTCTTGGATATTTAGCTTACAATGAATGTGCTTCCTTTAGGGACAAGAGCAAAGCATGTCATTTGCTCGTTGACCCCTTTAAAACCTCATTCTAGTGAATGCCTTTCTTCAGAGGGAACCAGCTGCACTTGTCTTTAGCCACTGTAACTGTGTATTCCTATTTTGGTATTGTTTCCTGCCTATGGCTTCTAATCAGCGCAGAAGCATCTCAACTCCTACAAGCTCATCTTAAAACAGGAAGCTGTCACTTGTGGTTGGCTTTCTTCTGTTTGAAAGGGGAAAAACTGTTCACCTTTAGCTGACCCTAACAGCAAGTGCCTGTGAGTTTACAGCTAGTGTCTGATTCTGTCTTTTGAAAGCCATGCTCGCATTGTGTGAATGGGTGTTTTTTGCCGAAGAACATCCATAGCTTATTACTATGATCGTGTATTTTCAAGGCATTAAGCCCTTGAAGACAAGAGGCTGCTATTCTGTGGTTAGGAAGAGGCATCCATCATGTCTCATTTCGCTTTTGCTAAAGCCATGGAACAAGCTATGTGCTTGCTTTTAGCTGAAACCACAGGCGTTATTCATCAATGGCAATATAGTCTACAGCAGATGTCTTAACTTTGTCTTTTGACACTAGCCTTTGTTGTATGTGCAACCGTGTACTTTGTGTTCACCGCACGCACAGTGAGTGAAGTTGTTTAATCTGTGGCACACCTGCTTTAGCTCGCTCGTAACATTTGTAAATCATGAAAGACCTTTCCCCAAAAACTATTCCATTGGTGCAGGGTTGCAGGATTACCATTGGCCGTTGCCCTCTGCCATCCACCCCTGGATTTCCGTTCCCTGATTGGCTGGCGCTTATCTCCCCAGGCCTGGCACCCAGCTCTGTTCTCAGCGCACCTTCTCAAGGTGATGAGACTGTTCCCAATGGTAAGCCTCAATATTACCAATTTTGCCTATGAGATTGCCCACAGGGCAGCAAAGTTGTTAATCCATGTTTCACTTTGTGTCTGTCGCTGGGAACTGCTAATCTTACCACTGTGGGTGTATGACCACTATCTGGCTTGGCCAAACCACATGGTTGAGGGCTGCGAAATCAAGCTCTCTGGTCTGTAATTTCAGGATTTATGCTAGTATTTTGCTTCAGTTCTTGCCAACTGTCTCGGCAGTTGGCAATAAATAAAAGCACTAGCAATCAAGCACTGTACTCGTACATTTCCTGACCCAATACGTCAGATGCTTTTTCTGCATCTTTGACCTAGTGGGAGGAGCCAGGGGAAGTTACATGCACAGTTCTGCCACCACCTCATGTGGGGTTAAATGGTGGTCAGACCATGGCTTATTGCACAATGGAAACTCAAGACAATGGAGCCAACTTTTGTTGTCTTTAGTTTTTGCTATGCTTTCCATTTTCCTTGAGCAAGCTGTGGAGGCACTCACACACCCAGTTTGCATGCGGGTGCTAGGCACAAGAGAATTTGTGTTGGAATTCTAAGAAGGCTGTAATGTTTTGGAACATCTCATTGGTGAAGTGAGGGTGATTGTCAGACTGCAGTACCTCGCACATGCCCCTTTGTGGGAATATCTCCCGAACTAGGAATGCTGCTGCTCTAAGGGTGTCAGGAAGGGAACAAGGACCGGCTCTGATCCAAAGGGAAAATGGGCATACAACCACTATCACATAGCGGTACCCTTGGCATACTTGGATCATGCCGACCGGCAGATGTTGGAATGGGCCCACTGGGCGAGGTATGGCTCTTCTCACTACCCTCAATGTATGACTGAATCCGAATGCACTGTGACTTCCTTCTCCCTGCTGTGTTCTAGTGCCAATATCGAAGCTACTAATTCTGCTTGTGCTGAAAAGTGCGACGGTAGACATGCGCTTGTCACCACCTCGCTTGTCCCATCCTCTATTAATCTCACTACCTCTGTCCCAGTATGCCTTTCGCCAGTCGTTTGGTCAATTGACGACCCATCAATGTAAAGCACGTCTTCCCGCCCTCTTAAGTGTGTTTTCCTGTACTTTAAGTGTCACTGAATTGTTCTGTTTGCTGTGCAGTCGTGTGCATAGTCGCCCTCCTGTAAGATGTCAGCGATGAAAGTCACCGGGTTGACATGTCTGCATCTTACTATCTTGAGAGCTTGGTTTGACAGTAACACCTTGTACCCTGAAGCCCTGTGTTGTCAATGTACCTTTCGGTCATTCCAGTATTGTAAAGAATGCATGCTCCACATAGCATGGTGCTGCATCCCATGGTAATACTCGCTGATTTGTCCACTGTGAATGCAATGGCAGCCAATGCATGTTCGCATGCATAGTGTCCTCTAATTACTGGGTCTAATTTCCCACTGTAGTATGCTAGAGGCTTGTGCCCCATGCTCGTCTTGGGTCAGTACAGTACTGCAGTCATCACCACTCGAGCAGAGTGTGAGAATAGGAAATATTCACTTTGATAATCTGGGATCCCCAACACTGGAGCTTTGCATATTGCTTCCATCAACTAGTTCAATGCCTCAGTCATTTCTGAAGCCCATTGTAATGTCTTCTCCCCTCTCTGTGCCTCCTTCAGTGCACTCAATAAGGGACTAGTGTAAGTGCTGTCGTCGATTACCCATGCCTTGCAGTAGTTACATAGTCCTAGGAACTGCTGCATTTGTCGTATGGTTGTAGATTTTGCCGTCCTGCATATTGCTTCTGCTTTCTGGTCTCCCTTTCCTCCCGTCTTGGAATATCTGCCCAATGTACAACACTTCGGTCTGGCAATATTGTAGTTTGGCCTTGTCTACTTTGTACCCTTTTTCTGCTAGTACTGTCAACATGTGTACTGAGTCGTTTCTACACTGTTCCTCTGTCTTGCTGCAAAATCAATATATCATGTACGTACTGTGTAACCATGCTCTCCATCAGTATGTTTCCTTTTGGAGTACTCCATATGGAAGGTGATTCACAGTACCCTTGGGAGAGTCTTGTTTCCACTTTTCATTTTCATATAGAAATGAAGTCTGGGTGTAATGGTATAGAGAAGAATGCATTCTTCAAATCTGACCATGAAGTAGGCAGCGTCCGTGGAATGCTACACATTTGTCCCTGGATTCGGAACTAAAGGAAACTCTGCTTCTACAATGTGGTTACGAGGGCGCAAGTCCTGTATAAAATGCCACAACCCCCCTGTTGCCTTTTTGACAGGGTACAAAGCAGTGTTGTATGGTGGTTCTGATGGCACCAGGATGCCCTGCCTCACTAGTGCTGCAATGGTCTTAGATACCCTCGTCTGCCTCCCTCGATAGTGGCTATTGCCTAACTCTTGGTAAAATGGCGGACCTATGAGCCTGGTGCCTACGGTGCCAGGACTGTACCCAGAGCCCCTAGCCGGGGCTGCTGGGCTTTTTCTAAGTATGTGGATGCCTGCTCCCCAGACTGATGGGACTTAGCTGATTTTACCGGAGGTATTTTTCATCTGCACGGTCCGGCAGTCTCCATCTCATCTTGGCCGAACTCCGGCACCTAAGGGGAACAAAAGAACAGCAAGGTGAGCCGAGAGAATAAACAAAGACAATCTGTTTACCACCATAGACTTACTTGATTTTACTGCCGAAGGCATTATTCATCAAGACGTCATAATTTCTCACGCCGCACCTGTAAAAGGAGGGAAAGCAACAGATTAAACACTGGTATCATTTACCGGACAGTGTTGGGTAATACAGACTCTTACCTGAGCGCTGGCAATCTTCTCTTGGGTCAAGCTGCAAGATAAAAGGAATCAGACAAGAGTGAATATCCGACATTTTGAACTCTTACGAACTATATAATTACGGTTCCTCGCCAGGGACCTCAGAGTCAATATTGGTCTGGAACTCTCCCAACTCCTTCGGACCAGTGAAGTAACTGGTTATCTACGCGCCCCTGCATTCCACGCAGGATGGAGAGCTCATCTTTTATAAACATAAGGTGAGACTATGAAAGGAGATATCGGAGGTGATTAGTGGGGTGTTATCACTCAAATCCACGGGTGGCTAATTCCCTTTCTCCACTTTCAGGAAAATACTTTTACGGATCAAGCAGACGAAATTAGGCGGGCCAGTCCAGTCTGTCATCTCTGCACTACGCATCACGTTGGTGGAGACCGCAGCTGTCCAGTTCCGATCAACGCCCCTGTGGGAGCCAGGTGAGCCTAACACTTGTGGTCCATAGGATGCTGGGAATTTTTCCCACTATTCCTCGAAATGTCAGCAGTGCTTTTAGCATCATCGCCATTCTCTGTAATGTATTCTCACCCAATATGTGATACTCATTTCGAACACCAACTCGTGATCAGATCTGTTGTCTTTGAATAGTTCTTAGTCTGTAACCGTAGTCAAACAGTGCCCTTCTGCCACAGCAATCACTGCTCGCCATGGTCGCCCTGTTTCATCTTGTACTGCTAACCAGTCTTCCCGCCACTATTACTGCCTCTAATTTTAGTGGCACTGTCGTCCCTTCCTCCTCATTTAATCATTCTGGCACGAATAAGTGAGCCATGCCATGCTTTTATTTCAGTGCCATATTGGAACAGTTACTCATCTACTGGCACCAATAGGCTTGAATAATCTCTCTCCCGTTTCAAAGGTGTATCCCTGCTGTGGAACACACTATCCCCTGGTCAGTGAATGAAATGGTTGTTTTAAGTTTGATCATGGTATCTCTCCCCAGGATGTTTATGGGTGTCTGTCGAGAATTTAGTAGGGGTAAAGCTAAGTAGTGTTTCCATATCAAAAGTGCAATATCGTTTATAAAAGGAACCAATTCCGTCTCCCCAGAAAACCCTTGAACATTCATGGCGCCTGACATACTATACTTACCCTCCCGGATGCAGGATCTAGTCGCCCCGCTGTCTACAAGAAAGGAAAGTTTTGGCACCACTATTCATGATTCCTCTGCAGGTGTGGGTGTAATCGATGGGATGGAACACATCAAGTCCGTCTGTGGGCTGTCCTATTTAGGGTATGATGACATCCCATTTCCCAAGAATGGGTGTCGTCATGGAGTCAGTGCGTGCTGCTGTCCCGTTGTTTGGTTGTGTGCTGTTCTACATCTGCTGTGCTGTGTATAATTGCTTTTACCCTGCATCTGCGGTATCTGTGGTGCCTGCGAATACTGCTGCACAGTCACCTGCACTTGTGGTGTCTGTCATGGGCTGGTGTCTGGGTATGCATTCGGTGTCTGTCCTTGTTGCGGTCTGGTCTGGGTCATGGAGCTCATTCTGTTCCCCTGGATATGCTGGCTGGTGTTGCATTCCCCCATTCTGTTTGCATCCATCCTCTGCTTCTACATTCCCTTGAGATATGTCCTCTCCCCACACCCAGCGCTAGGGCGGTTCTCTCACTTGCCTCCGATACCCTCCAGACCCTGCTGCATTTGTTGCCCATATCCTAGATACCCTCCCAGAAATCCCCCTTAGCTGTGTTGCATTTTCTGCCCATACCCACGTCCACTTGTTGTCCCCCCCTCTTCCTCGAAACCCATGCTGCGCATCCACCAGTCCAATGTACCCCTTTTCCCATGGGCGGTGGTGTGTACGGTCTGTGGTGCCCCTTGTCCTCCCGTACTTGTTAATACTGCCCCTTCCCTTTCGCACCTTGAAACACTTGTGTATAGGTGCATTATAAATGCCATAATATCATGGCATATTTAGACCGCTTCTTCTGCACTAACTTCGCCCCCTCCTGCTTTCTTTCCTCACGCTTTTGCCTTGCATTCTCTTGAATTAACATGCAGTATTGTACTATTGTGAGTTGTATTTCTGACCATAGTTTTGCTTCCATTCCCACCTACTTCTTTAGTTGCCTTTGCACCTGTTCTGGTAACCCTTGGCAGAGTATATGATGGAATAATGCTAGTGTTTTATACCACGGTTCTCATGTTTAAAGGCGCCATAATTCTTGACTAGTCTGAATATATTGAGGGGTTTTCGTCTTCCCTCATTCTGCGTGCCATAATTGCACTAATGTATGACCTGACTGGGTACTGCGTTTGCAGAGCTTGCCATACGGCTGCTCAGCAGTTAGCGAATGGCGAACCATTGTGCACCGTGTTCTGGGTTGTTACTCCTGGGTACTCTGCCCTTTTTCATACGTCATCGGAAGCCTCTCCGAGGACCACCATTAACAAAAACATGTTTACGTCCCCTACTGCTAGTTTCTATCCTGCTGTCATCCTCCCCCTCTTGTATATACATTTCCCTGCACCCGCGGTCAATGACGGTAGCCTACACCAGGTTTTCCTTGTCTATATGCTTCTATGGTATGTACTGAGGTGGCCCCCCTCCCTTTTTCAGTAAGAGCATCTGTGTGAACCCAATATCCCCATACAATTCTCTTGTCAACTTTATTTCCCCCTCTGATCTCACGGTGTCTTTGGTGGTGGTGAATGCCCTTACCATTTCCCCCCCTTCTTTGTGCTGGGAGGTCCCTAAGCCTCTGCGCATATGGGGTTACCCCATCCAGGCTGCGTGATGTATCCCTGGACCTCATGGTCTCTTATCCTTCTCACCACGCAATTCCCCTTTATCTCTGTCCGTTCCCCATGTCGAACTTAGATCGTCTTCTTCCCTGTCAGTCGACGAACAGGTTGCCTCATTCCCTCGTCCTCATTCTCTACAAAGTAGTCTTCTGACTCTGTCTCCAAGGTCAGTGACAAAATAGTCATGGAAGCTCAGTCTCATCAGTACCTTGTTTTCCTGTGGGTCCCCTCTGAAGTCCTTCAGATTCCCGCCGACCCCCCCTGACCCATGGCTGCTGTCTTCCCATCTAATTTCAATAGTATTTGCCCTCCTACCAACTCGTTCGATGCTATATTTTCCAGCCCCTCCTTGGTGCTCCTGAGTCTCGTTGCGTGTCCCTTTTCCACCACCTGCTGGCGCGACCCCTTTCTGCCCATCCTCCTTGGTATATGGTGGAGGTTTGCATGTTGAATTTGTGTACCCCTCTGCTGCTTTTAATTCCTGTATAGGGTATAATCCTTGTTCCTGTTGTAGCTCCTCCATTCTCATGGTCAGGAGCTGGTGGGGGAGCGGGGGCTGAAGGTGCTGTGCCCAGGGCCTCCTCGCTAAGCATCCATTGATGCCTTACTACTCCCCCCGCCCCCATCCTGAAACATTTTCCAGAGCTCGAATATCGCCATAGGATTGCTCAACTTTTTCCCCCTTATAATAAGCCTCTTGCAGGTGTGTGTGTAATTATGGCTGCACATGGAGAAGCTCCCACATTGTGGCCATGGCTTAGTCAATTTACCTTCTGTGTTTATATTTCTATTTTTTTTTTATGCATCTATATTTACAAATCTTGTCCTATCGCGAAAGAGCCTTGCATAGCTGCTGCAGGGGCATATCCCCGCATTTCCCCTGATAGATTGCTTTATACTTGACCTCAAGTCAAGGCTTTCAACACTTCCATTGTTATTCAAATGCAAAAATACTTTTAAACTAGTTTTTCTCAACTTCACAAATACCAGTTCTTATTACATGCCTCTCTGGCTCCCAACCAACCTTTCAGGCATGCCCCGTGCACAGTCCAACTCTCTGCCTCAGGCACACCCACCAATCTTGATCATGCATCTTACACGCACTGCCACAGTACAGGTTATTCCGTCACTTGTAAATTGTGAACACCGACTTCTGTACCTCCTTGTGCTCTCCTAGTCCTATGCACAGGCCTTATGGGTGATCTAACCGCTTCACTACATAAGGGAATGATTGAAATCACTGACAAATCTCAATGCTATTGTTCCATCAGACATTTTCACGAACCAGACCACAGCGGTTTCCCTGCCTCCTAATAGGGATACCAATATTTCTTGTGCTCAATCTGTACCTACAGCATCGCCTTGTAGATAAAATGCCTCTGCAAGACTTAACCAGAAGAACATCTTCTGCAATTTAAGCTGGCTCTGTTCGCTAAGCCCTATACATGGGATACCATCATCCATGACCTGATCTAAAACACCCAATCCACAGGTAATCCAATATTTACATGTTTTGTCATCCATAACTTTAAATCAATAATGTAGGTTAATCAAATGAACCTTTTAACCCAAGACTGAATGCTCCCTAAACACAAAAATGATATCTACCTCCACTCCTTTCCCTACTATACTTCACAATACTCGATACTACTAAACAATACTCAACGGTACTTCAAAGATACTCAACACTCGTCACCACCCCACACCCAACATTTCTTTACCATCCGCTCAGTTGCTGTGTGGCTGAGTCAATGCTTGCACTCTGTGATCCACTGACGCTGCCCGGCTCCACCAAAGCTGGCACATCACCCTTCTAGTCTGCTGGACTCCTCACGACCGCGGGCAGGATATTCTCTAAACTGGCTTCTGATGGCCTCTCCATGGGGGCGCACCTCCCGTAGAACTCTGAGGCGCCTCGCAGTCCTCCAGGCACTGCAGCAGAAGAGGCGGCTTTATGCTTAATGGGCGTAGCAAACAATCTCTCTGCTACCAACTTGTTGGCTTGGGTGTACCAGAGGGACTGGGGTTCACACTACGAGCGCACCATTCACTCGCCCAGGGCCCAACAAACCCTCCCCCCATTCCATAGACTGAGGACTCGGCCAAGGGAAAGTTAGAACTGTTTATTACACAAACAGGCAGGGATCATACAGGACATTGAGAATCTCCCAAAATCACTGCTCCTGAGCCCATGCCGGGCAATTTTGTTCAGTTAATGCGTCACAGCATGGGGCTGTTCTCCAAAAACCTACGAGGGTACAGGATTGGGTAGTTGGGGTGGGAGTGCCTATAGACAGCACCTATAGAGATTATTCTATTGGCCCTCACATGTTCGGTGGCTTGCCTAACCCTTCCCCAAAAATTATCTATTACATTGTGGCAGGGCCGCAAAATTACAATTGGCCCTTGCCCTCTGCCATTCACGCCTGGATTTGTGTACTCTGATTGGCTGGTGTTCTTCCCCAGTCCTGGGACCCATTTCTGTTCTCAGTGCACCTTCTCAAGGTGATGAGAAAGACTGTTCCCAATGTGATGGTCAATATTACCACTTTTGCCTTTGAGTGCCCCAATGGGTTGGAACGTTGTTAAAGAATCAATGTTTCACTTTGTGTCTCGCTGGGAACTAATTCACCCACTGTGGGTGAATGACTACTGTCTGGGTCAGCCGAACCACGTGGTTGAGGACCACAAAATCGAGCTCTCTGGTCTGCAATTTGAGGATTTATGCTAGTATTTAGCAGGTTGCTCCTGGTCTCCGAGGCTCAGGAATGTTCTGCTCATCGCTGACCTTGGCTGTGAGCCCTGATCTGCTACATGCAGCCTAATTCTGCTTTTCCTCGCCTCTCATCCAGAGGCCCGTGGCCTCATGTAACCTCACTACGGTTATACTATGATTTCTATAGATGTATACCATTCTATATTTTTTATAGGTTAGTATTTGGCTCTTCCAGGCTCCTTACGACCCTGTGGTTCCATAGGGTTAGTTGCAATAAGCGTCTGCAAGCTTGCTCTTCATCTCTTCCTTGCCTTGCTTTTTGCATTTGGCTAATGAGAAAAATAATTAAGGTTTTTGACGGTATGTATGTTTCGAATGGATTGTGTCCTCCCATGTATTCCTCCTCTCATGATGATGTATCACAATAGCTTTACTGCAGAGGGTGCTGTATGCAGTGTCGAGCCGCTGTCCCTCGAGGGCCTCCGTTGATGTCCTCATCAGCATAAATGGCACATGCAGCGCCTGTTGGCTACAGTTCTGTTTTTCCGAGTTTACGCTTGGAGTTATTACGGTGTGCTTCAGTGAGCTTTTCGTGAGAAAATGTCTTCATCAACTCCTTTGCCCAAGTCTGGTTTTAATTAATGCCACGACTGCAGGTCGAAAATGTAGATTACGGATCATCACTGCTTCTGCCTGTAGTGTCTGGGCTCCGGGCACCGTACCGACGACTGTGGGTCCTGACGAATGACACTGAAAGCTCTCAGGCAGCGCAGAAGTAAACTGGTGGTGAGGAGGTTACCATTGAAGCGGGAGAAAGACCGGTGAGTCGAGGGACTCTTCCCGGCGCAAAATGTGGTAACGATTGCAGCAATCTTCATCTTCCTCTAAGAAGGCAAAGAGACGCCATAGGTCTTCTTCAGCCTCTTGTGATTCATCTGCGGAGGTAATCAGATGACCTAAGAAGTCCGATTTCCCTGGTTAAGTGGGATGCATTTTGTACGGAGATGTTGTGAATATTTGAGAATGCACCTCGACCCCATCGAAAGAAACTCAAGAGCTATGCCCCGGTTGCTCAGAGTAAGGACGACCAAGGGAAGTCGAAGGCTAAAACTTCGCAGCCGAGCTCAAAGCCAGTGTTGCATCGAGAAAGTTCTCGGTCTGACGAGAAGTTGAGTGTTGGCGAATCGAGAGCAGAGGCCTACTTTGGTTCTGACGAAAAAGCACAAAGTGGCAAAGCCCTTGATGTTTTGCAAACTCCATCGGAGTCCGAGCTGTCGACAGAGTAAACCAGCGCCATTTTCAAAGCTGTCTTGAATGACTACTTCCACATTGTTGAAGCCATTGGTTCAAGACAAGGTTTATAAACCTGCACCCAAGAGACTATTTTAAGTCTGTTTGCAAGTTATGAGGCGGACCAACCCTCTGAGGGTTCACAACGCTTTAATGTGCAGTTTGGCACCCCCAATGTGCCAGAAGAACTTTATTCTGATGAATCAAGACTGAGAGACATGTATGATAATCTCCAGTCGGCTAGTGGCTTGGATTTCTCGCCAGAGTATGCAGACTCACCCAATAGAAAGCTGTTGGGAAAGGTTGTTGAGTTTATGGGATGGAGTAGGCCTACTCAATCCTACTCAATAATATGAACAAGATGACATGACGGACATCTTGGACCATTGTCCTCAGAAAGGCCCGATTTTACCATTCCACATGGCCCTGCAGAAAAAAGTATCTGCTAATTGGGAGACCCGGAAGCTGCAGTTAACAAAAACTTTGCAGGGAAGTACAGGCCTTCCAGCAGTGACCTGAAATACCTTACCAAGCACCCTACTCCTGAAAGCTTATTAGCTCAGACAGGCTTATCCTTCCATCCCCCTGACGGGGATGGCAAGAGGGTCGATGCATGGGCACGTAAAGTTTTCACTGCCGGAAGTATGGCCTTAAAATCTACTAATGTGACTTGCACACTGTCTAGATTCATGTTTACCCTGTGACACTGTATTTCTATGGTGGCTGAACACATCCCGGAAGGCGAAGAAAGAGACTGCTTCCTGGCAATCATTAAAGATGGTAAAGAGGGATTGAGTGAATGTCTCCAGTCAGGTTTGGATACTGCAGACAGCATCAGCAGATCCATGGCTGCTAGCACAGTATTAAGCAGATTTGCTTGGTTGAGGAAGTCTTGGTTTGCACCAGACCTGCAGGCAAGATTGCTCAATTTGCCCTTTGACAGCTCAAGGTTGTTTTGGCAGCAAGGCGGATGAAAGTTTGTAGAAGCACTGCCATTGAATATCCTCCGCAACCCCATTTGGGCTCCTCTACCTGGAGTCCTTTTAGTTTATTCTCCTAAATTGGAAGAGGACAAGCGGGACAGAGGGGCCAGAGAAGATTCCCTCATGGTGGATTAGTCTGCCTCAGCAGCGGCAACCTTATCCTCAGCCGTTGCTGCAGCCGCCACTGAGGCCTTGACCCACAAGACCCTGGTAGGAGGCAGACTTTCTCAGTATCTGAACAAATGGTGGGGCATTATTTCATGTGTGGGCACTGGAAATGGTGGCCCAAGGTTACTGCCACCCTTTTCAAAAAAGGCCTCGATCATCCACCGGGATACAACTGTCAACATTACAGTTCTGCTTCTTGTGCAGGAGATTTTGACCCTGCTAGAGAAAGGTGCAATAGAACATGTACCCATAGCATATAGGAACAAGGGTTGGTATTCCCCTTACTTTGTGATTCCCAAGAAGGACGGAGATTGAGACCCATCTTGGACTTGAGAAACTTGAACAAGTTCCTCAGGAAGGACAAGTTCAAGATGGTTACCCTTTCTCTGATCCTTCAGGCTCTCCAACTCCGAGACTGGTTGGTATCATTGGACCTTCAGGATGCTTACTTTAATGTGCCAATCCATCTGGAGCACAAAGTACCAGAGGTTGGTGGTTCTCATCAGTTTTGTGTTCTGCCGTTTGGGCTGACCTCCGCCCGAGTGTTTTCACCAAGTTGATGGTGGTGGCAGTCAGTCTCATGAAGGGGGAGGGGAGTCACGTCTACCCCTACCTGGATGATTGGCTGATCAGGATTCATTCACTCGAGCAAGCCCGGGAACATCTCGGTATCCCCCGCCACTCGCTCCACAGACTAGGCTTCTCCCTCAATTACAAGTCGTCCCATATGATACCATCCCAAGGACCCCAATTTATTGCAGCAGTCCTGGATACTTCCTTGTGGAAAGCCTCAACACATTCTGCAGATGGTAACAAAATTCCAGAATGCTCAGCATCTTCCGGCCTTTGATTGTCTGAGGTTGCTCAATCTCATGGCATCCTGCATTTTCCTGGTGCCAGAGGCCTGCTTGAGAATGAGACCCCTTCAATGGGCTCTCCGAACTCAGTGGTCCCAGTTCTCAGGCAAGATGTCAGACCACCTGCAAGCTCCGAGCAGGGTTGCTCTGGACCTTCTCTGGTGGGCTTGTAAAGACCACATTTTCAAGGGAAGAGTCTTTTTGGCAACCATGGGCGGAGATAACCGTAGTGACAGACTCCTCACTCACGGGGTGGGGAGCCCACACCAACGATCTGACAATCAGCGATCGTTTGTCTCCATCCGAGGCCAAACTACATATCAATCTTTTGGAACTGAGGGCAATCGGACTAGCGCTGAAGGCCTTCCTGCCCTCTGTACGGGGAAAGAATGGCCCGATAATGACTGACAACACAGTGCCCATGTACTAGAGGTGTAGGGTCACTACCACTGTCCAGAGAGGCAATTCAAGAAGGAATTTCTACCGGCAGTTCATCTAGCTGGAGAGCAGAACATGGCGGCGGATGCTCTGAGCAGGGGGAGTAGAGTCTCCCACAAATGGGAACTAGCTTGGGAAGTCCTTCCAGAGATCTTCACCCTTTGGGGAACCCCTAAAGTGGATCTGTTCACAAGTGTCATCCGAAGTGCGAACAATACTGCTCCAGGGGAATTTTCCCCCAAGAGGAGCTCTAGGCGACGTGTGTGGTGGGCTGGGAGTTTCCACTCCTGTATGAGTTTCCTCCTGTCCCCGTCATTCCTCATGTGATATGGAGGTTTGTGAAATCCATGCTCTTAATTGCTCCGGATTGGGCCAGGAGAACGTGGTGCCCGGCCCTTCGGACATGTCCATCTGCGTTCCAATTAGTCTTCCACAAAGAGACGATCTTCTCTCGCAAGAGGAAGGTCAGGTTCTCCATCCAGAGGTCAAGACATTCCGCCTTCACGCATGCTTTCTGAAACGCTGAGCTATAAGGATTGGTACCTCCCGGATGACATAATGGAGATTTTGCTTTCTGCCTGAAGGCCAGCAACTAAATTTTTGTACTGTTGGAATAATTTCAGTAACTTGTGCAAGGATAAGAATGTGGATCCATTTCTATGTGACGCACTTATGGTGCTCTCCTTTCTGTTACATTTAGCCAATCGGGGGCTCCAGATTGGAACCATTAAGGGCTTCCTGGCAACGCTTTCTATTTTCAAGTGCTCCTCGGAGGAGGTTTCATATTTTAAGATCCCTTTGATTGTCCAATGTTTTAAGGGCCTTACTAATGTATACCCACCAGTGTCTTTCAATGTACTTGTTTGGGACCTCAATATTGTATTAAAGTTTGACATGTATTCCATTTGAGCCTTTACATTCATGCCCTTTAAGGCTCCTGACATTAAAGACTGTTTTGCTTATTGCAATATCAGCCCGCAGGGTTAGCAAGTTGCAGGCTTTTTTTTGCAAACCTCCTCCTACTACTTTCTATAAAGACAAAGTGACTCTCTGGGTAAAACCTTTTTTGCCGACGGTAGTCTGACTTCCATTTGTCACATAAAATTACCTTGCCAACATTCTACCCACCACCTCATCCTGCAAAGGAGGAGAGGCTACATAGACTAGACCCAAAAAGGGCTTTAAGTTTTTATATATCCTTATATATCCAGGAAGGCTAAATTTTGCCAGGTTGATCAACTTTTTATTGGATATACTGGTCTCAAATTGGGCCTTGGGGTCACCAAACAAACAATATCCAGATGGATTATCCTGGCTACTGGCAAATGCTACAGACAAGTGGACAAAGACCCGCCGGAAGGCTTAAGGGCTCATTCCACAAGCTGCATTGCAACCTCTGCAACTAACGGGTGTCCCGCTAAATGTTCTGTTCAGCGGTCACTTGGTCCTCTATCCATACATTTGTAAAACACTACTGTCTGGATTCTTCCTCCTGTCAGGGAGGACTTTTTGCAAAAGCTGTCCTCCATTCTGCCCTTAATTAAATCCAATTGGTACTCCCACCTCCAAATTATTACTGCTTTGGGAGTCTATCATAAGATACGTGGGAGGAGACAATCCATTTGAAGAACAAGTTACTTACCCCTGGTAACAGTCTTTTGATTGGATGGTCCTCCCACGTATTCCTCATCGCCCCTCCCACACTACCCCGCTGTACAATTTACGTGTTATTACTCTATGCTTTCTGAGAGCCTATGCTCTTGGGTACGCCTGGTAATTCCTCTTCAGAGGGGAAAAGAAAAAACAGAACTGAAGCCAACAGGCGCTTCATGCGCTATTTATGCTAATGGCATTGACTGAGGCCTTAGAGGAACAGACTCGACGACACTGCATACAGCGCCCTCTCTCAAAGACATTTTCGAAGCAGCAAAACTGGAGAGATATAATCATAAGATGAGGAATACGTGGGAGGAGCATCCAATTGAAATGTTTCCAGGGGTAAGTAACTTGTTCATCTGTCCTCTATCTACAGTACTGTGTAAGCATGTTCTTTGTGTGTCTGTAACATCGTGCACGGCTGCAAGTTTGCTTTATGACTAACATTGCTATGTCATGGTGACACTATTGACGTTCCCACAATGGATATTCGGTATTTAGTCAATCTAATCCAGTGAGGTTTTTGGATCCACGATCAGTGTTGTGGCACCTGCATCCATAAAGACTTGAGGTTCGAATGGTTGTCTTAGAGAATATCTGTTCGCATATGTGGATGTCACTGGCCCTCCTGGGGGCTGTCCAAACGGTGAGTTGCGTCTTGCGTTCTTGACTCTTTGGGCTGGCCTGTTCATGGGGGTAAGGAGGGGCATTAAAGGGACCCTCTCTTCAGCTGATAGGTTATTGGCTGAATATAAGAACAATGGTGGCATTTTGGGAACAGATCCTGATGGTTTGCTCAGTGTTTCACACGTTTTAGGGCAGATAAAGAACTTCTTGCTCCTAAATTCCTGGAGGTATATTAGGAAGCCGGAGCATTAGGCACATTTCCTAGCTCTGTTGGAGGTTCTAGTGGTGCATATAGACCTCTTTCTTAATAAATATTGTGAAAATTAGGGCTCAGTTTAGACCGAATGGTGCATAAGGTAGTGCACCCCATTAGATATGTTTTATACTGGATATGAACACTATGCAGAATCTGAGATGGCTGTTTTTAATTTTTAGACAAATCTAGTTCATAGGAAAGCCTTGCAGTGGTCAGTTTGGCCTCAAAGCTTATGATACCATCAACTGGGAATTTATGTGAATGGTCTTTGAGATGGAAGTGGGATTGCAATTTGCGCAGTGGGGGCAGCTGTTGCACAAGGGACTGTCCTTCATGGTCCGAGTGAACAATACTGTTTCAAATCTGACAGGAGTATAGCGGCCACAAGCAGTGCTGCCAGCTCTCAGTGCTCATTTTTGCTCTAGTTAAGGAAGCCCTTGTCAGAGTTTTCCAGATGAGGCACTTGGACGCCATGGCTCGCTCTGGCAATATGACTCCCTACATTACCGTTTATTCTGATCTCATCCTGCTGTATGTTGTAGATCCTGAATTTTCATGGGTCAATCAATTTGGGTCATTGTCCGGGCTTGTAGTCTTTCAATCCACATCTGCCATTTACACTGTTCCTGACTCGATAGGGGATACCTTAACTCTGTTTGGTATGGAAGTTCAACCTGAAGGTTTTAAATATCCGGGCATCAATGCGAGTGCAGACCGGGGATGGGTCCATCAGCAGAATGTGCAAAGTGCTTTGATTGCCTTTGAAATTCCATTTTTCCTTAATGGGGCAAAAGACTGGTAAAAAACGCTTCCACGCTTATACATTTTTCAAGTAATGATGGTTTTATAAACGGAATTGTTTTACAAACTCAATATGGTATTGGGTACGCTCCTGTGGCAGGGGGTAGCATAATGGTAGGGTTAGCAACATTGCAACTTCCTTCAGGTAGAAGGCGGTATTGAAGCTCAAAATTTGAAATTGTATAATCGGGTGACCGCTCTGCAGCAGATAGTAGACTGTTTTGGGACTCGCCTGTGGATGCTGTCATCCGCATGATTGTTCAATTGTGTAGACCACTGAATCTGTTTGAGGCAGAGCTTGATAGTCCCATCCCTGGTAGCCACACAATACAGATCTGGCTGCAGGCGACCAATCTCCCAACGCAGAAGATGATGCATCTACCGGAGATGGGCCTTAGCACCTGTGTGGGATATTCCAAGAGTGTGAAGCAGGGTAACACACCTGCACGGGTAAGTCATGGGGGCAGCTTCGGATATTTATATGTAGATGGGGCAATGCGTTTCATATTTTCGGGTAACAGCAACCGCTGGTCCTATTTCAGTTTCTGGAATTCGCAAACTGATGGCAGAGGTGAGAAGGCTATGGTCTGGGTTTCCAATGAGGCATAGGACTCACCAGATAAATGTTACCTTGAAGAACAAGTCAGATGGAGGGAAACGTTTATCTTGTACATATAGTGCAGCAGTGTGTTCTGCCAGAGAACATAAGTAAAGCTGGGGATAAATAGAATCACTATATTGGTGGACAACTCTCGGATGGTGAATGGATACAAAAAATATATCCAGAAATGTAGGATTCCAAAGGGTGCAATATAAAAGCGTTATGTGAGTGTATATAACTCTGGTAATTGTGGCCAAGATGTCGAATACAGCAGAGTCGATTTGCTGGTTTCTGCTCGCGGGGGCGATGGAACATGTATACATATGTGCTGGGAATGTGACATGGTTAAGGCTTTCTGCAATCGGTTAGTGGAGAAACTTTATGCCCTTACAAATGTGCACATAGTTAAAAGCGTAAGTTTATATAGGAATGACTCATTTTGAAAAAGGGTAATGGACATAAAAAGGTTAACAGAATGTTAGGATTTGTGCTGTCTGAACGCCATGTCATAGAGTGTAGCATGTCGCTCTCATTTATGTCAAATCGATCCAAGCTCATGGGTTAAAACTGGAATTGTTGTTGTGACCACAATCGGGTGGATGGCGGGTAAGAATTCTGAATGAACAGGCTCAATACACCATCTGGCATGTATTCTGGGATATGCTTCAGCCTTGGACTTGATGCCTCTATTTGCCAATATAAGTCGGATGGTGCTAATATGCAGCATGAGGGAGGCCATATGTACACACTGCAATAGTTGAATGGGAATTGTTTAATGATGTATGTCCAGATCATTTGATTGTAATAGGTTACTGACCATTATCTCGAATACACTGCTGGTTGTTGCACAACCAATTAAATTGTAACATTGTGAGCCACACTGTCTTGTAAATGTAATTTTAGTTGTCGAATACTGCATTGTTCCAGTAGATGCAAATGTTAAATTTGAAGTGAAAAACATAAATCCATTGTTTTTAAGTTTATGTAAATCAATAAAGAAAAGTTAACACAAGGTGAATAAAGAAGAGTGAATCTGTTATGAGGCCTGTTGGCAATCTTTTTGGGGGAGTGGGCAGAGGCGGAGGGGCAGAAGTTCTTCAAAAGTGTGTGTATGGTGTTGCAAACTTATATCATGCACTTGTGCTTTTCAGATTTCCTTGCATTGCTGTCTCTCCTTGTTCTGCTGGTTCTGCTACAAATGTGTCCCTTCTGCTCATGTTGCAATCCATTTTAGGTCCTGACACTGACAGTTACACAATTTATCTTCACATTTAGCACACACTTTTGCACTACCCAATATGTACACTGCATTGTCCTGCACAATAAGAATGTTTCCACTCAGTCCTCTTTAAAGCGTATAATCTGTTAAGTACTTGTCTGAATACTACTTTATTACATATAAAACCGCCGTTAGGCTATATATATATATATATATATATATATATATATATGTATATATGTATATATATATATATATATATATATACGAAAACACAATACATATCAATCGCATTAAATCAATAAACCTCAATACAAATTAAGTCACATTAAAACAATATCAAAGTAAAACAGTGACATAGTTAAAAAGAAGCCTAATGCTACATAAGGGTATCCAGTCATTTTATTGCAAACATTAGAGTGGTAACAGAGCAGACAATAACACCAAAAAACAGATTAAATATATAAAAGTGGGGTTAGGGGTTAAAATGGGTCGGATGAGGTGGCGTTATAAGGGTAGAAATCATGGGGCTTAGGGGTGACACCCCCAGCCCCACAAAATAAAAAATAAGTTTTTTTACCCGTGATGAAATGTACCACTCTGTAATTGTGTTCTGTAAAATGACATATAACCAAGTTTCGATGCAAATAATTAGTGGAAGAAGGATAATTCACAGCCTAATAAATGAGTCATAATTAGTAATACCAAAATTATTGCAACAAACCTCCCCCAAAATGTCGACCCATAATAAATTATGGAGATTTTTCAGATCAATCAGACTCCAATATTTCTTTAAAGACAACGTGTATGAACCCAGAGAGTAGTACAGGTTTAAAATCCCCTCTTCATTTCAACCTCCCCAAGCGTCCATCTCTCCTGAGGTGCTCTCCTTTGAGAATAGAATTCTCAGGAAAGTGATAGAGGAAGACAAGGTGGGGAATAACGCCAGGGACAACCTAACTTGGAGAGAAAGGGAAGCATTAATGACACTAATATGGTTGTGAAGCCAGCTGATAGTCCCAAGTACTACTACTCCTCTTAGTCATGAGACAGAAGCCCTTCTACTCCTCAATAATCCCACACATCGATCTGAAAACCAATCCCACGAGTTGTCCAGTCCACAAAGAGAGACCTCTGTGATGAAGCAGAGGCAGCTGGGTGATTTGCAGTAATGAAAGGGACTACTTGTGCAGGCCCAATCCATAACACCCATTTTCTACATCCGCCTCAAGGTAAAGCAGGACCTTGAGAAGCCACCAAGGATACCCATAGTGTCATCTATTGGATCGGTTTTGGAACTTCTGTCAACGTATGTACATTTCTTTATAAAACCTTTGGTGGTAAAAACTAAGGCGTACATATCGGACACAACAGACATTATAAATGTGCTGGCGGGCAAAGCTAGAAGCATAAGACATCCTGGTATCTTTCGATGTTGAATCCTTATATACCAACATACCCCAGCAAGCTAGTATCAAGGAAGCACTAAACACTGGGCAGTATAAGGAAGGGATGGTGCCCACTGTGTTCATTGACTGTGCTAGAAAAGCACTTACCGGGAATGTTTTCAGTTTTAATACAGCATGTACAAGCAAATTAAAGGGACCAGTATGGGCGCAACATTTGCGCCTTACCTGGCAAACCTGTATGTTGCACATTTTGAAGATGGGTTTATCTTCAATGAGACAAACCCTTTTGCTGCACACATCCTGATGTGGTTGAGATTCATTAGTGGCATCATTACCATCTGCAAGGGAACAAAGGCAGAACTGCTCAGATTCCATGATTGGTTGAATACGAGACACCAATCTCAAATTCACCAGTACAGTGGAGATTGCATCTTTGGATATCTGAATGAGAAAACGGGGAGGACAACCTAATACAGCTCTAAATAAGAAACCCACGGACCAAGGTGGCGTGCTACATTTCAACAGCTTCCACCCACAAAGTGTGGTATCACTTGGAGAATGAAGGGATGCAAAGGTGTAAATGGCTTATTTATGGTATTAAGTGCCCACGTAACCTAGTCTACCTGGGGAATGCTAAAAGGGAAGTGGGGCAGGGATCTGAGAGCACCGGTCCTGCATAAGAAATCGGCTACAGGACAAACTAATAAAGCATTGGGTCAGTCTGAAAGGGTTAACCCCATGAAGGGTTAATTTTAATGTTTTAGAAAATGAGGACGTTATCTGATATCAGGTGTCACATCATTATCAGAATATAAAAGGTTGAGAGAATGAGGGTGGATCATAAACTAAACCTGATGGACACTTAACCTGGCAAATGAGAGGAGTTTCACTCTGTAGGTGCTCTTGTCTAAGCCGGTCTTTTCTGTTGTGGTTGCCAGGTTAGAGGAAGAACTGGGAGCGAACCGTTCTACATGGGCCTATTAAGAGGTGGCCTTGGAAAAGTTTTAAGTTCAATAGAAAAGCTTATAAGTTAGTTAGAAGAAGAAACGTGTTAAAACATGGATGTTGCTGCACTATAGAGAAATTTTATGCAGATGGTGAGCGGTGCCAAAAGAGACTCGTAAGGCTGTTCCGCAGTTGTTTGTTCCCCCACTTATTAACTTGAAAACGTTGGAGCTCCCGCAGCCGGAGAGCCGTCTGACAGCAGCTGTTCGCCGCAGCTGCCGCGAAGATCAAGCGAGGTGAGCGGAGAGGCAGGAAGGGCGGAGCTGAGCAGATCTATCAGCTGAGCCTGATTCAGGAGCTGATCCTTGTCCACGAACAGAGTCGATTGAAATGAGGACATCTGCTGGTGACACAGAATTTATTAAGAGACCCAAGGACCTCTAGCGGCCACAAAGAGAAAGACGGGTACCAAGATTGAAATTAAAATGTGAAAGTGAAAATTAATGGATGAAAGGAAACTGTCATACATATTCTTAGGAAGGGAATTGAGGGAGAGACTAAAGAGCCTAAAAAGAACTTCATAAAGCAGAACTGGAGTATAAAGTATTTGTATTTTGTATTTATTTTGTTTATATAGCGCTTTACTCCAGTGGAAAGAGAAGATAACAAAAAGAGAAATGACTTTTAAGAAAGTATTGGATCTGCCTTAAGAGTCTTCAACTTAAATTGAGACTGTATAGAAAGTTCAAAGGGGTACTTATTGGCAGGAGGAAAGACACTCTGTTTCATCTGGTGAAAGAAACTAAAAGATAATTTGGGCAAGGAAGAGAAGCCAGTCATTCACAAGATTGCAGAGTGACTCTGGTGCAGATAAGTTTGTTCTGTTTAAATAAAAGTAAAACGTTTAGTTTTACATCTTGAACACAGTGATTGCCTTTATTCCCAATTAGAATCTTTGACATTTGGTGGCAGCACTGGGATAAGGCATAACGCAATGGAAGCCCTAATAAAAACTTTAAGCGAGGGTCCGCATCTTTTACAACAAGCACTCCAGCTAGAGAGTCAACAGGCACAAGCAGACCGCCAGGTATTCCAACAAGCGCTACAAGTTCAGCAGGCACAACTAATTGATGCCACTAATCTAAGAAGGCTTGCACAGGTACCAGCCTCTGTACTACATAAATGTGCCCATGGAGACTATCCGGCCCATTTGTTTGTAAATTTTGAAAGGGTGGCGAGAAATGCTCAGTGGCCAGCCGACAGATGGTGCCATTTTATTGCTTCCCTGATGACGGGGGAGATGCAAAGTGCATATCAGGCTGCCAATCCCGACTGGTGTCGCCAATTATGTTGACATGAAGAGAGTGGTGCTTGAAAGATTGGGACATGATGAGGAGGCATACCGGATCAAATTTAGAGAAATTGAATTACAAAGTGAGGAAACACCAAGACAATTATTTTATCGAGTTAAAGAGTTGGGGATAAGTGGCTACAAACCTCAACCACCTTGATTCAAGAAATGGCTGAGAAGATTGTGTTAGAACAGTTTATAGATGCTCTACCTCCACCAATACAACCGTGGATTAGACAGCACCATCGTCCTAGCTTGATGGAAGCAGTGAACATGGCATCGGCCTACCAAAAGGCAGGTCAAAGTAAAATGATGACGTATGCCGGACCCAGCAGAACGGCCAATGGAACTCCTACCATGGCCAATAGACCAACAAATGCTTCAAGGTGGCCAAATTCAATGTTATGCAGATCTGAGTGGGAAGGTTCAGGGTCCAGACCTGGCAGTGAAAGTATTCCGGGAACCGTTGTAACAAGACCACCTAGTCAAACCTTCAAAGGTCCACAATGTTTCGAATGTGGAGAGTGGGGCCATCTAGCACGGCTCTGTCCTAAGCGAAGCAAGTCTGAGCTGATGGCCGTTGGTACTTTTGTGATTTCAAAGGAAAGTGAGGGTATTGAAGAACACCAGCTTATCAAATCGCCATATGTTTACACGTGTGAAGCTGAGGTAGAAAGGCGACCAACCCGAGCCATGATTGATTCCGGGAGCCTGTAAACGGCAGTTACTGCTGATCTGGTTGGGTAAGTGCCTGAGTCAAGTGTTCGCATCCCGATAAGGTGTGTGAATGGGGATGTGAAAAGGTATCCCACTAAGGAGATCAGGATTAAGGTGGCGTGTGAACAAATTGGGGTAAGAGCTGCTGTGATGACGGTGTTACCAGAACCCCTCTTGGTCAGGTCCGATGTTCCCGCTCTCCCAAGATTAATACGAAGCATCGAGAAAGAATGGTTGAAATCTGCACCCTTCTATGATCAGGAAATTGTGACCACTCCCACAAAGAAACAGAAAAGCAGGACTGGACGTCGGAAGGACAAGGAATGGCTTGAGCAAAATATGTACCTTGTCGCAGTGGATTGGAGGCTTGACGAGCAGGGGGACAGTTTTCGGATGGCACAGGCGTTGGATCCGTTCCTGAAGCATGCAAGAGAAAGTTTAGGAGGAGACTAGGAAGGAAAGGGTCCAAGCTTCATTAAGGACAAAGGACTATATTATCGGGTCACGCAGAGCCAAGACAGTGAAACAGTTAAACAACTGTTAGTTCCCAGTAAATATTATAGACCCGTATTGGAGGTGGCTCATGTGCAAGTGGGAGAAGGTTACTTGAGAACAGAGAAAACGACGCAAAATATATTATCCTGATTCTTCTGGCCTGGAGTATATGGACAGGTGAACAGGTTCACAGGTTCTGTCAACAATGTACTCAATGCCAGAAGAAGAATAAGGCGGTGATCGCCAAAGCACCACTATAAACTATGCCTCTAATTGTAGAACCCTTCCATCGAATAGGTATGGATATAGTTGGCCCATTGGATCCTACTAGTCGAGGACACAAATATATTGTAGGGATTGTTGACTACGCCACTCGCTAACCTGAGGCTTTTCCGTTGAAGTCTACCAACGCACAGCAGATGTGATATTAGTCCCTTTCATTGCTTGAGTGGGAATTCCCAAAGAAATTGTCTGATAGGGAGAGTAATTTTATGTCTGCAGTGATAAAGCAGGTGGGTAAAACCCTAAGGATTGAACATCTGGAAACCGCTGTCTATCACCCACAGACGGATGGTTTAGTCGAGAGATATGGTCAATCAAACAAATGTTAAGGAAAACTACCACCCCAGGAGAAATAAATTGGGATTGCTTATTACCTTGGATATTAATGACTCTCAGAAATACACCAGTCGTCGACGGGGTTTGCACCTTTTGAACTTCTTTTTGGCAGACCAGTCCATACATTGCTTGATTTATTAAGAGAAGGGTAGGAGGAACAACAAGATTACTGAATATGCTTCACAACTGTCGGAGAGAGTAGAAAATCTCAGTTCGGTAGCACAAGATAACCTGTTGAAAGCACAAGGAAGTCGAGAGCAATATTATAATAAACATTCCCGAATGAGGAAGTTTCAAATAGGGGACAAAGTACTGGTTTTTCTCCCAACTTCTGAGAATAAAATGTTGGCCACGTGCAGAGGTCCATATACTGTAGAAGTAATAGGACCAGTGACCTATTAGATACATCAATCTGATAGGAGAGTGCCTCTGCAAACATACCACGTGAACCTATTGAAGTGGATTGAGCCAATACCTACTGTATCTATGATTAATACTAAAGAGGTGTCAACTGAACACTTACCCCAAACATCAGAGAAGGTGGGAAAAGAAGCATTAAACATCAATCAAGAATTGACTCTAGCGCAAAAATCAGATCTCACTGTGCTAATTGACAAATAAGCAGCAATGTTTTCATCCATTCCCGGGAGAACCACTCTAACCTATCACATGAATACTTCTCCGGGAGTTTCAGTACGTCCTCGGCCATATAGGATACCTGAAGCTTGGATACAAACCATTGATGTCGAAGTAAAAGAAATGCTCAAACGTGGAGTAATCGAACCCTCGCACAGTGCTTGTTCTCCCAGGGTATTAGTGCCTAAACCGGAAGGAAGTTCCAGATTCTGTATGGATTTTAGGAAACTGAATGAAGTCTCTAAGTTTGATGCATTTCCAATGGCACGAATTGAAGACCTGTTGGATAAGCTGGGGAAAGCAAAATTCTTAACTACCATTGACCTTACAAAAGAATACTGGCAAATTCCTCTTTGGCCTACGGATAAAGAGAAGACTGCATTTGCGACACCAACAGGCCTTTATCAATTCACAGTTCTCCCTTTTGGGCTGCATGGCGCACCGGCGACCTTTCAAAGGTTAATGAACTCCTTAATCAAAGGCCATGAACAATATGTAAGAGCCTACTTGGATGCTATTGTTTATAGTCAGTCTTGGATAGATTACTTGATACATTTGGAGCGAGTACTGAAGACCCTACAACAGGCAGGATTACATGTCAATGCTAAGAAGAATCATGTGGCCAATTTTCAGACCAAGTACTTAGGATATTTTGTGTGAGGCAAAGTATTATCCGACCGCAACGAGAGAAGATGGAAGCTATACAAAGGTTACAGTTCCCTGCTAACACTGGACAGGTTCAAGCCTTTCTAGTGTTTGGGGGGGGGGGCACTATCGAAGGTTTGTTCCTCATTTTTCTACTATTGCAATGCCTCTAACCAACTTCAGATCGCCAGCACTTCCAAAAAGGGAGTGGAAAAACGAATAAATGGAAGGAGCCTTTAATACCCTCAAAAATGCACTGTTTGACAAAGCCATGCTTTAATGTCCCGATTTTACAGCACCCTTTTTTCTACATGCAGACGCCTCAGGAACTGGATTGGGGGCAATTTTGTTTCAAAGTCGGGGTGAGGAAGAGACCCATACTATTTATCAGCAGAAAGTTACTCCCTCATGAATTAGGATATGCAACTATTGAAAAGGAATGTTTAGCTGTCAAATGGGCTATGGAAGCTTCCAGATACTATCTCCTGGGGAGGAATTTCACTCTGGTGACAGACCATACACCATTGGTATGGCTATCGAGGAACAAGGATACCAATCCCAGGATCTATAGATGGTTTCTTTCATTACAACCCTATTAGTTTCAAACTCCATCACCCAGGCCGATTGCTAACACAGGCTGACTTCCTATCACGCACTCGTGCCCTTCCCGAACGTAAAGGCTCAGGATGGGGGTGAGGGGGTCTGTGAAAGGGTTAACCCCATGAAGGGTTAATTTCATATTTTCGAAATGGAGGACGTTATCTGGTAACATCAGGTGTCACAGCATTATCAGAATATAAAAGTTTCAGAGAAATAAGTTTATTTTTTCAAGACAAAACCAGTGCAGTAATTTCTCAGGTTCGGATTTCCAAATCCTCCCTCCTTCACAGGACGCATTAAAATGTATTTGGGCACTTTTGGTCTACTACCTTCCCCCCAGAGGAATCCCTGGAAAACCTTATCAATAGAGATTACCTTTTTCGTAAATTTCAAAGGAATTGACTGTATAATGTAAAGTATCTTTTGCAAAAGTACCTTTTTAATAGCATTAACCTTAGCCCATAATCCCATCTTCAGCTGGCCCCATTTTAATATGTCCCTTTTAACAGTCTCCAATACTTTCGATATATTGAATTCAGCCAGTCTTCTCAAATCACGAATCATGTAACCACCCAAATATTTCATTGCACCCACTTCCAAGCTACAATCCCAGGAACCCAAAACATGTCGTGGTAGTCTAACACCCAGAGGGAAAACCACTGTTTTTTCCCCCAATTTATCTTGTGGACCGATAACTGACCCACCTCATCAAACATATATTTAAGTCGTTTGCAACTCTCCGCTGGATTAGACAAAACAATAGTCATGTCATCAGCATAACATAAAACCTTCACCTCACTTATCAAATGGAAGGCCATGGAGACACTGTTCTTTTAGGTATTTTTGGTCTGATGTATTAGATAGATTGGACATTGTGGTGGGGGAGCAACTTCCATGTACTTTCTCTTCGACAATTTTATTATCAAACCGAGGAAGGCGGGGGTAGGGCTAGGGAACAAACAGACTGGATCAATAGAGTTTTGGTAGTAGCGGCAAAACAAATATTACGTGTCTGGAAGTCGAGAAAGAAACCAAAAGTGGAAGAATGATTATTGGATGTACAAACCCTGTCACACTATGAAAAAGTCATGTTTTTGAAACTGGGTAGGGAGGGTTCTTATTCCCGACTTTGGGGGTCTTTTGATGAATTGTACAGTTGAAGGTCCAGTAACACTTATATTATATTAGTCTGGTTACATCATTTGGGGGGTTGGTTTAATGGTTATTTGGAGTTGTCTGTTGTGCATGTCGATCTTGTCTTGTTTGTGAAGCGTCAAAAGTTGATAAACGGGTTGTAAATTGGTACTTTGTGATTGCTATTAATTTCTTTGTGTTCATGAAGTTGAGTATAGTACTGTATATCTCTTGAAAATGTTATGATTTTTGCAATCTGGTTGCATTGTTAAGATTGTAAGATGTCTTTGCTTTTCTGTCTTTTGTGTGTTGCTCAAAACAACAAATAAAGTGGTTTAAAAAAAAAGAATATAAAAGGTTGAGAGAATGAGGGCGGATCATAATCTAAACATGATGGACACTTCACCTGGCGAATGAGAGAAGAGTTTCACTCTGTAGGTTCTCTTGTCTAAGCTGGTCTTTTCTGTTATGGTTGCCAGGCTACAGAGGAAGAACTGATAGAACTGTTATACATGGGCCTATTTAGAGGTTGCCTTTGGAAAAGCTTTGAGTTCAATAGAAAAGCTTATAAGTTAGTTAGAAGAAGAAACGTGTTAAAACATGGATGTTGCTGCACTATAGAGAAAGAAACGTTATGCAGATGGTGAACAGTGCCAAGAGAGTCTGGTAAGGCTGTTCCGCTGTGATACGTTCCCACACGTATTAAAACATTGGAGCTCCCGCAGCTGGAGAGCCGTCTGACAGCAGCTGTTCGCCGGCGGCTGCCGCGAAGATCAAGCGAGGTGAGCGGAGAGGCAGAAGGGGGCGGAGTCGAGCAGAGCTTTCAGCTGAGCCTGATTCAGCAGCTGATCCTTGTCCGCGACTGCAGATAGTCCATTGAAATTTATTAATAGAGCCACAAGGACCTCTAGTTGCCACAAAGAAAGGCTGGTACCAAGATTGAAATTAAAATGTGAAAGAGGAAATTAAAGGATGAAAGGAAACTGCCATACATTTTCTTTTTGAATTGAGGGAGAGACTAAAGAGCCTAAAAAGAACTTTACAAAGCAGAACTGGAGTATAAAGTGGAAAGAGGATAAGATAAAAAGGAGATAACTTATAAGAAAGTATTGGATCTGCCTTAAGAGTCTTCAACTTGGTTGGCCACCAGGGGGCGCGCGGATGCAGTCCTTGTCCGCGTGAGCTCCCGTCGCACGGTCCCCTAAATTGGATTGAGCCCCCGTTTTTAGGGACCCCCCCGGACTGGAACTGGGCGTAGGGGTGTCGGAAGGGCCCCCCCGCAACACAACGAAATCCCGACCAAAATCGGCCAAGAACTCCTGGAGAAAAAGCCCTGGGCGTTTCGCGCCGGAAAACGAAACCAACAGTGCCCAGAACGAGCACCACGCTTCAGTGCCCAGAGTCCCCGGCAACTTTGCGCGCTTCGACCCACGGTGCGGGGATAGCGCCCAGACGCCCGCGCACCCCACCCACGCAGGAACGACCCGCTGATGGAATCCGTGTTCACCGGCACAAGGCGGGAGACGAACCTCCACGCGATGCGACTCCAGCGAACCCCGCCGAGATAACAAGTAAGTGCGTACATTGGCACTTCCCGCCTGCTCTCGCACGACTCTACACCTGCAATCCGCCCCCCTCCGCCGAGGAGCAAACCAGCCCAGTGCAGTGGGTCGGGGCCCCACGCGAAGCAGCATAGACCCCGGAGTCCCTCCTGCACCCGGCTTCACCGGCGCTTCGACCACACAGGCCTGCACAAGCAGGGCCCCGCTCTGTCAGGCCCACGGAAGGCGGCGGCATCGCGGAGCACCCGCGACCTCCCTGCGTCACACGTGGTGGTCAGAAGGTGGTCCCCCGTCCACCCAGACGACACCGTAGAACAAGACTTCACAGGGTGGACCCAACTTATCACCTCGGTCCGGACCCCACCAACGGAAGGCCCTCATTACGCAGCTAAAGAAAATAGTCACAAGGAGGGGGACGAACCTAACACGGCGTGACCCGCAAGAAGAGGGTGACCCCGAAACACGTATACCGCACAGATCCAATGACCGTCACGACTCCAGAGCTCTACATGGGGGGCACTCTCTAGTCCTAACTCTCCTTAAACACACTGGAGAACTGCCTTGTCACGCACCGCTGGGGGAATGGCCCCCTGACTCATCGCTGTCCCCTCGGGCACTCCAAGAAAGATACAGGGGCGTGTGCCTCCTCAGCGGTATCCACAGCTAACTCACCCAAAAGTCCAGAACGGGTTCTCACAAGCGCATGAACCCCCAACAGAAACTCGCCATCTACGCCTACAACGCAAACCCCGGCCCTGCCGGCGACCTGGGGATGGCGTCTCCAACAACCCCGACCCCGGATGGGGACACACCGGCAACGAAAGGCGACATTGCAGGCCTGCTCGCAGAGATCAGGAACATGGGTACCAGCATTGGTGGGAAAATTGATAAACTCACACAGCGGATTGACAACATTGAGAACAGGGTCGAAGGGATTGAAAATAACCAGGTAGCAATTGATACCCTTGAGACCCAGTTGTCACTGAGGATAAGCGACCTAGAGAAGAAGGAACAAGAGTGCAAGCTGAAGATGGACGATTTGGAGAATCGAGAAAGAAGAAATAACCTGCGATTTTTCGGCATCCCAGAAAAAGAAGGGGAAACTGAAGAGGACCTGAAAACGACCATACATGATATCATAAAGCTCCTTGTTGCCGACGACAATATAGATGAACCCAAAACGGAACGCGTCCACAGGGCGGGAGGGCCACTCGGAGGACCCCGGTCCGTCCTGGCCCGATTTCACCATTATCGAGACAGATCGAGGGTGTTAGAAAAGGCAAAGAATGGAGGCAGCATCACCCTGAGCGGGGCACACATAACGATTTATCAGGATCTCTCCTCCTTAACCCTCGCAATGAGGAAAATGTGCAAACCGCTCACCACATGGCTTAAATCTCGAGACATAAGATATAGATGGGGATACCCCTTCTCCCTCTCCTTCGAACACGAAGGATCGAGAATCAAACTGTCTTCGGAGAGAGAAATTAAGGCCTGCATCCTCGACCTATTAGGTGATCACTCTCAAGAAGAGGGGACCGACCACGCATCCCGCGAAGATAGGGAATGGCGAATACACGGCCCGAAGAGGAGGAAAGTTAAAGGCTCGAGAAAATACCGCAGAGGAAATGGCTCACCAGAGGGATTGAGTTGATCATACTCCACCGCACTTCTACTCATCTAATTTGCAAGCTAAAATGAGAGCGAAGGACATTGCTTGTGTGGGGTGCTTCGACCCTACCCGTGCTCACCTAACAAGTACACTTGGAGGGGGGGTTCCAGGGGGCTCTAAAGTTGATATTGATGTACAAAATGCAAGGGGACTGTGAAGTAACGGTCTCCACTGGTGGTTCGGTTATGAGCCAGTGCTGCCAACTCGGCTCAATCGAACGCCACCGAACACATGGGGGGAGGGGGAGGGAAGGAAGGGGAAGGGGAACGGAAGCTGATTACGTGTCAACAACATGGACATGCGGCACACTCAGGGAGATAGGTACGTGGCCCCCCGGTTACCACGCGGAAACAATAAAAGGATCAGCGCGACCAGGTGACCTGAAACACCACCGTCGTGATGACGGCTGAGGCATGCCCCAGGGGCAACATGAGGGTGGGCACATTGAATGTGAAAGGCCTGAACTCGCCCACAAAAAGGTCCCTTGTCTATAGAGAATTCCGGAGGTCGGGACTTGATATCCTTCTCCTACAGGAGACGAAATATGTGAGAGGCGAAGAAAGATCGATCTTGGGGAAGCGAACGGGGCTGGAGTTCTGGGGATCGGGCCCACTGCGCAAAGGTGGGGTGGGGATCTTGGTCAGAAAAGGAATAGATCTGGTAGTCACGAAGGTTTGGGCGGACGTAGAGGGCCGAGCGCTACTTGTCACGGGCACCATAGGTAAACTAGCTATTACAGTGGCCACGATTTACTCCCCAAATGCAGGTCAGATCCGATACCTCTCCAAAACAATTCCCAAGATCATGCTGGAAGCGACCGGCCATGTAATATTAGGTGGGGACTTCAACATGTGGGCGGACCCCGACATGGATTGGCACCCTGGCAATCCCCAAACAAAGGTCAAACCCACTGGGGACTACACTCAATTTAATAAGATGGTGGAATTGTATGGCTTGATGGACGTGTGGCGTTGTAAGCACCCCACAGATAAACGGTATACCTTTTTCTCAGCCCCACATAACACACACACCCGCATAGATTACCTCTTCCTTTCAAGAGACATATGTGATACAGCTTCTAGCTCAGATATCGTTACAATTTCATGGTCAGATCACGATATGGTACGAGCCGAATTGTCATGGGGCTCCCTTCCAGTGGGGAGGGGTAGATGGTGTTGTAATGAATCACTTTGGAAGGATGCAGTTTTTAAACAAGAAATGCAAACCGCAATTGAGGAATACTTCCAACTGAATGACAATGGCGAGGTCGCCAAGCAGGTGGTCTGGGAGGCGGCCAAAGCCACATGGAGAGGGGTTTTAATAAGGGAAGGGGCCAGTAAAAAAAGGGAGAGGGCTTTGATTGAAAACAGGCTCCGCAAGGAAATTACCCAGCTAGAGACGGGAACCCCCACTAATGGGGTTGCGGACTCTGAACGGGTCTTAGAAGCTAGGAAGAAAAGGGAGGAACTCCGTCTCCTAGAACATGAACTAATAGCCCGCAAACTTGTCCTCTTGAAGCAGAAGTTTTACGAGAAAGGGGACAAAGCTGACGCGCTATTGGCAGCTAGACTACGGGCCCAGCAAGCCGACAGAAGGGTACACGAACTATCTGATTCCGAAAATACCCCAGAAGAGCCCCAAACCACCATCCCTGAAAAATTTGCCAACTTTTTTGAAGCCTTGTACACCCCCGACGGAGAACCCGACATACCAAACATCCAAACATACCTGAACGACATCGACATGCCCGAGATTACAGTCACGGAAGCCGAATCCCTTGACAGCCCCATAACAAGTGCGGAGATCCATGAAGCAATAAAGAGACTCACATCAGGTAAATCCCCGGGGGAGGATGGCTTCTCGGCAGGATTTTATAAAACGTTTGCAACACAACTCACCCCCTTCCTCACCGATCTCTTCAATCAGATCCTGAAGACAGGGAAACCCCCCGATTCATTCACGAGGGCGATCATTGTGGTTATTCCAAAGGAGGGGAGAGACCCCGCGAGATGTGGCTCCTATCGCCCAATCTCTTTATTAAACTTAGACGCGAAAATATACGCCAGGGTCCTAGCCGCTAGACTCGAATCGTTCCTCCCCCGTCTCATCCACGCAGACCAAGTAGGTTTCATATTAGGCCGTCAAGGCGCTGACACTATGCGCAAAACCCTTCACTTGATACACACCTCCCATACCCTCCATACCAACCCTGCGCTGCTCTCTATTGATGCGGAAAAAGCGTTCGATAGGGTAGAGTGGGACTTCCTAATGAAGGTCCTTCAGAAGATAGGACTTGGCCCCAACTTAAGAAAGGGAATACAAGCAATATATTCAGCTCCCTCGGCATCGGTCCATGTGAATGGAGAATATTCTAGGTGGTTCCGACTGACGCGTGGTACCAGGCAGGGATGCCCCCTCTCAGCCATCTTGTTCGCCCTATCGCTAGAACCAGTGGCATGCAAAATCAGACAAGACCTTGGTGTAGAGGGCATACGTCTGGGAGGCGTAGAGTACAAACTAGCGCTATACGCGGACGACATACTACTACACGTAGTCAACCCAGAGATCTCCATTCCTCGAGCCATTTTCCTACTTGAGGAATACGGCCGCTTGTCGGGGTTCAAGATCAACCGCGCTAAGTCAGTCCTTTTCCCCTTACAAGGTGACCCAACTACGAACGTGGAAAGATATTCCTCCCTGGGGCTAACGATCGAACACCACACATTACAATACCTAGGGATTCGAATCACCAAAAATATTGCCTCTCTCTACGAAGCAAATTTTCCCCAGCTCTTAACTAAACTCCGGTCTGACCTCGCTAGATGGGGTAAACTCACGATATCGTGGTTGGGCAGGCTCAATGCGATAAAAATGACTTGCCTCCCCCGGTTCCTTTACCCATTCCAGATGCTCCCAATCGAGATCCCTCAAAGGTACTTCGTAGATGTCAGGAAGGAAATTCTAAATTTTCTCTGGCAAGGAAAGAAGCCCCGTATAGCATATGCCACCCTTACACTGCCCAAAGATAAAGGAGGGGTAGGACTACCCGACCTGAAAAAATACCATGCAGCAGCCCAGCTCCGTCTACTCGTCCCCCACCTGCGCAACTACAGTGAACCACAATGGGTAGCAATGGACAACCACTACCTTGCACCCGCAACACTTGGAGAATGGATGTGGGCACCACGGAAACGGGTCTTGGGAAGGACAAGAAACCACCCACTATTTGTAGCCCTGTGGGACATCTGGAGGGAGGGAACGGACATGAAATGCATTACAACTTGGCCGTCCCCACTAAGCCATTTATGGTCACCAGGCATCAACAACCATATCCCCAACGTAGAAAGATTTCAGACCTGGTATGAGGCGGGACTTGAGCGGGTGGGTCAGCTTCTCCGCACCGACTCCTTCATCACCTTGCCAGCCCTAACAGAGATCTTAAACATAGGAACTCTATCCGCTTTTCACTACCTCCAAATTAAAGGAGTCCTGACGAGGGAGGTGTGGAAGGATAAACTGAGCAGAGATCTCACCCCATTTGAAAGACTGCTAGACTCCAAGACTGATAGGAAGGGACTGATCTCAATGATGTACAAGCTGCTGTTGGAGGGAGGTAATGGGTCGACATATACTCTTCGAACACGATGGGAAAATGACATGGGGATTGAAATTGAAGACGAACTATGGGACAAAATGTGCTCCATGGCCACACGCACCTCTATATCAAGCCAATACAAATTACACTCCATCAAGCTCCTACACCGCTGGCAATATGACCCACACAGACTATCAAAGATGTATCAAGCATCATCCCCCCTTTGTTGGCGCGAATGCGGTCAAATAGCTGATTACTGGCATATGTGGTGGGGCTGCCCTGGGGTCCAGATTTTCTGGGATGAGGTGCTGGGCTGGATAAGGCACACGGATGGGATCCAGAGAGCCCTGACCCCGCAACTGGTGCTGTTTAGTCTTGAGGCGGAGGATGGCGAATGGACGAAGGTCCAGGGAGTAGTCCCCCACTTATTACTTGCGGCGAGGGCACTGATAGCGACCAAATGGAAATCATTGTTGACCCCTAGTAAGAAAGAATGGATTAATGTCGTCTTAAATCTTTGCACGATGGAAAAGATAACGGCATCACTCCATGGCAGAACGTTACAATGTGAGCTCTTATGGTCCGACTTCCTGAGCGCATACACGTCCACTACGGAACCAACCCACAGCGAAGATGACTCTCTACCCTGAAAGGACAGGACCAGACCACCCTCCTCCTCCAGGGACGGCCCCACCACCGCTTCGCCATAGATCTTCCCCCATCCCAGTAGACACAACCATCCCAGGCCTGTAGCCACACCCCCCTCATGAACACGCCCATAGCAGAACTCATCTGACCTAGCACTGACCCACAACAAACACCCTGACCATGATGCCGAAATTTCCAAATGACCAGTCTTCCATTCCGGGGGGGAGGGGGGAGGGAGTATTGATTTTAAATTTGTCGGGGGAAAAGAGATGACATACTTGTATGTGTTGTTGGCCCCCCTATGTTCTTCCGTTTATGTATGCTCTATAGCTGCACCTCACGATCACCAGGAAGAACCTGATCTGAACAGGTACTCGTTGTTATTTCAAACGACATTCTCAGTCTGTACTTCTCTGTTCATGTGCAATGTTTACTTTGAAAATTCAATAAAAACAAATTTAAAAAAAAAAAAGAGTCTTCAACTTAAATTGAGACTGTATAGCAAGTTCAAAGGCGTACTTATTGGCAGGAGGAACGACCGACTGTTTCATCTGGTGAAAGAAACTAAAGAAAGATAATTTGGGCAAGGAAGAGAAGCCAGTCATTTACAAGATTGCTGAGTGACTCTAACGCAGATAAAAGTTTGTGTTCTGTTTAAATAAAAAGAAAACTTTCAGTTTTACATCTTAAACAGTGATTGCCTTTATTCCCAATTGGAATCTTTGACAGTCAGAAAGCAACACAATTGAGGGGCTACAATAGTTTGGTCATACAAGTAAAGACAAAATCAGGCCCCTATGAGGCAGAACAGGGGCTTATGCAGTTTGACACTGAGGAATGGGCCCCCATTTGTAAGCAGGACATCATGGCAACAGCCTGATTGGACACATCTCTGCACCACTGGCTTGACCAAGGACATATGCTCGATAGAAAACTACAAGGAGCGGTCCACCTCGAGATGTATCTGTTATAAATCAAAGGGCAGCATGGCAGCAACAAAGACAGTCCACAATGCAGTTAGGCACATATATCCCACGTTACTGTAGATGGACACCTAGATGTTGTAATGAAGAAAGTTCGATAGCATTGCATTTCCTTTTTACAGAGCAGGCACGTCCACGTACCACTATTTGGAGCAGATACAAGCGCCGCAAAAGAATACATGGCTTTAGCACTAATTTGCATTTACACTTACTTTTGATCACACACTAGAGGCCAGGAGGATAGTGAATTTAGCAGTGTCCACTTGAAGCTTCAGGCACTGCCTTTCCATGATACTGCAGAAATCCACAGCATGTAATTATCCAGGGCAGGCAGAACCCCCAGCGAGGATTGTCCTCCTGAGAACTGTGGAATGCTAGTAAGACTTTATGGGATTTTTTAGACAGGGGGCGATACGCATGGCCTTGAGCTCGTGTACAGGCACATTTGGGGAACCCCCAGTGAAAAAGCCAGCCTGCCAATCACTCAAAATATGAACAGTCATGACAGACACACAATTAAGTGTATTTATGTTTTAGTGTTGATCTAGTGCACATATCTGTGTGTACAGTTAACATTAATAGAGGGTGGAGGAAAGTCACCAAGGCAAAGGCTTCTCCCAAGATGGCCGCGCGATGAAGACACGGGCTGGAATGAGATCGCTTGCACTAGGTGAAGCTGTAGTTACTAAGGTAACACAGACTTCGCTGTGGAACAATTTCTTTCTATGGTGAGCAGCACACTCAGCGAGAGAACTCTGATTTCATGCTTCAAGCGAGGACTGCAGCTTTAAAGGTAGGAGCGCATATTAGCAGAGACACCTCTAGAAGATGCGCACTAAGCAAGCTTGCAGATCTTTGAAAAAGTGACCACCCGTTGGGGCTCATGGCATGTCTGGATCTTCCTATGTATTTTCTGGCAGATCGAGCGGAGTGCATGAATCCCATTTCGGCAGCGAGTCAGTCACATTACTCGAAGTTAGTGTGATGGAATGACAGACAAGGGAGCAGAGTGTGTTTAGGGAGTGGCGTACAAACAAAGTAAGTCACACTGAACATGCAAAATTGAGAAGTTTTAAGTGTGTTTAGCAGGGATTGCAAGTACATGTTGCAATCAAACTGTCTTTTTCTTTTTAAAAAAATGCAGGGTGTTGAAAATCATGAATATCCCTTTAGTTTGTGGCTACAATTAATGAAAAAAGAGCATTCTGATTTTTAAGCAAATTTAAGTGGATTGATTCCCGAAGTGGTGCCATTTAAAGGTCCCCAGTAAGTGACACTCCAATACATGGTGAAGGTATCACCGTGATGACTATGTATAATCAAGTATAGTCACTAATAAATGCATCTCATTTGTGCTTGATTGCAGACATTTTCAATTGTGAAGTGAAAGGGATCTTGTACCATTTCCAAAACACAGCTGTTAAGAAAAAGGGTTGCAGTGGTTTGCAAAGGCCTGATGAAGGCCAGATAAAAACAGGAGGCTCTCGTACATTCTGCAAGACAGACCAAAGACTTTAGGGCCGAAACACAGGTGTCAACGTTTTTTGGTTATAAACATTGTATGAGATGGTATTTGCTGAAGTGTGCAGATTTACGCTTGAGCATCACACTATTGGTGAAAACGGCTAGGTGAACAGTTACACAACTGTAAAAGATGACAAAGGAGTATGGGGCCTTTCTTAAACCTCGTATCCCGAGATTTGATCATGTTGTCTTATTCCCATGCAACCATACTAGACAAGCGTATATATGGTACAGACTGAACCTACAATCCACCAGAGACAGAACTGCTACCTGGATCAACAAAGGGGAATTTAAATTAACTAAATGTCGTTTCCCCTTTTGTAACGAACCAATTGAGACCATGAAACACCTCATTCTTGAATGCCCATACTTGAAATGAATGAGGACTAATCGTCTTGCGAAATTTGTAAACACTGATTTTGAGGATTGTTTGCAATTTCTTTGGGCACGTATGATGCAAGGTACGCATAAACCCCTGGTATTTGAATTGGTTAGCCTGTGTAAACACATTGAATCCTCTAGTTCTTTAAAAATTAGCAGCTCTTTTTCAAAGTGCTAAATATGATATCCTCTATCTTAAATTGTGTAATAAGATTTATAATTTGTTTTATTGCAAATGTAAATATTCCTTTCTTTTACATTTTTGTAAAGGTTCTACAATTTTGTATTTGAACTATAAACAAATTTAAAAAAAAAGATGACAAAATATGCCACAATAGTCATTAGCTTGTCATTGTGCTGTGAAAGACTGCAGGTGTATACAATGTGTGTAAAGTTGAGATACCCAGTTTGTAATTGTTAAACTGGGAGCGAGTATAGCTTCTGCCTCACGTACTAAACCCCACCAAGTAGGTTACATGTGGTGTTTAAAAGAGGAGATTCAGTCCATGAGACCAGTTTTTGTATGATTTTATTATGTATGGTTTATATTGCATTCTTTATTTTTTGTAAAAAGCGGAGTCCGAATTTGAGTTGTGGCAAAAACAGACAGGGAGTATTGGTTTCTGTGGTTAGGAGTGTCCATATTCATTTGGTGTTGGTATCTTTTTTTTTACATAATAAATCAGTCACCGTTCATATAAATTTGCCTTAAGGTATTAGTCTGCATTCTGCATGTTAACTCCTGCAGCTACTTATAAGCTATTACGCAACGTGCACAGTACTTCGCAATCAGAATAGTAAATTGTAACCGAGGGCTTAATTTCTTTTCCGTCCCCATTAGATAAGGGGCACGTCACCGCCACCTAGGGACAGTGTTTCACCTTCATTTTTGTTAAGTGTATTGCTTCCGAAAGGGATATTTAGTGAGTGTACGGCAGGGCTGTGTGCACTTCCCACTTGACATTATCGGAGGCCTTTAGCAATTACTATTCAGCAAAATGTGTTGTGTTTTATGAACTATACTGATGACACTCAGATTATGGCGTCCTTGTAAAGCAGCAGAACTACAACATGCCGGAGTGGCCATTGCCACCGAACATTAAAGGGTGGCTGGATAGCAGACCCCTGAATATTTATCCCAACAAGACCAGAGTTTTGGCGTACTCGGCAGAAAACGTATGCAATGATATTTTGCCCCCAAACATTGACTGGTCCATAGCAATTGTGAAGAATGTTTTAATGCTTTTCGATGGTTCTCTCAATGACGGCTCAGATCTCTGCAATGGTGCAATTGGGTATTTACCATCTGCTTAAACTGAAACAAATTATCTCCTTTCTGTCTTCCCCCAAGGCCATGGCCCTAAATGTTTGTTTCCTCAGTGTTGGGCGATGGGAGCAGCATTGATCTTGGCCTACTGAAATGCCAACAGACTCGATTGCAGTGTGTCCAAAGTGGGGCTTCTAGGCTAATTCCAGGAATGCAAAAATAATGCATCCATTTCCCCAGCCTGAAATCTGCATTGGCTGCCAATTTCAAAAAGTGTATGGTTTAAGAAAGTCTCACACGAGCCCTCGAAAATCTTCCCTTTCACACAGTTTACAAGTCATCCTATGAGACCACTATGATCAGCTCTCTTGTAGACCCTGACTGTGCCCAGGATTTAAATGTTTCTTGCATTACTTAGCTGCACTCTATTGGAATGTGTTTCTGGTCTCCATGCTCTCCAAGCGCATTTTTATTGCTGTTCAGAATGTAAGTCCTGGCTCTGACATGTATCATTTTGATATCAGTATCAGCTTGCAGTTAAATGTTGAGATGCTCTTGGGTAATGTGTGCTCTTTGAAACTTTAATTGACCTAATGGAAATTGATGGTGAGACGGACCATCCTGAAATTGGAGGAGCACAGGGAAGAGGGGTATTCTTATGTTGGGGTCCTGTGCAGACCTCCAATGTGGTGGGAGAACTTGCCGGGGAGAAACTGCTAACTGAGTGATTCAAGGACCCTGAATGTTTGAACATTGTGTAATCTGCCCAGTTCCTCAAGTCTCAGGGTGCTAGAGGTAGAGGTATGATAGACTGCCTCTTTCTTGCATGGTGGTGTTATTTGGTATTAGTCCAATCAAGACTAGCAAGCAACCACGCAAATGGTCACCCTTTTCCCAAAGTGGTAGCCCAGCAAAGAGTGCCTCACTTGTTGTCAAACGGGGAATGGTAGAGGTTTGGGGTAAGTAACACTAGACCGATTTTTGCCTCCTGTATTCAGTTGTTCGATTATTTAAGGTTGTATTGGGTGTATCAAGAGCCTACTAAATTCCTGTGAGTGGCAGAGGTTTCCCCTGCTATTGGTACAATGCTGACTGACCACGAATGCAGTCCCCAGTACTTAGGGAGAGGACGATTCGGAACCAGAAAGCAAAGCTGTGCAGCGAATTCCTAAAAGTCAAACGCCCCTTAGCCCAAACTGCAAGGCTGCTTTAAAGGGTAGATTCTACTGTTTGCAGGTCCCCCTAGAAGTAGCGTGTGGGCCGTAGCACACCTTAATTGCCAAGTGAAATGCTGTGGCACAGATGTGTGCTTTGAAAGGCTTTGATGCAGTCGTTATGACTAAAGTTGACAGACGATTGTGGGCCTGAAACTGGAGTGCATGAGATTACATCTCATTCCTGCAAAATGATAGTTGTGATAAACGGAGGGATTGTTTTTGTAATCTGTAATCATTGGTAAATTACATTGTTGGGGGTCTCATGGAGTTCCTGTAGGAGGCTTGCTGTCCCAATCACCCTCTGGGAGGTTGAAACTGTATTTAAATCTCCGGAAAGAGAATGGGCATTGGTAGGATGCCAGTGGTCCATTCACACCATGAGATACGGGGGCTCTTTTTGAGTCATTATTTTAATGCCATTCTAGCAGTGGGTAGAGTCCGTGCTGCTTGGTTTATGCTACAGATCGTTCCAATTAAAAGGGGAACCTGGGAAAACCTCTGCTTCTATCGACCATATTGTTGATATCCGAAGTATGTGAATTCTTTTTTTAATGATCCTGGTAGGCTGCAGGATTGGTGTCCCCCTGGGGAAATTGTTCATATGCGGGGAGGCTGTTAGAAGGGCTTTGGAACAACTGAGAAGGGTTTGTGCCACTCACTGTGTCTATATGAAATTTGTGCAATTGATGGGGGAAATCTGTTCTTGGTCTCTGTGGACCTGTAAGTGCATTTGATTGGGTGGATCATATGCAGCTGAAAGGACCCCTTATGTAGGAAGGAGTTGGTGAAGGACTGTTGTACTTTTCTAAGGCATTGAACAGAAAAATTTTAAACGACACTCGCATCCCAGAGGGGAATGCACTGATAATTTCCCAGTCTGAAAATTGCTTTTACACAACCCTATTTAGCATATGTATTATTGATCAAAGTAGGTGGTTGCTTAGGGTTGTGGCTGGCACCCCACAAATGGATGATATAAATGGGCACCTGCTATTTGCAAAGGATGCATTGGTCCTGGCAAGTAACGAAAATGTGTTCATTACTCTAATGGGGGGTCTGTTTTAAGAAGGGCCTCCCAATTCCACCCACAACCAAGATACTAAACAAATCTTACCCCAAAAGGCAATACAAAATCCCATAAGGGCAGCAGGTGTCCAAATGTCCCTTCTAAAGCAGATGGTAGCCTCAGTTTCAATGATTTCTGGCAGTAGATGGGTTGAAACACCACTGAGGGCCGACCAGGCTAAGGCTACTGGAAGCTCCCTACATAGGAGCCACTTCTGGGGCATGGCACACTTTAACGCTTTAGGTGTTAACCTAAAACGTGTTTTTAAATAAGATGGCTTATCTATGGGTGAACTAATTTAATGACCCACAGTCAACTAGGGTCTGATGTATTGGGAGTGTTGCTGCCCTAAAATGAGCATTATTGTGGATAAGAATGGAGGCTGCTATGGACTTTCCAGTTTTTAGACTCAAAATGCAATTGTCCTATTATGGGTATGTGACGTTTGTCAATTTAGTATAGCATAAAATAAGGATTCTGAGCCAATAAGTAGTTGGTGTGAATCACAAGAGAACCCACTTCTTTTATTAACTTCTAAATTTCGTTTCTGGGTTTATTGGAAAAGGATATGTCTTCTCATCGCCTTGGAGTCTTCATGGGAGGTTTAATGGCTGCAGACAAAGCAGGTAAGTTCTTGGTGTTCTTAATAGTCTTTATATTCTCTTTCCCTTATTGTCTGTCTCTCTTTTTGTTTTCTTCCCAGTATCTTCCACAGTGATTCTTTTTACTTCCTGTTGTATACTACTAATCTTTGTATTTCTCCTTCCCTGGTTGTAGGTTAACTGGTCGAATCTAAATGGTCGACAGGACAAATGGTCGACACCAAAAGGTCGACAGGTCAAATGATCTAATTTTTTTTCTTCACATTTTTGTTTTTTTTGGGGGGGTCCCCTCAATCCCCCCTTTTTTTTTGTTGCTAAAAACCCTTTTTTTCCCTAAACGCAAACCTAAAAAAATATATACAGCAAAAAAAAAATTTGACCATTTGTCCTGTCGACCATTTGACTAGACACCTCCTTCCCTTGCTTTGAAACGACTTGTCAGGAAAAATAGTCTCTTTATTTATTTACTTCTTATATATGGTTGTGTTTTAGATATCACAGTAGTGCTTCAGTGAGGGTTATGAAGCATAAGGCCTTGTTGGCAACTTGTTTTCTTGATCTACTTTCAAGCTTTTGTCGTTTCTCTGCTCTTTACACAAACCCTTTCCCTCAAAATTCTTTCTCTCACTTTTCGGTTACTCTCTGTCCCTTCACTTGTTTCTGTGAGACTTTCGCTCCGTCTGCTATTTAGGCACTCTCGCTCGTTTGTTTGATCAGACACGGCCCTTCATCTTTCTCTCAGAAATACTTTCCTTTTTCCATTGATGTGATTCAGTCGACACGCCTCCACATCCTTCACTCTTCTCATGTATACTTTACGGTTTCTGGTCCGTAGTTTCCGACTCTTCTTAGCTTCCAACCTCAGCAGAGACTTCGGTTCTGGCTCTCTCCCTCTTCGCTGCGCAATGGCGCTCCTCCTCCTTCGGGATACTGACAACAGTCGTTCCCGTTCTGTTAGAACGGCGCTACTTCAATATTTCCTTAATGAGCAACAATGGTCGCCTTTCTAAAGTATTTGGAAACGAGCCAACGGTGCTGCTTTTCTGCTGCTCACACGTCGAGCGCAACGGCGCTGCCTTTCCTCCTTCATACAGGGTGAGCCCAACAGCGGTGCCTTTCTCGCTGCTCACTCGGCAACCTCGATCAACTAGACAAACTATTATTGTAATCCGCGCAACGGCGTAGACATTTTTATCTCTCCCTCACGTTGTCAGCTGTTCACCTCAGTAAGCCCAGCTGAAACCGTTGGGATTCGCCTCCTCTTCGTCAGCCCCGGTTTCCTAGGATACCAAAACATACAAGTCTCAGAAGAAAGTCCATACAGGATTTGCTTCCTGCTTCATATCCAGGCTTTAACAGTGTTTTCCTTCCCCGTTACAGAAACATTTAGATGTATGAACAGCCCAGCACATTGTCACAGGTTGCCAATAAGTCATCCTATTGGGAAGTGGTTAAGTTGGATAAACGTGATGCCCAAGATCTCATGGAGGTGCTAAAGTGATATAGCTGCAGAAGACCAAATTACACTGAATTTCTTAAAAGCAAAGAGAAATGGTAAACGAGGGATGGCACAATAGTTGGAAATTAATGACTATTTGAGAAACTTAAGTAGAAGTCATGTCCTAGCCAAGTATCAGTAAATCTTTGCTCGTATTTCGTCTGAGTACTTTGGTAAACTTACCACAATAATCATGATCTCTGCCCTGCGACTTCGTTGAGAACAGAGCATGAGAATCTGCATTACTTAATCCAAACCTTGTCATGGGCTACATGCACAGGCATGCTGTGACGAATTGGATTCTCCCTAGCAGGAGTACAAGGATGAGTAGGGGTAAAATGGATCACTCAGCCCTCACACTTCTACAAACCAAAACACTATGCAATCATAAAGGTAAAACGGGGAGAGTTAAGAGATATACCTAATTTGCCTTTTGTGGTAATGTGGGCAGAAGTAAGGCTCTGCTCTTAAGAAGGCTGTGAAGGTGAACCTTTAGTGACCCAAACACAGTCCAAAATAATGGGATGTCCAATCAAGGTTCTAATAAAAATATATATATTTTAATCAAACACTCCACCATGTTTGTGTCGAACGAATACAGAATACTGAACAAAAACCCACCCGAAAGGAAGAACGGTGAAGATGCAACAGAATGGACAATGTAGCATGGGTTATTCACCTCGGTGTACACATAGAACATCCTGCATGGAAAAATCAATCCTGTGCTGTATATTCTGTGTATCCCATGCTGTATTTTGTCTACAAGTGATATCAGCATGTCCAAAAGGAGGGAAAGACAGATCTGGTAATATTTAAACTACTACATGCACTAGCCATCACGCAGTCGTGAGAAGTCATCTGAACCCTGTGGCGATGGCAAGACACTTTGAGCCAGTTAGCACTCGGTCATATGCACTCTACAGCTTAACATTTTTTCTTATTGGGCACCGATTAAAAAGTACTCTTTTCCACCTAATCATTGAGGCCATAAAATGTGCACGTGCAATTCATGTCTTGGCACATTGCAACGCTTTTTGTGCAAGCTTCAGCAAACAAAGGGGCAGCAGGACAAATTTGGTATGGACAGATGTTAACGCAACAACTTCTGACAACTTTCCATTGAGTCCTGCCGTGCTATAAGGTCCAATCAAAAGCACACTTTCAAAATCGAGCTTCCACCAACATCTGAGATGGAGGTTCAAGACCCAAGTTCCTAGCTGATCTATAGACTATTTTCTTTTTAAGTTATGGCCTTTCATTGTGGTGGGGTAAGCAAAGAGAACCTTCTGTATAGCCTCACAACATTGTAGAGATAATTTCCAAGAGTAAATTGGTCACTTAGACTTTCAAATGGAGTGGTAAATGTCTGGTTCTTTTCACAATAAGTGTGTGCCACTAGAAGCCAGTTCTTAGTCCCAAAAGACCATTTGTGGCAGCATTCAGAGGGATAACTTGTGTTTTTGTTTTGTTAAAATAAGTGCTTTTGAGTATGTCAAGAATCTACAGTAGGTAGGAAATCTGATCTAATTGGGAAAAGTGTGATGCTGCGACGGGCTCAGACCGCTTCCGCTGGGGGTGGGGCGGCGTTGCTGAACTCTGAGTTGATTTTCCAATTGGCAACGTTGATTAAATCTTTGAGGTGTCTCTAATTGGTAAAGTGGTGCAACGGACACTCTGTAATAAGGAGGCATACACTGCGGGCGAGTGGAGATCCTTTATTGGTAACCAGCCTAAGCCAGCAGTACTCGGCCTACACAGCACCTCTTCACTACAGCTTCTAACTGCTCTTAATGGAATCTCCCTTCTGAACAGAAGTAAACATGACATCCGAGAAAGAGTGGAATTCTACGAGGTAGAATTCCACTCAAGAGCAAAAGACCCTTTACAACACTGTCCTCCAATGGGCGATGTTACTGTATGAGGAGGAAACCTGCTCCATTTGTTTGAGTATTCTATTTTGAATACTGATGGGAACTGTTCTGTTTTTATCTACTCTGTTAGATATCTCACTAGGCTCCTGATGGTGTCTAATGGACTCCTCAAGAGACTAAGCACTTATCTCATGCGCCTGCCTTCAATAGCAGAAGATTACCCGACTCGGCAGCAGCTCATCAGCTTGATTATTAACGAGCACTGATGACATCAGCCCGGAGCCAAAGCCATGTTGTGAGGCTGTAATTATGTACTGAAGATCCCATCGCCTCTTTTTCAATGAATCGTCTTTTTAATTACAACACAAGCTAACATAACAAGACTTTAGGGATAAAGCAAATGTAATGTTCACCAAACTAGTTGCTTATGCGACCTGTTCAGTGTGGGGGAGAAAAATCTGTCAAATTTCAAAACTGCATTGGTGTGCTTCAGCAGATCTTGCAAGAAGCACCCAATGCAGTTGTTTTGATTACACCTGTGCTTAACAGATTTCTCTTCGGCCTACATTTTATATACGAAGGAGTGGTTGCAAGAGTATGCAAATTCAAAATGCTCGTTAATTAGCTCAGAGGCTGCCAAACTGCCTTTTGCACATCCGGATCTTTGGTGGAAGGCAATCCTGAGGATTAAATGAGTTCCCTGGAATTCATTCAAGCGTTGAGTAATTGGTGCTCTATTCTTTCTTTTTTAAACTGTTTTTGTTGGCATTTTAAGTAAATGCAACCAACCAACCAGCAATAACAAGGGCAACTAGCCCCAAATCCCCCGCCCCCCCACATTACTCCCCCCACCCCCATTGAATACCATTTGGAGCCCTGAGTAGAGGCAAAGGCAAGCGAACATACATTTCTTCCAGGAGTTAATCTACATTTCAGAGGTAAGCTACAGAGCAACCTGGTAGTTATGATTCAGCCTGAGAACCCATAGACACGCAACAAGACATATAATTGATACCATGTTTCCTAGAGGAGGTCCAGGGGTACAGTGCATTGAGTGGTCGAAATCTGAATGGCCCATTGAGCCCGGGTCGTTTGTCCCTCCAAAGGCTTCTAATCACCCCAGGGTTACATCCTGTATGTTGGGTGAGGTCGGGGGGGGGGGGAACCTCTGCTCTTAGCAGCATGTATGATCGAAGAGGGGCCCGGATATGTAGTGGTCTGCTGTTGAATGGGAGCGTTTGGGCATATTGTGTTTCCCTCTTCTCGCACATTGATATATTGTTAAGCCATTTGTGAAAATTAGGGGCCCTACTCGACCCCATGATTTAGCTATAAGTGATCTTGCTACCGTGGACGCCATTCCCACTAAACGTTTCTCTGATTAGAGGCCCTCTTCCACCAATGCCAGGAGCCAGGGATCGAGGAGTACCTCAGCCGGGCGCCCAGCATCTTGGAGACAGCCACTTCAACCTTATTCCACTGGACTTGTACCTGGGGGCTGGACCATGCCATATGATAGAAATTTGCTGGGTTCTTGTCAGGTACGGCACTTACCAACTCCCCCAAAGTTCTAAGTTTTTTTTATAGGTTGTTACATAATCAGTAGTTGGTTTGGCCTTAACCTTCCTTGCAGTGTATAGAGTTCACCAAGCCAAGATGGAGGTTCTCAGCTAAAGTCCTGATTGAAGTCTGCTGCTGGGAGGACAATGAACATTCTAAACTGCCTTTCATCGTTGTAGCCCAGCTGAGAGGACATGTTTTGAAGTTGCTCCTGCTTAATTTGGGCCTTGAGGATCTGGGGCTCCAGGTTTCAAGCAGTGGAACAGCTATCCTGTGGGGGCTAACCGGAGTAGTGTCTGGAGTCGTTCGGGAGACAGTTGGGAGGAGTAGAGATCCAATTATTTACCTGTGGAGAAGCAACAGAAGTCTATAGTGACTAATCTTCTGTTTCTCAATGTTTGAAAAGATTTCACTCAGTTGAAACACTGTTTGGTCAAACATTTATAACCCAACTCTTTAATGTAAATAGTTCATACATGAGAGCCAGTCTCAATATATATATATTTGGAAAGTCTGAACTCTGTTAACTGGCTCTGGACATAGACTTACTGCCTAATAAGTTGTGAACCTTCAGTGCAGTCTGAAAGAAGTGAATGCCAGCGTTGTATTGAGCGCGTCATGTTTCAGCGTGATATCGAGTGGCGCTTGTGAGCTTGGATTGAATGTAATCAGTGCGCGCGTGCGCGGTTTGGTCTGGAAAGTGCCTGCGTGTTTAGACTAGCGTGTTTCATCTTGTGGGTGGTAGATGCTGAAACTGCACGTGCGCGATCTCCAAAATATGATGAATACATTTGGCGTGCGTATTCGTTTAAAGATTTGCATTCTCGTTTGCGCGATTCCTGTGACTCCTCAATTCATGTCACCACCTTCGCGCATGCTCAATTTTTGTAACGTCGGGTAAGCTGCACCGCGTGTGCGCAATCGTTGTCGTCTTCGTGTCCTCATCTACGCGCGTGCATGTTTGGATCCTCAAGGATTTGGTACACTTTCTTCTCGCGCATGCAGTCATCTAAAGCTTGCGTCTTCAGTTTCATGGGAGCGCGGTCAGCCACAAGTGCGCTGGGAATTTAACAAAGAACTGCAATACTTGCTCATTCCTTGGACCTCCTACAGTGTCAATTTTGAATGAGCTTCCTGGCTTCAATTAAGGAAGCAGAATAAATTAAAACTGAACAACTTAATGGAGAAATAAGCAGATTCATGAAAACTAAAGTCTAGGTGTAAAAGAACTTCATCTGGAAGAGTGCTGAAATAATTAGCAAGACTTTGGCTTCAAGGACATTAGTCTTCAAATCTGGGAAGACTGTATTTGATGGGAAAGAAGCCTGATCTATTTGTGACAAGCAGCTTAGAGAATTGCAAGATCATCTTGAAAAGATAGAGTAAGAAGTAGAGAGCAACAAGGGCGATAAGGAAAAGTCGGAAGGAATAGAGCTAACCATTTACCAGCAAGTATAACTGACTTCTCTGGGATATTTTGGAGAAGTACCAGGTATGGTTAAACTTTTTGGTTGTCGATAACATTACAGTACTGTGATAACCAAGGGAGTAATGAAGGTACTTGTATTTGTATGTTTCACCTGCAGGTTCTGGGCCAGCTAGTCTAGAAGCCACCAACCTGTTTTTTTTTTAATTCATTTCCCCCTTTCCCTTGGGAGTGTGGTAAACAAAGCTGTAAAATCATTGTAGTTCTGAGTGTTACACTTCAGAGGGAATGTTGAGGGTTCAGCAGCTTCTGCAGACGCAGGTTCAGACTTCCAGTCTGACAGTTCTGGGCAAATTCTTTACAATTCGGACCTGTGCGGGTAATATCTGTTCAGGCGGGCCGGTGAGTAACACATCTGATGTAAAAATTTGAAGTGTATCAGGCGGAACCGGTTATTTATCGATATAGTTCTAGTTTGTGAGCACACTATATCCCACTCTTCTGTTGTCAGTGTCTTGCGCAAAGTATGCTCCCACTTACCGCTGTAGGTGCCCAGGTGGGTGGGACTGTTTGATCATAGAATTTCTGTATAGGGAGGAAACCAGCTAACTCATATTTGAGGGAGAGGTGATGTACTACATTATCGGAGAGATGGACTGGGTGTTTGGGAAGTTGGGCCATTTGGATCAACTGCCTCTCTGGGTTCCCCACAGCAGCCCCCTCATTTTGTTGGGAAGCAGCGTCTCCTTCTCGGAGAGTATGTGGAAGGTCAATCGCAGGGTACCACCAACACCAAATAGAGTATTGAAGTTGGGCAATCAAATACATAAGTCTGGGAAATCAAGACCTCCCTGCAAATACGGGCAACACATTGTGTCGGCTGATATACAGGCCCGGCCGCCGGCCCATATGAGCCCATTCATCAAACCCTTGAGTCATGCCCAAAATCCAGGAGGGGGCCAGATCGGGATGTTAAAAATATATAACAATTTGGATCGGATCACCATCTTAGCCAGCGAGATCCTGGCAGCCTGAGAAATGGGGAGAAGGATTGTTATTCAGAATTACAAGCAGTACCCTTTGGGAACACCACACACAATTAAGACTACAAGTTACAGTACAATTTCACCTTTGGTACAAGCCAGTACTACACAGTTCAAGTGGTAGCAATAGCAGAGCAGCCAGAGTTATCTCAAGAATAAGTGAGCAGTATTAAATAGTTACACAAAGGACATCAATTACTATGATTCAGGCAAACACTGACTCAAGGTTTCTAAGTAAAAGAATATACATTTACTCAACAGTTGTATAACATTTCACTATTATAAGCAAGTTAAAAATCACCACACCACTTCCCTTAAATTCCAGACCAGTTAAGCTCACAAAATGAATTGGGAGCAAAATGGCACTCCAGCAATTTAAAAGGGAGGGAATGATAAAGTTATTAGAAATTAAATCAAATCAAACCAACAGGCAAGAAGTACTCGGGGCAATTGAACAAGGGGAACGTCAGAGAGATCAGCTAGAAAAGGCTTAAGGCAAAAGTCAATGGGCCAAAAGTCTTTTGTCAAGATCACACAGTTCATGGTAGTTCGCAGTAAAGTTTGTGACATAGATTCAGGATGAGGTTGGTCGATAGAAAAGTTAGTTTGAAGAGAAGGACAAGCCCTCTGATTGGAGAAAGATTTCAAACACTTTCACCGCGGTAGAACGATTCGGACAACCGGATTTGCACAGTACCTTACAATGGAGAGGGAGCTGTAGCTGAGGCGGACGTTCCTAGTGGTCTTGCCGGCTCACGGTTCCTGAAGCGACTGTCGGACTGACACGAAGTAGGAAGACTGGAGGGTCCTGCGCCACCCAGGGAAGAAGCCAGCAGCAGAGCAAACCAATGAATAAAAGGTGCTCTCCTTAAAACCCAAGTAGGGTCCAACCTTCTTGGCTATCCGGCCCACTGTAGCTATGTACAGCAAATTCGACCAGGGGAGGGGTCCTGGCTTGCAGTTTGGGCGAATTGGTTGGTCCAAATAGCTCCAGGGAAGAAGTTTCCTGGGGGATCTTCTGTCCTCGGATTCTGAAGATTCGGACCTGCAGCAGGGCTTCACCGGACGGTTCAGTCGTTGTAGGGGTCCTCTTCTTCCGGTTCCTCATTGGTTCTTTCGTTCCATTGGCGAGACTACCTTTCCCGTCCCAGAGACCTGCTTTTTATGCAGTTTTCCCCCATTCATACAGCCTGGCTGTCAATCACACAGCAGGTTGGCTGTCCTGGCAAGGACAGTCCCCTTAGCCAATCAAACAGGAGTGCGACTTGGGTTACCAAGGGAACCCATGGCAGGGGTCCAAAGACCCCTCCCTCGCATCCTGCCCATCTAGACTTTCAGGTGCCTTAAGGAGGGCTTCTGTGCAGAAGCCCGCGAAAGGACAGGGAACAAAGGAATCATCCCCGGTTTGGCGTGCAGAGAAAAACACGAGAAAGACTTTAACAAGAAGAAATGGCAAATAAACCCAGCCGGAGCCAAAATAAAATGGATTTGGTCAAGCAGGTTTATTATCAAGGCTAATCTAATAGCCTAAAACAATACCACGTTTATATAAGATAATCGCGGTAGAAAAGTCAGGGTAGTTATCACTGCCACCAGCCAAGTCTTAATGTAAAGAGAGCAAAACAATGCTCCAAGAGACAGACAAAAAGGGATAAGAGTTAACCCTTTCCAATACTCCATGTAAGATGGGGCATACTGGGTCTGTGGTTTAAAGTGACTAAAGTTAATGGCAACTTTAGCCTTTTCTGGGGGACAATAGTCAGCCCCAGAAAATGGAGTCGGTTGGAAGTCTAAAAGACAACCCTGGGTCATTGCACTGAAGGTGCTGTTTAACACATGAAAATGAGGCCATGGAATAGGTGAGGCTCCAGTGCTCAAGATCACATGGAAAGTGAAAACACACAGCAAAACACATGTAAGAGTGGGAAAAAGGCTCACGCTCTTACCAGGTGAAAAAAAAAAATCCTAGAAATCCAGCAAAGCTGCTGGGGGACTCATTAGGTAAGGGAAATCAGCCATTTATGAGAATTCACCCACCACCCTCCCCCCAGACTAAGGGACAGGAGGATTTAATCCACTCCTGGATGAATCTCTACCTCTAGTCTGTTATAAACATCCCAGGGAGCCCATCAGTATTTTGGTGGTGACATCCTGCTCTGTGCTCAATGGTAAAATCAAACCCTTGCAGGCAGATTGACCATCATAGGTTTTGGGTTCTCCCCTTTCATTTGCATTAACCATCTCAAGGGTTGGTGGTCAGTTTGAATCACAAAAGTAGATCCATACAAGTATGGTCTAAACTTCTTCAAAGACCACACAATGGCAAAACATTCACACTCTATGGTTGCCCACCTTGTTTCTGGTTCCTTCAGTTTCCTACTGATGAAGCAAATGGGGTGCTCCCTACCTCTCTCATCCAGTTGACTAAGGACTGCACCTATACCTAAATTGGAGGCATCTGTCTACACAATGAAGGGTTGTTGATAATCAGGAGCTCTTAAGGCTGGAGCTTGACAAAGGGCTTTCTTCAGGCTTGAGTGCACTCCTTATTCCATCTGACCTTCTTAGGGAATTTTGGAGAGGAGATCACATTGAAGGGAGAAGCTATGGTCCCATAGTTCACTATGAAGTTCCTGTAGTACCCAGTGAGACTTAGGAAAGCTCTCACTTGGGGTTGAGTAGTAGGGGTGGCCCAGTTTTGTACAGCTTGTACTTTGCTGGGAAATGGCCTTATTTCACCTCCTCCTACCTCTAGACCATGGGTGCACAACGTACAGCCCGCGGGCCAGTTGCGGCCCGCCATGCCGTTTTGTCCGGCCCACGAGGCACAAAGACTTTCCTAATGGAGGGCGGCCCGCAAGCAGCATCGGCCGCCCTCCATTAGGAAAGTCTTTGTTGTCTTTCGGGCCGGACAAAACACTGGCCCTCATTGGTTCAGTGCACACGAACCACGCAGCTCCTATGAGCCACGTAGTACGTGTGCTGCACCAATGGAGTGCCAGCACTACGGCTAGCGTGGCCAGTAAGGCTTGATGCCGGAAGGCATTTCAGCCTTGCTTGCCACGCCAGCCGTAGTGCCAGAAGCCTCGCCAGCGTTCCAGCACATCTGGGTAAGTACATGGTGGGGGAGGGGCTGTATGTTTGTGTGTGTCTGTCTTGGGTCCGTCCTGACTGTTTTTTGTTTTTGTATGTATGTTGAGATGCGGAGGTGGGGGGGGTGTTTCGGGTGTGTATGGGTGTTTGTATTTGTATATCTGCAGTGTATGTTGAGATGCGGGGGTGGGGGGGTGTGTCGAGTCTGCTTGAATGTGTTTGTGTGCAAGTGCAGTGTGTGTTGAGATGCGGAGGGGGTGTGTGTGTCGGGTCTGCCTGAATGTGTTGGTGTGCAAGTTCAGTGTATGTTGAGATGCAGGGGTGGGGTGTGTCGGGTCTGCTTGAATGTGGTTGTGTGCAAGTGCAGTGTGTTGAGATGCGGAGGGAGTGTGGGGGTCGGGTCTGCCTGAATGTGTTTGTGTGCAAGTGAAGTGTATGTTGAGATGCTGGGGGGGGAGGTTGGGGGGGTCGGGTCTGCCTGAATGTTTGTTGTTGTTGTGTGCACGTTCAGTGTATGTTGAGATGTGGGGGTGGGGGGTCCGGGTCTGTATGCGTGCATGCTTGCGAGTTTGTTTAGTGAGTTGGGGGGTGGGGGGTTCAGGTCTGTATGGATGCATGGTGTATGCATGCGAGTTTGTATGGTGAGTTGGGGGTGGGGTCTGTATGGGTGCATGGTGGACGCTTGTGAGTTTGTGTGCCGAGTTGGGGGTAGGGGGGTTCGGGCCTGTATGGGTGCATGGTGTATGCTTGTGGGTTTGTGTGCTGAGTTGGGGTTGGGGGTGGGGGTTCGGGTCTGTATGGGTGCATGGTGTATGCTTGCTAGTTTGTATGCAGGGGTGGGGGCGTTGGGGTCTGTATGAGTATGTATGCATGGTGCATGCTTGGTGGCATGGGGCATAGTGTTTGCTTGAGGGATGGGTGTCTTGGGGCATAGTGTTTGCATGAGGGGTGGGTGTCTTGGGGCATAGTGTTTGCATGAGGGGTGGGTGTCTTGGGGCATAGTGTTTGGTTGGGGGGTGGGGGCCATGGGGCATAGTGTTTGCATGAGGGGTGGGTGTCTTGGGGCATAGTGTTTAATAAAAATTATGGGTTGAAAAAGCCTCCTGCCACGCCACCCGCCCCACCCACATTTACTTTTCGGCCCACTCTAGCCATCATGTAGGGTACTTTGGGCCCTCTGTCAAAATCAGTTGTGCACCCCTGCTCTAGACCAAGGTAGACCACTTTACTCTGACCAATTTGACATTTGCTAGCCTTTATGGTCAGATGGGCCTGCTCCACAGCCTGTAAAACATATCACAGGTGATCAATATGTTCTTTCCATGTAGGGCTTAAACTGCAATGTCATCCAAGAATGCCATGCAGAGGTCCCCCAATCCCATTCGGAACTTGATTAACCATCCTTTGAAATGTAGCAGGTGCATTCTTTAGTCCAAAAGGCATTACCTTAAACTGGTAGAGGCCTGCTGGGGTGGATAATGCAGTTTTCTCCTTGGCATGGTCTGTCAGGGCTATTTGCCAATAGCCTGAGGTTAGATCAAATGTACTGAGGTACTTGGCTGAACCAAGTTTCCAAGTCTATCCACCGGTTCATCCGTCTTTGGCAAAGGATAGGCATCAGTCTTAGTCACTGCATTTAGAGATCTATAGTCCACACAGAATCTCAACTCCTTGGATCCTGACTTTGGTACTAGAACAACTGGACTGGACCATGGACTTGTAGAGGGCTCTATAACCCCAAGATCAAGCATCTTGTTGACCTCTACTTTGATGTGGGATCTCAGATGTTCTGACTTCTTTTGTTCTGCTTTTGACAGGTAAACCATCACTAGTGAGAATATCATGCTGGCCCCAAGGGGGCAAGCCTGGTGATGGTGTAAACAGGGAGGCAAACTGATTCAACAGAACTTTGCACTCCTCCAGTTCAGAAGTCAGCTGAGAAGAGAGATTAACTCATTTCTGTTCATCTAAAGGTTGGCCTCTGAGGAGGTCAGGTAGAGATTCACTCTTTTCTTCCTCTTGAGCTGAAGCTAGAAGCAAAGCTCCCACTTCTGGTCTCGAGACATAGGCCTTTAAACGGTCGATATCAAAGACTCTGGGAGCCTCCTTGGGTCTGCCCAAGTCCACCAACTAGTTCACCTCTCCAAGTTTGCCCACAACCTTGAAGGGCCCTATCCACTTGTCCTGCAAAGCCCTCTGCCTTGTTGGCACCATAACTAACACCAGCTGATCCTGAGTAAACTCAGCCATGTTGGCCTTCTGGCCATGCCAATGTTTGACCAGAGCCTGACCTGCTTTTAAGTTATCACTTGCTTCTGGGGCACTCTCCAACCCCTCCTTGATCAGGGCCAATGGACCTCCAATTGGATGGCCATAGAGAAGTTCAAAGGGACTGTAACCAACTCCCTCCTGAGGGACTTCTCTATATGCAAAGAGAAGGCATGGCAGTAGAAGGTCCCACTTTCTTTTAAGGGGTTCTTCTAAAGCACCTATCATGCTCTTCATAGTACGATTAAACCTCTCTACCAATCCATTTGTCTGTGGATGGTAGGCTGTAGAGAACTTTTTAGTGACGAGAGGTTTTTCCACATGGCTTGTATGTAGTGGGACATAAAGTTGGATCTCCTGTCAGATATCTCTTCCTTAGGAAACCCTACTCTGGTAAAAACACCAAGTAGAGCCTTGGCCACAGCCTGAGCCATAACAGTTCATAGGTATGGCTTCTGGGTATCTTGTAGCATGGTCTACTACAACCAGGATAAACCCATTTCCTGAAGATGTGGGACGGTCAAGGGGACCAACAATGTCAATGCCCACCCTCTCAAAAGGAACTCCCACCACTGGGAGAGGCACCAGGGGTGCCACATTCTTGGCTCCACTCTTGCCAGAGGTTTGGCAAGTGTGACAGCTCCTACAGAGTTTGTCAACTTCTGAACCCATCTTAGGCCAGTAGAGGGAGAGCCTTTCCTTGGTGGTCTTGAAACTCAAGTGACCAGCCAAAGGTATCTCATGGGCTAACTGTAGGAACTGGAGTCTGTTAGCAAGGGGCACTACAATTCTTTTGCCGTCCCCAGGGATACACTCATTTGGTTCACTGTAGAAGAGGCCGTCTTTCCAGCTCATCCTGTGCTTCCCAACTTCTTACCCATCAAGATGGTTAGCAGCCTGTTGTCAAGACCTTCAAGAGTAGGACACTCTGTCCTTTGTTAAAGTCTGCCCTGTTGGGTCCACCTTCTGCCAGTAAAGACTGCAGCTCAGGATGGTCCACAGGGTCAAGATCTCCAACTAAGACAGTGTCTTCTTCCAGATGTGACTTCAGATGCTGGCTCAACCACACAAGGTTGCACCTCACACTCTGCCTCAGCAGGTGGAGAAGCCACAGGTGTGACATTGGACAATCTTGGTGATGTCCTTGTTGGTATCACAGGGCCGCTGTCTGACTTTTTCCTGGAGGTTTTGGGTTTCCCCTTTGCCTCTGTTTTCCTAGAAATAGCAGTGAACAACTCCTGTGGAGTGGGAGTGATAGTTTCCTCTATCAACTCCTCTGGAGAGCCTCTCAAGTTCCTCGACTTTGTGAGCTCTTGTTTCCTTTTACTGAGAGGCCTGGGGGGGGGGGGGTGCTTGACACCTCCAAGAGTTTTAAGGTCATTACCCAACAGGACTCTCACAGGCACTTCACTCTGCACACTAACAAGTATCTTGACAGTCATATCATTACACTGGATGAGAGCTTGTAACTCGGAAAGCATTTGCACAGGGCCTCCAGCTAACTTGGTGAGGCATTTGGGTGCCTTAGTAACATCCTCCACCTTGAAAAAATGATTCATCCACCACAGTTATGCTGGCTCCAGTGTCTCTGATAACAGGGGTTTCCTGACCATTCACAAGAACACTATCTTTATAATACTCTTTAGTATTATCTGGGATGGAATTATAGACATTGAAATTCTGTTCCCACAAGCCCAGGGCCACTAAAGAAACACTAGCTGAGACTCTCATGGGTTCATCAGCCAGTAGGTGAAAGTTTCCACTTGCCATAGGTACTTCTTCCTCTGGGGAGAAGGCTAAGGAGACAGTGTGGACCCCTGAAGGTTTATCCTTAAATCTGGGATCCCCTTTCACATGGTCAGTCGACCCACAAACATAACATTTCCCAAATGCTTTGATGAATGGGGGTTTGTTCTGACCTCCATCTGGTTTGGGACCAGATGGTGTACTAGCCTGATTTGGTTTCCCTTGTGGTTTACCCTTATGTTGCGGTTTGTGGCCCTCTTTTGGATTGGAGGTATTAGAATTCTCTTTGTTGTCTTTCTTTTGCTGTTGCCCCTCATCCTTTTTCTGAGTAGCCCCAGAATCCTTGTGAGTAGCCCTGTTGGCAACCCACATGTCAGCAGCGTTAGCTAGCTTCTTCGGATCTATCTCCTTAGAATCAGCCAAGTGCTGTCTGAGCGCAGGAGAGAAGACATCAAAAATAGACTTCATAACCAGAGTTATCATTCCTTCATAAGTGTTTACTCGGTAACCCTTAATCCAGCCATCTAAGTTTTTCTAACACTCACATACCCAGGTAGCCCCAGGGGTACCATCATGCTTTTCGAGGGTCCTAAACCTCTTAAGTTACTGGGAAGGGGTCTTCCCAAATCTAGCAATTAAAGCTAGCTTCACACACAATCCATCCTATCCACCCCCCCCCCAAACTCCATCAGATGCAACAGTGGGTAGCCTAGAGAAGAGCCAGGGAAGCAATTGATTCCCTGAAAGACCTTGAATACCATGGTTATATTCAAACATTGCTAACCAATCCAAAATATCAAGCTTACCCTCATACATAACCACAATTTCTTTAGGCACACAGGGTCTCTTAGGACTGAAAGACCTAGAAGACTCTGGGAGAGAAGCATTCTCAAGAGACAATTGCTTCATTTCAAGTTCATGATTCAACTCCATTTCTCAGAGTTTAAGTTCTTGGTGTTTTTGTTCAGTTTGAGCATTTAAACGTTTGAATTCCAGTTCAAGCCTCATTTTCTCTAGAGCAATGAATTCAGGACTGAGTGTAGGACCTGTGGGGGTCCCAGTGGACAAGGGTTGAGTTTGGTGAGCAGACAAGGGAGCAGTGAGGCCTACATTAGGAGACACATTAGCTTCTTCCAACTCATCAACAGACATGTTATCATCCTCAATACTTTACACATTTGCTAGGGAGTCAGGTAATTCAGACCCACCCACCAGACTTTGGTTCTTTAACAACTTTTCAACTAATTAAATCTTTTTGCCTTTGGCAGAGAGTTTCCTTTCTTTGCACATGTTTCTTAAATCAGCAGTGTAACTCAGGAGGGTCTCCTGACTGTGGCTTTCCATATCAGACATGATTAATGTTGCTTTTTAGTGATGTTAGCCTCGTGGTTAGTTGATCCAAGGTAATAGCAGCATTCTAAGTGTAATTACTATACTTTTACCCTCACCGCTGTACACCAGTGTTAGGCAGAATTATATGCAGTACCCTTTGGGAACACCACACACAATTAAGGCTACAGGTGACGGTACAATTTCACCTTTGGTACAAGCCAGTACTACACAGTTAAAGTGGTAGCAGTAGCAGAGCAGCCAGACTTATCTCAAGAGTAAGTGAGCAGTATCAAATAGTTACACAAAGGACAGCAATTACTATGATTCAGGCAAACACTGACTCAAGGTTTCTAAGTAAAAGAATATATATTTATTTACTCAACTGTTGTATAAGATTTCACTATTATAAGAAAGTTAACAATCACAATCATAAATACACCACACCACTTACCTTAAATTCCAGACAAGGTAAGCTCACAAAATGAAGTGGGAGCAAAATGGCACTCAAGCAATTTAAAAGGGAGGGAAAGACAAAGTTATTAGAAATTAAATCAAACCAACAGGTAAGTACTCGGGGTAATTGAACAAGGGGAACTTAAGAGAAGAGATCAGTTAGAAAAGGCTTAAGGCCAAAGTCAATGGGTCAAAAGTCTTTTGCTCAAGATAACAGTTCAGGGTAGTTCGCAGTAAAGTTTGTTGCACAGATTCCAGACGAGGTTGGTTGATAGAAAAGTTAGTTCGAAGAGGAGGACCAGCCCTCGGATTAGAGCAAGATTTCAAACACTTTCACCATGGTTGAACGAAATGGAAAACCGGATTCGCAAAGTATCTTAAAACGGAGAGGGAGCTGTAGCTGAGGCGGACATTCCTGGTGGTTCCTGCAGGCTCATGGTTCCCGAAGCGACTGTCAGACTGACACAAAGTAGTAAGGGTCCTGCGCCATGCAGGGAAGAAGCCAGCAGCAGAGCAAAACAACAAATAAAAGGTGCGCTCCTTAAAACCCAAGTAGGGTCCGACCTTCCTGGGTATCTGGCCCACTGTAGTTCTGTACAGCGAATTTGGCCAGAGGAGGGGTCCTGGCTTGCAGTTTGGGCGAACTGGTTGGTCCCACCAGCTCAAGGGAAGAAGTTTCCTGGAGGTTCTTCTGTCATCGGATTCTGAAGATTCGGACCTGCAGCAGGGCTTTACCGGGCAGTTTAGTCGTCGTAGGGGTCCTCTTCTTCCAGTTCCTCATTGGTTCTTTCGCTCCAGTGGCGACTCTGCCTTTCAAGTCCCAGAGATCTGCTTTTTATGCAGTTTTCCCTCATTCATACAGCCTGGCTGTCAATCACACAGCAGGGTGGCTATCCTGGCAACAAAGGCGTTGCTAGGGGGTGGCTAAGGGGGCTATAGCCCCTGGTCTTTTGGTTGTAGCCCCGGACAGAATCTCAGGAGCTACAACCAAAAGACTAGCTAGCCCGAATCTCAACAGTTCCGACAATAACGTAGCCCCGGGTCTTTTCCAGACCTAGCAACACCCCTGCCTGGCAAGGACAGTCCCCTTAGCCAATCAAACAGGAGTGCGACTTGGGTTACCAAGGGAACCCATGGCAGGGGTCCGAAGACCCCTCCCTCACATCCTGCCTACCTAGACTTTCAGGTGCCTTAAAGAGGGCTTCTGTTCAGAAGCCCATGAAAAGACAGCGAACAAAGGAATCATCCCCGGTTTGGCACGCAGAGAAAACATGAGAAAGACTTTAACAAAAAGAAATGGCGAATAAACCCAGCCGGAGCCAAAAAAAAATGTATTTGGTCAAGCAGATTTATGTTCGAGGCTAATATAATAGCCTAAAACGATACCACGTTCATATAAGCTAATCACGGTAGAAAAGTTAGGCTAGTTACCACTGCCACCAGGCAAGTCTTAATGTAAAGGGATTGAAACAATGTTCCAAGAGACAGACAAAAAGGGATAAGAGTTAACCCTTTCCAATAATCCATGTAAGATGGGGTGTACTGGGTCTGTGGTTTAAAGTGACTAAAGTTAATGGCAACCTTACCCTTTTCTGAGTCGGTGGGAAGTCTAAAAGACAGCCATGTCTCACTGCACTGAAGGTGCTGTGTAATACACATGAAAATGAGGCCATGGAGTAGGTGAGGCTCCAGTGCTCAAGATCACACAAAAAGTGAAAACACACACAGCAAAACACATGTAAGAATGGGAAAAAAGGTTCACACTCTTACCAGGTGAAAAAAATAAATCCCTGAAATCCAGCAAAGCTGCTGAGGGGACACATTAGGTAAGGAAAATTGGCCATTTATGAGAATTCTCCCTAACAAGGATCCATGGTCTACTTTGTGCTCCAGGCCTTCAGGGCATCTATATAGTAGTCCTTGTACACCAAGCCTGGGGATGTGGATACTCTGATGCCCAAGTACCGAATACCCTGTGGGCACCAGCCAAAGGCTTCACCGATGTTGCAGGGGTTCAGGGGATGGACCTCTGATTTAGTCCAGCTGATCGGCTGGCCCAAAAGTTCACCGAAGTTGGAGATCTCCTCTACCATAGGTTGCAAATTCTTTTATTGGGTGTTTGACTTATAGCAACATGTCATCTGCTTAGAGGGAGACAGCAGAGTTGCGAGACTGGATCCTTACCCCCCCCCCCCCCCTGTGTGCGTGGTACTCTCGCAGTGTGCACGCCAGGGGCTCAATTGCCAGGGTGTACAGTATGGGAGAGAAGGGGCAGCCCTGCAGGGTACGTTGTGAAGGATAGATTACCTCCGAGTGCATGCGGTTGGTGTACACCAATACTTTGGGAGCGACGCAAGGAAGACATATCCACCTTATAAAGGAGGTACCCAAGCCTGTACGGCAGAGGACCTCGAGAAGGAACAGCCACTCCACTGAGTCAGATGCCTTTTCGGCATCCAAAGCGGCCACTACTATCAGGATCTCTGGGTTTACATTGTGCATCAACATAAATAATTGACAGATTATTTTGAGTGGAGCGCCCTGGAATTAATCTGGCCTGGTCAGGAAGGACCAGGTTGGGCATATGTGGGAGAAGCCTGTCGGCTAGGAGTTTGGCCAGGCTCTTATTGTCGGTATTAAAGAGAGGGGCCAGTAGGAGGAACATTTACGGGGGTCTTTCTCAGGTTTCAATAGGTCCGTCACAAGAGCAGTTCTAGTAGACTCTGGGAGTGTCCCAGAGGACCGGGCTGCCTCATACATTTCTCGTAAATCAGGGAATGCTTTATACATTTCCGCTGTAATCCCATTGTGCCTGGGGCCTTAGCGTTGGGGAGCGAGCAAAACACTTTAAGGAACTCTTCGTCGGGGGGAGGGTCATTTAGCATCGCATCTTGCACAGGGTCCAGCCAGCCCAGTGCAACTATATAAATACTGTGTAATTCAATCGTGGCCAGGTTCTGTTTCGGTGGTGTATAGACAGGCGTAGAATTCCCGGAAAGGCCATGCTGATCTTTTCGCTGTCCATGGTGGACTCCCCATCATCCCCTTCTACTCTAGTATCCAGTTGTCGTTCCTGTTTAATGGCCCAGGCCAGCGTCCTGCTTGGGCGGTCATCCTCACTGTATGCAGCCACCGCTATGGGATCTCCCAGAAAGCATTCCTCTCCGGTTGTCAGAATACCAATTTCCTCCTGTTTTTCCCCTCAAGCGGGCCTGTATATCACAGGAGTCCTGGAGGTCCTGTTGGATCACCAGTCGGTTAATATCAACATGCAAATACACTTCAGAGCCCCCCCCCCCTCCTTGGATATACAGCATCCCCAGAGATGCACGTTGAAAGTCTCCCACACCCCCCTGGGGTCTGGAACTAAACCCACATTTATTTGGAGGAACGACGAGATATCTTGCGGAATCTCATCTCGGAAGACAGTGTCTTCGAGGGCATGGGATATAAATCGCCACCTGAGCTGCCTGGTAGGGCAGCTAGGGCCCACAAAGTGTAACCAAAACTCTGGAGTGGTCAGATAAAGGTCCTGGGCAGCAACTGAGCTTGTTGGGTAACACGGGCCAACTTGGGTGATAGCATCGGATAGTCTATTCTGGAGGAGCTACCATGGACTCCGAAGTAAAAAGTGTGTTCCCTACCGGTAGGGTGGAGGAGACTCCAAGTGTCAATAAGGTTGTGATATTCTGCTATGAACACCCATTTCTGGGCGGCCCTTGAAAGGGTGGTCTGAGGGGAGGTGGATCTGTCCAAGTCAAGCGAGAGGGCTATATTGAAATCCCCTGTCAACACCACATCGTAGTTCGGGAAGGAGCGCAGGTTGTCAGCACAACTCTGGAAGAAGTCCGGGCTATCGTAATTAGGGGCGTACACATTGACTAAGAGGACCTGCCAATCAGCAATTTCCCCTGCCACCAGAAGATGCTGTCCATCACTGTCCCCAATTTGATCATGAAGTTAAAACTCCAGGGAGCGGTGAATGTAAGTAGCTATCCCTTGGGAATGTGTGGAGAATGAGCAATACCTAGGAATTCCCCATCCCATAAGGTTGGGGAGCTTAGACCCCTTCCCCAAATGAGTTTCCTGTAAACATAGAACATTGACCTTGTGGTTCCTAGCATAGTTTGAGAACAAGCATGCCTTCTTCCCATTTGTGAATCCTGGCATATTCCAAGTCAATAGTGTGACTTCACTGCCCTCTCTTGGTTGTGCATCATAACCCTTTGTGATTATATATGGATAAAAAAGCCAAACTTGGTATCTGTGGTGCCCATGTGTGAACTCTAAGCTTATCAAGTCATGCCCGTACAGTATTCTCAGTGCTCTGAGAGTTTTGAGTCATTTTAAACCCTGCTCGCCCAGGAGTCCCAAACCCCCACCACCCTGAACCCCATAACGCATGTCTTGATCGGCCTGCCCTCTTCCCATCCCCCTCCAAGCCATAAACACAAACATACCAGCCCCTCCCAAACATGCCCCCACACCCTAAAGATTTCAGTTAACTACCCCTAACAAAGCCTTTTTGCCACTGGACACGGGGGGCTGACTCGACTTGTGACGGAAGGTCTAACACCATTTTTGTTGCGTTCTAATCAATAACTGGTGGTGACCATGCTGCAGGATACTGTGTGAGACAGCGTCAGAAACATGCACCAGTGTACTTTTTTTTTTAAGCATATCTTTATTGAACAGTTCACATCATCACATTATGAGAGCACCATGTTACTTACATGACAGAAATAAACCCCTCCATTCATTCTGGCAGTCCATCAACCCTCTGCAGCAGAGTAGTGCGAGTGCCTTAGCCGGTCCACCTCGGCCCTGACCTTTCCTCTTTGGGGTGTCTAAGAGGCCAGACCTGCTTTGACCACCCTCCCCCATTCCCCACCCTTCAGTTTGGCTAGCTGTCTTTCGCCTGCAAATAAGCTGTGAGAGGTCCTCAAATGTTCCTCTGTTTGTTTTGGTAGCTACAGAGGGAGACATTGTCTCTGTCAATGTTGCTTAGCCATATTAAGTCCTCCAGCCACCTTGGTGTTCCTGGCAGAGATGCTGTAGTCCATTTATCAATATACATCACCTAGCTACAATCATGCATGTCACCAAAAGTTTGCGATTACGCTTAGACAACCCCAGAGACCACCCAAATATCCCACAAGCAGGTGTATAGTGGACCCTATTACCAAGCATTTCAGACATTATCTGCATGACTCCTCCCCAGAAGGGCCCCAGCCTCATCATATGCATGATGTCTGCTGGCTCCGTGAAGCATCTCTGACACTTAGCCGCCTTGGAGGAATCGAATTTGTGTATCCTTGTAGGGGTCATGTATGCCCTGTGGACTGTTTTAAGTTGACTTAATTGCAACCTGGTTCTTAGGGCTCCCATGTGTGACTGCATACAGCACCCTCCATTGCTTGGCACTAAAGGTTTCCCCAAAGTCCTCCTTCCACCCACTTTTGTATTTGGGGGTCACGTAGTGTGAGTCAGCCTGAATTTTTTATATAAACTATAGCACTCCCCTACAGCCGGGGGAAAACAAGATATAGTGGAACAGTGGTGTGCTGCGTGGCATGGCGGGGAAACCCAGATACCACTCCCTGAAAACTGCTCTCATCCTCCGGTACTGAAGCACGCCCATGGACTAGAACTGCCTCCTGTGTCACAAACACCGCCCCCGGTATAAGTCCTCCATTCGGTCAAACCCCGCTCCTCCCCAATCCCAGGCCAGGGCCGTATCACACGTCTGCTTCAGGGCTGCAATATGCCACAATGGGATTCCTGGGTTGAAGGGGTGATTCAGCCCAAGCCTTTTCAAGGCCTTCCTCCATGCCAGAACCATGCAGGCTAGTGGGTCAATTCCCCCCCCCGCCCTGTATGCTACACTGCCAAATATCAATACCCCCTGTAAGGAGTGCGGATGTGGTGCGCGCTCCGCCCCCGGCATCCAATATTGGGTGAATGACAGCTGAGCCGCCAGAAAATAGGCCCCCACATCCGGCGCGCATATGCCCTCCTCCTCCCATGGCCACGTCAGCCCCTCCCAGCCTATGCGCGGGGCTTCAGGGTGCCATGCCAGTTTGATCAGTTGGGTGTGAACCTTGTGGAAGAAATTTGTCCCCGGCCACACAGGAATGTTCTGGAACATATACAAAAGTTTAGGCACCACTACTATTTTGGCCAGGGAATATTCTGCTCATAAGTGAAAGCGGAAGCTTGCTCATTTATCCATGTTTTTCGTTAGTGTCTGCAAGTATTCCATTTGATTATCCCTAAGTAATGAGCCCTCTCTGCTGACCCTGACCCCCAGATAGGTGACCATCGACGGCTCCCACCCGAAAAACATTCAGTACAAAGCGGACATGTGGTAGCTGCATTCAGGGGGCACAACGTGGACTTGGCTCGATTCAATCTGTGACCGGAGGCTACTTCAAACTCTGCTATCTCCTGAGTCAGGGGGGCCAGATTGGTCTCTGGGCCCCTGAGGTACAAAATGGCATCGTCGGCATACAGCGAGATGAGTTTGATTGATTTCCCCCCCCTCCCACGAGCAGTCCCCTGTGGCCGTGAAACTTTCTCAGTCTACACGCAAGGACCTCAATCGCTAAGGCAAAGAGTAGGGAGGAGAGGGGGTGCCCTTGCCTTGTTCCCCTCCCCAGCTTGAATGGGTTAGACTGCACACCCCTGATTCTAATTGTGGCAGCCGACCCAGCTTACAATAGCCTTACCGCCCTCAGGAAGTACCCTGGGACCCCCCACCTGCGACAAGACCTCGAACAGAAAGTCCCATTCTACCGAATCAAATGCCTTTTCCATGTCCTGCAGCGCCGCGATCGCCTGCCCCGACGGGTCTAGCTGAGCGAGTATCCCCAAAGAGCCTCCTCAGGTTCATTGCGGTCAACCTCCCTGGGATAAACCCTGACTGGTCTCTGTGCACGACATACGGGAGTAGGCGGTCCACCAGTATCTTGGTGAAGATTTTGGTGTCTGAGTTGATCAGAGATCAGCCGATATGACGATCACTCTAGCAGGTCTTTACCCAGTTTAAGGATTAAGGTCACCACAGCCTCCCTCATGGAGTGTGGAAGCACTCCTGATGTCATACCCTCCTCCCATACCCCCATCATATGGCACGCCACTTCTGGATCCCACTCTTTATAAAATTCCACAGTTATGCCATCAGTTCCTGGGGCCTTGGATGATGAGAGATCTTGCACTGCCCTCCAAAATATCCTCCACTGTGAGGGCGGCCACCAGGGCCTCCGCCACCTCTGCATCAAGCCTGGGGAGAGCCGCCTCCTCAATATAGTGAGTAAGCTCCGCCTCCGGGAAAGTACCTCGGGTTGAGTACAGAGCTTCATAGAGCGCATGGAAGACTTCGATCTTGCGTGGCTGCACAACTATCCCACCCTCCTCTCTGGGGCTTTAACCGCAGTCATTTCTCCCTGTACCAGCTCATACCTCACCAGCATTGCTAATTGTCTGCCCGGCCTTCCCTCCTCGCCATCATTGTGGGCTGCGCAAAGTATTTTACCTCCCGATCAGCTAGTTTGTGAAAGCGATCTAGTCCCTCCTTGAGCTTGGCTAGCATGCACGGTGCGCTCGTCCTCTCCACCTCCCTTCCCAGTGCTTTACCTCTAGCTCTGCCTTGGTTAACTCCCTACGGATCTGCTTGAGTACCCCCAGTTCTGTCGACAGGCACCCACCCCATAGCACCACCTTAAAGGCCTCCCACAGCATGCCCTTACCTGACACTGTGCCCAGATTTTCCTTAAAATAGTTTTGGATTAAGCTATGGATGTCACTCTTGAAGGCAATGTCCAGCAGTGCAGCTGGTTTAAACCTCCAGCGGTGCTGGGGTAGCTTTTCCTCCAGCTGCAGGGACCACAGAACTGGAGTGATCTGAAAGAGTCCTAGGCAGAAGCACGCTGTCCCCGGTGCAATGCAACAGGCACGAGCACGCCAGGATGTAGTCCATTCAGGACAAGGTGTTATAAGCAGTTGTATGATGTGAATAGCCCTCCACCCGCGGGTGAATTGGCCTACATATGTCATGCAATTCCAGCATATCCATGGCATTCAACACTGCCTCTGCTGCCTTAGATCTTCTTCTCCCACCCCCTTTCTGGCTATGCGTGGGTCCAATACCACATTCAAGTCACCCGCCCACAGTATGTTGGTATGCACAAATTTGATGCTGAGCCCAAGCAGCTTGTTAAAAAATTCCAGATCATCTGCGTTCAGCCCGTAAATATTAACTAATGTTAATGGCGTGCTTCCTATTGAGCCAGAAACAATGACATAACTCCCACCAGAGTATCACCGTTTCGCACACCCAGAACCCCAGTGACCTGTGGATCAGCGCCATTACACCGGCTGAGTATGTCATACACAACTTATTACTTCCCCAATTCCTTGCCACTCCCGCATTCCCTTTCCCTTTGAGATGAGTGTCTTGGAGCATGACTATTCTTGCCCAGTTTCTCTCACAATATTGCATTTCTTTCCTAGCTTTCCATAGGTCATTCAGTCACTTCACATTCCAACTAATTACCTTATATGCCATTGCTTGGGTTGGACTACATAAAAAAAGCCAATATATTCCACTCGCCCATAACCTCTGCTGTAGTGGTCATGAACCGACATAGATTATGTGAACTATTTTGTATTAACCCAACTCTTCCATATAGGCTGCATGTACCCTCAACCCCCACCGCCCCCAACAAGCCTGTGAACACCACCCCCCACCGACACTGCCCACCCCCAACTAGCAGTGAATTTTCCCCTCCCTGGTAACTCCCCAACATTATCAGCGTGAGCAACTGCCCTGGGGTGCCGCTGGCCGTCACCCAAGAGGTCCCTCTTCCCTCCGCAGGCAAGAGTAGAGGACCAGCTGTTCTTCCCTCTTGTAGATTCGCCATTGGACAGACTCGTTACATGTTTGCTGCTGAAATTGACCATACCCATCGGGCCCATCATATTTGGTCAGGTGGTCCGGTTCGCGGCCAGCCAGAGTTCTGGAATGGTGTCACCTCCACCTAACGACTGGTGAACCAAACTCAGTCAGCCGCAAAACAGCTCTGCCATGAGTTATTACAGAAGCGATGCTATGAACTCATGAATGGCTTCTGGGCTTGTGAAGAAGTGCCCCCTTCCATTATGCACCACCCTTAGCTTGGAGGGGTATTGCATGGAGTACTGGAGCGCCCGATCCCCGAGTGCCCTTTTTGCTGCAGCAAATGACATCCTGGCCTTCTGGACAGCAGGAGTAAAGTCTGGGTAGAAGGATACCCTGCACTTTTTGAAGGTAAATTCTCCAAGCTCCCTTGCTCTCCTCATGATGGCATCCCAGTCCCGATAATTGAGTAGTCTCGCGATCACCGGTCTTGGCCCGGCCCATGGGCGTAATTTTAGGGGAGGACAGGGGTGTTTGTCCCCCGTCCCCCCAACTTTCATGGCACACCATTTTGTCCTCATTCATTTGGCTGGGCACCTTTTCTTCAGATGTCATGTCCCCCCCAACATTTTCAGCAAAGTTACTCCACTGGCCGGGCCTTGGGGCCACCTGACAGTCTGTGAGCCCTCTCCACCAGAAACTGGGCTGATAGAGTTGGTGTCTGCAGCACATCCTTAATAAACGACTCCAAGAAGATCATGTTCTGCTGTGGGACCGTCTCCGGGATACCCACCACCCTGATATTGTTTCTACAAGACCTTGCCTCCAGGTCCTCATTCTTGACCTTTATTGCCTTTACCTCTCTCCGCAGTTCTTGGACCGCTTGTACTATCTCATGGCTAGTGGCTTCAAGTGAGCTAACCCCGGTCTCCACCTCGGAGGTCCTGCTACTCTCCTTGTTGATCCTCTCCTGCATTCAATCCACTTTATAGGTCAGACCATCAAGCTTGTTGTTAATAGCTGCAAAGCCACGCATTTCTGTAAGACTCTGTTCCGACAGGGGTGTAGCCGTGCTCGAGCCCGCTGTTACCTCCCATGGCATCTGGGCTGTCACTATGTTCGGGGGCTCAGAGGGGGCTATCCGGCTGTCGCTATGCTTCCGCTGTTCTTCTCGCTGTGTATATGGAAGGTGGGTCTGCCTCTTGTTGCCCATAGCCTGGCAGCTGCTGTGCTATTAGTCACAACGCCTGGACCAACCGCCTCACAATCCACAGCGTCTCTTAGTAATTGTGTTGACCGATAGAGCCGGGGGTGCACAGCACCGAATCAGGGCCCTGGCGTACTAGCTATACCACCAGAGGAATGGTAGGGATGCCCCTCGTCTCCTCTGCATTAGTCCTAACGTGGACCTCTCCACCAGCGCTCGATCTGGGCCCCTTCCAATCTGCCTGTGGCCACCCGACCGTGCAGTATCCAGGCCGCTGAGATCTGCTTACACTCGGTGTGTGTCCCCGTCTGATCCTTTCATTGTAAACTCTTGCAGGCCCCCTGGACCGTGCCCCTCCCCCTCTTTTTATTTCTTCAGGAGCCACGAGCTCTGTCCTTGTCAGGCACAGTCTGTCCTATGCCCGTTTCCCCACAGTCGTCCTCACTACCATTTGTGCAGGTCCTCACCTGGCCATTTGCTGGGGGGCCTTATCGCCGTTAAGTCGTGCCAGGGATTCCCAGACCACACCTCTTTCTGGGCTCGTCAAGGTTTATATGCTTGATGTCTGCTGGGTGCTTTTGGGTCAGAATGTATTCCCCCCCCCACCAGGGGCCTTATGGAGACACTCTTCTCTATACCCCAGTTGCCACCTCACCCCACCATTGGCAGTCTATCAGCTGCTCCACATTGCTCTCTTTTCGGCCAGCTCCACCACCGGCACCCACTGGCCTCATGCCGTGTCCTTACAAGCTGCCTTAATTGTGTGCAGTGAATCAGTGCGAAGCGGGCAAGCAGCCTCCGGTGTCCGCGGCCTCACGCTAATCCTCACTCTGGGATAGCATCATCTGTGATGCGGCCTCCATGTTGATGCTGCCGGCTTGCAGCCCGTGATGTTGCTGGTCCGCCACGGGCCCACAGGGGGCCGCCCAAGGAGAAGATCCCTGATGCGCGCCCCCGGTGTTCTGTCCCAGTCCCCGAGGGCGAGCCCAGCAGTGGCTTGAAGGCGCCTCTGTCCCCTCCAGTATTTGGCACACTGCCGCCATTTGGCCCCTGCCCTTGGGGTACTAACCAGGCCCACCAACGGGCATAGACTTACGTGAAGCCTCTGCCAATATCCAGGGTCAGGCGGAGGCACCAATGGCACCTCTACCATGCCGCACACCTCATCACCTTCACTGCTGGGACGGGTGCCCCTCCGGGGAACTGGCCAGCCCCATCCCAGGCGTCATGGACACGGTGGCCTCTAGGAACCGCTCGGCACCTCACTCCTCAGCCCTGGTTCCGGCTTGGCCCTCCCTTGTTTTTCTTGGTGGGGGATGGGCCCCTCCCGCCGCGCCTCCCCTCCGGTGGTCTGTTGTCCAGGGGGGCCTCGGATGATGTTGATGCCGGTGGCGGGTGCACCCTATCTCCAGCCCCACGCAGTTCTGCAATGCGGGCTGCCGCCCGGTCCGCACAGTGTCTCGCCACTTCAGAGGCTCTGCAGCACCTTTGCTGGCTGACCACCCCATCCAAGCTGCACACAGGCACTCAGACTTGTCCTACGCCGAGCCGCGCGGCCAGGCCTCTTACGCCAGTGTCAGCGCCCGGGGAAATCACCCTTTCGGCAGCTTCTCACGGAATTCAGTCCACACCTTTCCTCAGTATTTGGTTAGGTTTTTAGCTGTATTAGGTTCCGATTTGGGCCCGATGGATCACAATATTGCCTCCCCTTGTGTAAGGTGCCAGAGTAGCTCACACAGAGATGACCATCTTGGCCACGGGCTCTCTAGCGCCCCCTACGCGCCAGTGTACTTCATCACATTGCGCAAGGCTTAGGATCTACTGTGTGGATGTCATGGGGACCTGTGGGGAGATATCCTTGGGTCGGGGATGTCCATAGCAAAACGGTCAGCCGCTTCTGGGGATGTGAAAAAGGGGGCCCTGCCATCATACACTGCTCTAAGCTTGGCAGTGAATATCATTGAGTACTGTATCTCTTTCCTCCTTAGAATGTTCTTCACTGCCTGGAATGTCTTTCTTTGGTCCTGGTCTTGACTGAAGTCTGCGAAAGGCGTATGGTCGCTGATCTCCACTGCAGGACCTTCTTTTCTCTAGCTGCTCGGAGTAGTATGTCTCTGTCCCGGTAGTTAAAAATCGGTGCTAAAATGGCCTTCTCCAGAGCCCCAGGGAGCTCGGGGGTGGGGGGGTGGACTTGGAAGCCAGGGAGCGATGTGCTCACTCATAAACATACTTGTGACTGGTGTATTCTCGAGGACTTCCATAAGTAGTTTTTCCACTAATAGCTCCATGTTTTCTATAGGTGCAAATTCTGCCACACCTGTTATCCGAATGTTATTTCTTGATCTCCCCTCAAGGTCATCATTCTTTTCTACCACCTTCTTAATTGTTTGTTGCCGTGAGGCTACCTCTCATTTCAGAACTGCAACCTTATCTTCCCCTTCGCCAATCCTCTGTTAGGCTTCTGATATCCGGCCACAGAGCTTGTTAATCTGGATCACAGATGCATCCGCCTTGCAGGTCAGGGCATCTATTTTGGCCCTAGGATTCTGTGCTGTTCAACGATAATGTCTGGTTTAGAGCAGAGACATCAAGGTGGGAAGAGCCTGGCATTTGCGCCGGTGTGGGAGGGTTCTGATTGGATCTGGTAAACTGGTCCATCTTTGCCTTCTTCTTGGGGTTTCCCATAATGTGGTAGCGATAGGCAGCCACACCTGTGGCACACTACGGGCCCTCCTTCCACTCCTGTTTTCAGATCGATCGATCCTCTTGCTCCAAATGGTTCCTCCTCTCCTGCAACCTGGAGATTTTGTAGATGTTGGCGGTCAGCTGACTCGTGTTAGGTGACGCTGGATAGTTGAAAGCTGTACCTATGTGCCCCAGGGGCAGGCAAGATGGTAGTGTGGGTAGGAGGCGTGCTCAAGTTCAGAGTCGGTGGGCCCTAGAGTTTGCTGCAGTGCCAGCAAGAGATCCCTTCCCTATATAGAAAAGGCCAGAGGCAGGGAAGGATGGGGTACACAGAGTGGAGGGGGGGCCTCCCGTTAAAATCTGTGGTGCGTGTGTCATAGACTCGGGTTCCGGTTTACTGTACACTTGACATTTGGTCCCTTTCCCCAGGGGTTGCTTTCATCTGGAGGCCATATGCCAGGATTCAGAGCAGCACGCTGAGCAGGAGTGCCTTCAGGGCAAGCCTGGGGTCTGGAGCTGTTGATTCCAGAGCTTCTCCCTGCCAGTGAGGTGTCGGGGGGAGCCCCGACATCGTCCAATCTGTTGGGGGGCGAATTATCCCATTAAAATTATATGCCACCTGGGATGTGGGGGGGATAATGGTGACCCTGGTCCGCTCACGTGGACTCACCACGAGTGTGGACTGTCTCCTGCTTCAGCCTGGTAGGTGGCAGGTGGCGGAGCTCTCGCCGCACAAGGGAGAGATGGGCCCAGGTGTGGAGCCTCCCCAGAGTAGGGCGCACTATTCAGCCGTGGTCCGTGATGGCGGCTCCTTGTATTTGCTGGGTTTCGGATGAGTAACGGTGCCGGTGCTGAAGGAACGGCCGTGCCAAACTAGGCCTCGTATGACAGTCAATGCCCAGAGGTCACAGGGGGAGTGACCCTTGCTGACGGCATCCCCAGTCTCGCTCCTTCCCACTCAGGTGCCGGCTCAGCGCCCCCCCACCTCAGGAAAATGCTGCCAGAGGGAGGGGGTGGGACGACTGAGGAACGAAAGCTGCATCTCTACTCGGGGTCTCCTCCAGCTGGGGCTCCAATCGCCCGAGGCTGCGCATCGCTCCGGGGGAAACCAAAGCGAGGGACAGCCTTGCTCACTCCGGCATGGCTGGTGACGGGTCCTGCGCCCCTCTCGGTGGTCTGCGAGGCCCATGACTCATGCGGTGCCTGCGGGCGATTGCGGGGCAATCATGAGTCATCTTGCAGTCAGGTGGTGGTATCTGGCTGGGCTGCAAGCTACGCCACGTGGCGCAGTGAGGTACTATGCAGCCCTGCAGGGTTGAGACACATGAGGTCTCAGTGGGTCCAAGCTGCAATTCTCCAGGGTGGGGATCTGTCAGTTCTAAACTGTCAGGTGGCGGCCACGGGATGATCGGATTTTTGGGGCACCGCTTACAGCTCTCATTGATTCGAAAAAGGAAGGATATACACAGCAGGATGTTTCAGCCTCCATCTGAGCCTTCTCAGGCTGCGGCCATTTCTCAGCCATGCAACAGTGCCCCCCAATTTGTGCTCTACTAAACATTCTGGATCCATTTAGTTTAAAATGGCAGCCCTCTCTGCTGTTGTCATTTGCTGCAGATCAGTGAGTGGTGGAAGCTGAAATATTTCTAAAGTTTTACTGGGAACTTTAGAAGCTTTTATTTATGATTCCAGGGATCGGTCAACCAAACCGCACAAGAAGCTGCCATCTTGGTGGACTTTAACTTTATTCTGTGGCACTGCTGAACGTCAAGAGCACAAGTAAAATACTTGAATAATTGCAGCAATCCATCAAACTGCTCTCGTCTCTCCTGCTTTAGCTTTTGACTGCTGTGTGTTAGAGGAGATATTTGTTTGTTTAGTATGGCGCGCAACAGAGGGCAGGAAGATAGGATTACTTAAAAACTTAGTTACATGATAAGGCACGCATGCGAAGAATAGAACAGAAAAAACGAGGCATAGCATTACATTGCGTGGTGTGTACATATATACATATAGTTAAACGGATGCTTGCATATTTGCATATTTAGTGCTGTACATAGGGGTTGCACTTACATATTGCACTTACATATTTACATATTTAAAGCTGTGCATGTCAGTCAGGTTAGAACAGCGGCATGGGCAGATGAGATGGCAGGGTTAGTCGTGATCACTGGCCCGCAACCAGGTGAGGGTGTTTCGCCTGAAGCTATAGTAGGATTGGTCTGTCCTAATGTTGAGTGGGAGGGCGTTCCAGTATTGGTCTGCCAAGACAGGGAAGCTACTGCCGCTGGTTTTCTTTAATCTGAAATTGGATACCTGTAGGCAGTAGGAGTTGATCGATATGGTAGGGCGGGTGGAGGTTTTTTTTCTTTATTCTGGATGCGAGATAGGGGGGGCTGCGTTGTTTAAGCATTTGTAAGTGAGTGATGCTGTTTTGAGAGAGATGCGGTCGGAGATTTTGAGCCATTTGTGTTCTTTCCTTTTGTAGGATATGTGTTCCTTAGAGGGTAGGTTGAGGGCTGTTCTGAGAGCGTTGTTTTGTAGTGTCTGTAGTTTGTTGGTTATGTATTTCTAGGCTCCTAGGTACATGGTGTTGCAATAGTCCAGTTTGGATAATATTAGGGCGTTGGCTATGATGATGCAGCTAGCTTGGGTGAGGAAGGCTCTACTTGCCCTGATTAGCTTGCATGTGTAGGGGGTGGAGGATGCTAGTGAGTTGACTTGTTTTTTTAGTGACGTGGATGCATCAATGTGAAAGCCTAGCGTTTTCACTGTTTTGGCCACTGTGATGGTGTTGCCAACAATGTTGAAGGCCTTATAGTTGGAATTGAGTTTTTTAAGATTTGTATTGGATCCGAGGAGCAGGGTTTCGGTTTTCTCATTCAGGCATAGGCCGTGTGTGGCCATCCATGCCTGAATGATGAGATATATTTTGTTTACCAAGGCCGTATCTGCAACGAAGTTGCCCGATAGGGGTATGAGGATCTGGGTATCACCTGCATAATTGGTATATGAGACACCCAGTCTGTCCAACTTGTCAAATAGGGGCTTGGTAAAGATGTTGTAGAGGGTGGGAGAGACACAGGAGCCCTGGGGTACCCCACAAGTTATTTTAATGGGGTCTGCTGAGGCTAGTTTAGAGAAGACCCTCATTGTTTGGTTGTCCAAGAATGATTGGATCCAGGCTATGGCCTCTTTCGAGAAGTGGGCAGCTGAGGTCAGGTGTTCGCACAGGACTGAGTGATCCACCAGGTCGAATGCTGCCGACAGGTCGAGGAGGAGTAACATGGCGGTGTTCCCTTTGTCATTAAGCTCATTGATCTGGGTTTTGAGATCGATTAAGGCTGTCTCGGTACCGTGCTGTGGTCTGAAGCCCGATTGGCGGGTGCCTAATAGTTTGTGAGTTTCAAGATATTGCTGAATTTGCAGGTATGCTACTCTGTCTGTTATCTTTAACAGGAATGGCACCGTGGTGATGGGCCTGTAGTTGGTGGGAATAGCAGGGTCTATGGTTTGCTTCTTGAGGAGCCCCTATGGGGGCTCAATGGGAATGGGGAATGGTGTACTGAATGGGGATTTACCGGGTCCTCCAAGGTCGGAATGACCCGGTAAATCCCCATTCAGCCACACCGGATCCGGACCCGGGTTTGGAGGCAGCCATGGCACTAAAAGCGCCATGGCTGCCACTAAACTCGGAATGAGACCCAATGAGTCGCTGGGGGAAGGTGAGAAAAGGAAAGGTATCTCTGAGGAGGTGCAGCTGGTAGTTGGACTTTTTAGAGATGTCCGAAATGTGAGTGAAGTCGAAGATGACGCCAAGGTGTTTTGCCTCACAGGTGGGTGCAGGTGCAGGGCCAAGGGAGGCTGACCAGAAAGAAAGTGGCAACGTGGGAGCAGGAGTCCTGATGTGAACGATCTCAGTCTTACTGGCACTGAGGCAGAGGTAGTTTGCAGCACAACATGGCTGAATTGCAGACAGTCGGATATGAGCAAGGTATAAGAGGTTGCTCAGGGTAGCCTGAAGGAGAGTTGCATGTCAACAGCGTAACACTGGAAGTTAGAGATGAAAGCGACAATCGCACATGCCAGCGTAGTTTTGTAGATGTTGAAGAACCAGGGGGCTAAGTTAGAACGCTGGGAAACACCCAGGTTGAAAGAGTGATAGTAGAAAGAAAGGACCCAAGTTCCACCAGGGATGGTCGGTCGGAAAGGAATGAGGTTACCCACGTCAGAGCCTGACCTGTGATTCCCAGGGTGTCACGGAGACCTGCAATCAGGATGTTGTGGTTTACCATGTCAAAGGCAGAGAAGAGGTCAAGAAGAATGAGGACAGAGGGGTGTTGGTGTTGAGATTTAAGAGCAGGTCTTCACAGGTATTCAGAAGAGTGGTTTCCATTCCTCTGGATGCTCTAAATCCAGACTGATGGTCGTGGAGGCAACCAGCAGATTCAGTGTTGAGGGTGAGCTGAGAGATAGCCAGCTTCTCTAAGAGTTTGTCCAGGAACAGGGTGCTTAAGGGAAGATGGGAAAACTCCAGTGGCAAAAGAGAGATTGCAGATATCAGCCAAGGCTGGAGCAAGAGAGTCAATGTTGTACTTAATGGTATTGGAGGGGCAGGGGTCAACCTGTTTGGATGAGGCCTTCATAGATCGGACTTGTCTGGCGACCTCATCAGGTCTAATGGGATTGAGAGAAAAGAAGTGGTAGAGTGGCAAAAGGAGCCTCCAGAAGTGTTGGTGTATGGTGTGGTCTGGAAGTGAGAGAGAAAAGGATGTCTTGGGTTTTTTCAGTGAAGTGTGCAGCCAGGGCGAGCAAAGGTCCTGGGTGGGTGTAGCCGAGGAGGAGGAGGGGGAATATTGAATATTACCAATAAGTAATCTGAGTATTAACTCCACGTCCCTCTTTCTCACACAGGTACTTACCTTTGAGTTGTACCAAAGCAAAAACAGGAAGGATGCCCATGCTCACCACAAAAGACAGACACCAAGGGTAATGCGAAACCCACCCAGCACCAATTTATTCAAGATACAGCAAAAATCCAAAGGCATGCTGACCATGACTCCTATCACCACCTCAACCAGACAAAGCCTCCAGAACACCTACACCAAAGGAAGTAGACTGGAGCCCCTCCACGTTGAGTGGGTAATGCAGAATTAATATATTAGGTGTAGCCCATGTGGCAGCTCGGCAAATATCCAACAAAGGTAGCCCCCGGAGGCGTGCCCAGGAGACGGTCACCCCTCTTGTGGACCAACCCTAGACCCAAACTGCAGTACAGAGGCCCACAGACTCATAGAATCAAAGATTTAATCCACCGGCTAATGGTTGGAATGGAAGCCTGGAAACCACTGCCCCCTGATCAGTGAGACAAAAGGACTCTCTGGGACAGATAATGTAAGACCGCCTGCTTGGCATCCAGACAATGCCAAGCCTCCTCCTTAGGAGAGGGCGGAGCAAGAAAGAAAGCAGGGATAACCACTTCCTGAGACCGATGGAACCAAGAGGCGACCTTGGGCACAAACTAGGGGTCACAGCCCAGCACCAAAGCTGCCTCCTGGGCCACTAGAAAGTGGCCTATGCAAGAGGGCCCTGATTTCCCCCAAATGCTGAGCCAAAGTAATGGCAATCAGGAAGGTAGTCTTCAGTGTCAACTATTTCATCTCCACCTCCTCCTTGGGCTAAAATGGAGGCTTCTGAAATATGGACAGGACCAAAGGAAGGTCCCACGGGGAACCCCAACTGGGCCCAAAGGATGAGTACCTGCTACCCCTTTTAAGGGCATTGAGACCAGAGCCTCGCCCCCCTACTAGAGAGGACCAGGAAACCTGGAAAGCCTGAATGGCAGACCACTGAAAACAGAGTAGAGACCAACAACCCCTTCTCTGCCCCTTCATGAAGAAATTACAAACCGTCTGGGAGGCCACACTCCAGTGCCAGGACACACTTCAGGTAACACCAAGCCAGAAAATTAGCCCAATGACGGTCAGAGGACTTAAGTGTAGAGGACTGACGCGCACTCTGAACCATCCCAGCCATTGCAGCTGAAAGGCCTAATCCCAGGAGCTCCCTCCTCTGTTTCCAGAACCCACAACGGATGAGAGAGGAGAAGGGGGACATTGACCACCCACAATGGAGACGGCCACCTGTGCAACACCCAAGGAGAAGCTAACCATCTCCAGAAGGCCCGGGAACCACCCCCTCTAAGGCCAGTAAGGGACCACCAGGATGAACACGCACAGAGATTATCTGATTGTGCTGATGACCTGCAGAATCAGGGGATTTGGAGGAAAGGCATAAAGAAGCTCTGGTGGCCAAGTCAAAGGAAGAGTGTCCATCCCCCACCCCAAGGCCCGGGGGGCAGAGACCTCAAGCAAAACCAGGAAAGTTGAGATTTGCAGGGGGATGCAAATAGGTCCATCCAGGGATGCCCGAACAATCAACACACCTCCTGAAAAACCTTGGGATAAAGAGAAATCTCACCTGAGACCAGAAACACCCTGCTGAGCTGGTCCGCAGTCACATTGTCCACCCCCTGGATATGGACCACTCTCAAGGAGACCAGATGTGCCGCTGCCCAGGTCCAAATGGACAATGCCAGATCCTCCAGAGAGCGGACCCTGTACCCCCTGATGGTTGATGTAAGCCAATGCTGAGGGGTTGTCTGTCCGTTCCAGAAAATCCTTCCCCTGAATCGAAGACCTGAAGACCACCAAAGTCCTTATAACACCTGCCAACTCCTTCCAATTGGAGGAGGCCAGCTTGGAAAGAAAAGAGTTCCAGTGACCACGGAAGGTACTCAAAGGTAGTTACTGGGAAGAGGGACATGGAGGTAATCTCTTATTCATTCAAATGAATGTTATATTAATTTTAATATATATTACATTCACTTCAATATGTGTCATTTTAATTTCAATGGGTTTCATATTCATTCCATTGCATGTCCTATTCACTTCAACATGCGTCATTTCATTTCATTGGGTGTCATATTTATTTCAATGCATGTCTTATTCATTCCAATGCATGTCTTTTTCATTCTAATGCATGGTATATTCATCCAATTGCATGTCCTATTTACTTCAACTTGTGTCATATTCACTGCAACATGTGTCATATTCATTTCAATGGGTGTCATATTCATTCCAGTGCATGTCCTATTCACTTCAGCGTGCGTGCGTCATATTCACTTCAGCGTGTCATATTAATTTCAATGGGTGTCATATTCATTCCATTGCATATCCTATTCAGTTCAACGTGTGCCATATTTATTTCAACGTGTGCCATTTTCTTTTCAATGGGTGTCATATTCATTCCATTGCATGTCATATTCACTTCAACATGTCATTAATTTCAATGGGTGTAATATTTATTTCAACGTGTCATTCATTTCAATGGGTCTCATATTCATTGAATTTCACTGTATGTCATACTCATTTCAATACATGTTATACTCATTTCGATACATATTATAGTCATCTCAATGTATGCCTTACTCATTTCATTGCATGTTGTGTTCATTTCAATATGTCACATTCTCAAAGGTGTAATTTTGACCTGAAAGCTTCCCATACACTTTGGCAAAGATGCTTAGCTGTTTTAATAACAATTATCTAAAACGGGGAGTACAATGGACATCGGATGTCATGCAGTACGATCTCAAAGCCTTTCATAAAAAACATACTTGTATACTAAACTCATCATCATTGACGTCATACTACGTGGCAAAATAAGAACTTATGTGGGACTGTGATTGGGCAACAGGAAACATCTAGGTATACTTTCTATGGTGTTTGGTGTTGTATTTGGGTCTCTGTCAGGTGGACAACTTTGCCCACCCCTAGTGCAAGTCATTGTGAGCGTCATCAAATACACGTCTCATGGGGTATCTAAATTATAGGGCTCTTTGATACATTGCCGTTTATAATTGGTTGGCACGCTTGTACCCTCCTGGAATATTCCACTCGTTGGCAGTATACAAGCTGGTACCCCAGATGCTGGTGGGTCGGGCTTGACCATCCCACCCCACCCAATTAGCCCATCATCCATTACTCCTACCGTCTGCCATTCAATTAGGCCTTTGTACTCGGCCTTGCTTCAGATCTCTATACCTGAGAATAAAAGGGACTGTGAGCATGTTCTTATCTTCTGGTCTCGGCGTAGCCCGCCTAAAGTCTATTTTCATCTAACCATTTGACTGGAGACCATGTTTTGAGCTCCTTTGTTGTGTTTACTTGTATTAAATGAATAAAACTTGTCACTCATTGTTTTTCCGCCGCACCTCAATAGTAGCTGAGCTCTCTTCTTGTTCATTGTAGCTTTCCATAATAGATAACCAGTTTCCAGGCTGCCCTAATCCTTGACACTAGGCCAGGCAGACCTTCTCGATTCTCCTTCCATCTCCAGCTGGGCTTATTCTACTGTGCCACACTGAAAGTCCTTCCATTCACAGGATTTTCGGTTTGCTAAAATACGATGTGGAGCTTCCAGATTGCTATGCATATATATACTTTGGTGGCACCGCTTGCACTATTCACTTTGTATAGCCAGCCTTCACGAATACTTAATCTACTTGGGTTACTGCATATGTACATTTATAAAAATGGTTTTCATTTTCTTCCGTGCTCTTACATGTGTAATCTTCATTTTGCACGTAAAGGGTAACTTGATTCTTTGTTTTGTCATCAGATTCTATATGGTCTGTTTACCTTCTCTTTTGTCATCTCTTCTTAGGTGTGTCACTTTGCTTCATGTGATGTCACCAGTCTCTTCTTTCAGCCGTCTTCACGTACTGTTTGGGGACCTTTCCCAAGAGGCTGTCAGCTTTTCATGGACACATAAAGAATGATCTTCTTAATGAATACTTTTCTTTGAAGGTTGCACTTCTTATAGGCCTCATTATAGGTGGCGCTTTTACCAGTTCCCAACATATAGGCAAGTTAGGGGTGGGACGTCCGGTAGAGGCTTTTGGCCCCTCCTCTGTACTCCACCCCCCCCTCCCCCAAACCCCTTCTAGTTGATTCATCGACCACTCTCTCACCAGTCTGCATTTAGAGATCCTCTCTTGAAGTGTTTCTTTGGAGTCCATATCTTCATCACCCCTTTCAAAGATCCTGCTGATTTTACATGGTCATCAATGCTCCAGGTCATGTGGCTGCACTGTCCACTCTGGCTACAGTAGGTCCATCTTCCCACATACTTCTTATGGTCTTCGTTCCTTCAGGCGCATGAATGATGGCCTTTATGTAGTCTCTAATCTCTTCATAAGTCAGCTCTTTGGATTCTAATTCAGATTAAACATCAATCATCTTCATTCCTACTGCTTTCTTTGCTGTCTTCTTGCACTGTGATTATTATCTTGATCACACAGAATCCGAACATTATCATCAGTAGTAATGCTCCAAGGAATTTGAAGATATTTGCCATCCATTGTGGCACCCATGAAGATTGATACAAACCAGCTGTCATCTGCAATATCTTCGACTTCATCTTCCATCTTGGTATGCAAGTTCATCAGCAATTTTTTGGTCTCTGTCAAGGTCCCATTCTCTTTTTTAATAACATTTTATTGAATTGTTACTCCAACACAATGACGTACAATACATAAACATAACTTACGTGCATACAGACAATATGATTAGACACATATACATTTACATTTAGGCGCATTGACACTTATTCTAACAAGTTATGACAGTTCCTGAGTTGGGTTCTTTACGTGCTTATGAAAGTTGTGTGGCAGGGTCTGTTGGTTCAGTTGTTTTCTTTACATACTCTGTTCCCATTGTTGCCATATTTTGTCTGTCTTGCACAGGCAACCTCTTGCTTGATAGATTCGGCGCTCCATGAGTATGCTGGCATCTTTGTCCGCCATCCATTGGTCATATTGAGGGGTAATCTCTGATCCCCATAATTGCGCAATATTCCTCTTGGCAATCCCTGTGGTCGTTGAGAGTAGGAGTTTTTTTTAAACGCGTCAGTTCTCCTTCCTCTTCGATTCCCAGGAGAAGGAGTTTTGGTTCGCTTGGGATTGATCAGCCCATAACCCTCATCAGCCTTTCACAAAAGTACCCTCTTCTTGTTTAGAGCGTAGGCATTTGGGGTCGGTTGTTTTGCCCCCGTTGTATAGTGCTACTCGAGGGTAGTATATTCTGTGAAGTATTTTCAGTTGTATGAGTCGGATCCTAGCAGATATTGCCGTCTCTTTGGAGTACATTAAAGTTGAGATCCATTCCTCAGGTATTATCGGGCCCACATCTCTTTCCCATTTTGCTTTCAGGCTAGACATTTCTTTTGTGGCAAAGGAGGAGATTGCGTTGTACATGGTAGATCTGGTTTTGGTTTTCACGCTGTCTGACTATGTTCCCCTATTGGCGTGCATTCCGGCATGTCCAATAGTTTTGTCATTTGCTTAGTGAGTGCGTGGGATAGTTGAGTGTAGTGATAGTTTTCGCTGGGTGGGAGACCGTATGTAGCCGAGAGAAGGACCCATTCTCATCTTCGTGAGCAGGTATGAATGTGCATCATGTTTCTTCCATTTTGGCAAAACACCTCCATCCATGGCTATAATCCTGTCCAGAACATCTGTTCTGGAATGTCCTTAGTCCTATGGCTCTCATCTCTTCTATGATTGCATTGAACACCTTTATGATAGTGTTGCTTGTCTGCATGAGCTCCCATCTGGTGATCTGTAACCATTTGGCATTCAACATTAACTGGGTTCTTGGCATGAGATTGTCGTGAGTATCGCTGAAGTCTGACTGAACAATCAGTGTTCGTATGGAATAGCATCAAAAGCTTCTATTGATTTAGCTGTGAAATAGTTCTCCCTCTTTGCTTGATTGAGAAATCCAAGTGATCTTTTTCCTCAGGTGAGAATCAGCCTTTGGAAACTCTTCAATGGTCAAGTCACTTTTCGGAATCACTAATGCTGGAACCTGAATAATCACTATGGAACACAGAGGACCCCAGTCTTTGGGTAGCTTCATATAAGCTCTGGATCCACAAGCCCAGTAGTGGTCCATTATCACTACTGTCCCATCCTTCATTCCTGGTACATCAAAGATTCGACCGCACTGTTGATTCTCTCCAACTTTTCTTGTGCCATTGTTTCTGAAGCCTAGCTCTGCAATGGGCCTTTAGCTTCAACCCATGTTAGCAGTTTTGCAAGTTTCGGCCAGAGAGGTTTACATCCTTTTTTCTACACAATCGATCTATAGTTGGCTTATGGTGTCCTGTTACTGCCACTACTCTGCATAAAACTGTCTTCTTCCCATCCATCTGGTGAAAGTACTGTTCCCCAGATTTGCATCTGACCTCTCCTTGCATCTTTGTATTTCTTCATCATTTTTTCCTTGGCGATTGAGTTTTTTTGCCTTTCCCATCTGGTTCCTGCTACTTTCATTCCAGCCTGTTCGTATCTTATCACATGATCTCTTGTGTGTGGTCTTGCTCTTTTTTCAAATCTTGAACATAATCATCTTCTGGGGCTGACCATTCAGTCACCCAAGGATGCTGTTTGACCCTGGAATGGACCTCTCGTATGGCAGAGTGCAAGGTGAGTCAGGCAATGAGTTGTCTGGCCATCTATTTCTATGGCTATGAATATCTTAGAATTCCCCAATACGTAGGGTAGGAGAGCACAAACATACCAACTCTCCTCAGTTCTTTTTCCCCCACTTCTTTCATGTGCTGATACCACATGTTATTCCCCAAATGTGCTGTGCTGTCTAGATAATTATTTAATTCAAAATCATTTTCTCTTGTATTTCTCTTAGGTCTCTTTTTCTTAAAGTGTCTAAGATACTCATGATATATATCAGTGTACATTCTTCCTAGAGAGGGAACCTTAGGAGTACTGGTCATTGAACTCAGCGACTTTGCACGTGTCATTAGTGTAGGGATAATCACTTATGGTCTTGGCCTTTGTGTAACAGATATGTCTGCTATGGTCACTAATGAGTGATGGTTAAAGGGTACTGCTGTTTTCTTTGGACCAATGAAATAAACAGTGTGTACCAAAAGAATCAAGAACACATTGATGAATGCTGTGAATGTGTATATTATAGATCAATACATTAGTTCCCCACCGGCGGCGATTTCTCATACGTTGCTGAGCTCGCTCATTTCCCTCCACTGTCACCTTCAGGATTCTACATTATGCCCATGTATTACTTTTTAAGGAAGGAAAAAACCTTTTTAATCAGGTAAATTTGTTAGATGCTCCAGTAGTTGCAAAATTTGCTCAATGATCATTGAGGGCAATCCCCTTATCGCTGGACCATTTTTAGGATCTTGCAGAAATACATGAATGTTAGTATTTCTCCCCACAAGTGCAGGATACGTCCGAAGAAGAAAAATAAAGACAGTAAGCAAGAGCCGATTAATGTTGACATCAGATAGGACCATTTGGGTGTCCAAAGGGAAATTCAGTAAGAAATGAGTTGGGAAACTGTTCCTTCTTCCAATTTTTAACCAAGTGTCGTGTGTATGCATAATCATGGTACATCAACATTTTTCTAACGTCTGTTTTCAAAAAGATTCCTGTTGCTCAAGCAATGAGTTCGCACACCTGATGTAATATCTAGGAGTGTCTAAGATAAGCCACAGTCCAAATGCACACTTGCATTTATTTAATCAACAATCTCTGCATCCTCCTTCCTTGTCATCGATCGAGTCTGCACATGCTGAAATACTTTGTGTTGATTTGCTTCCGAATCATCGGTTGGGGGTGTTCCGGTCGCACCAGCATTCGGCTTGACATCACCCAGATAAATCCATGTGTGTCGTTCTTGGACTTTTACTGCTGAGGGAGTGAAGTTCTCCACAATGTACGGTCCACTGAAATGGGGCTCGTGCCACTTCCTAGTGAAGTTGCGTACTAACACGGCATCGTCCTCAAAACATTTAGGTACTAATAAGTTGTTCAAGTCTGGTTGCTGAATCATCTGAGACTGACCGACCGACCTCCCGCCCCCCCGCCCAACTCCCTTGCGCTGGAATTGATCTGAAAGGATAGAGATACTAGCGGTCATACATATCAAATACGCAAGTAACTCATTTCCCAACATTTCTGCTGTCTTCCGGGCATTACTTCTAATACCTGATGGAGGCATCTGAGGTATTCTCATTCGCCCCCCCTGTTACTAGTTCATGCGATGTGAGGTGGTGGTCCAACCCAGGCTGATTCCTTAATGCATATAATGCTAGGGGCAGACAATAAAGCCATCCCTACTTCAGTGACAATTTTAATTTAGCAATGCTATCTTTGAAAAGACCTTTGAGTCGTTCACATATCCCATTTGCTCGCGGGTGATAAGCAGAAGAAAACTTGTTTTATGTTCAGTAGCAAGCTAATCTGTTCAAATAATTAATTAACAAAATGTGGGTCTTTGTCGGATCTCCGCACCGCACATATTCCCCATCTTGGAAATACTTCTCGTACTAAAAACTTCACTGCACAGGTAGCATCGGGGTGTGTACATGGACCTGATTTGATCCATCTCAAGAAGGGACACACCACCATCATATTCCTGTATCTAGTACATGCTTGCAGCATATCAACATTAACGATATGTAAATGCTGAAAAGGACCATTCGGTCGAGGAATTACTCCTCTGTTTGCATTGTGTGCCCAGCAGTAAACTTTTGACATACGATGCAATTTACTGCATGAAATGCATCGTGTTCTAACAGGTTCAGTACAAACCAATCCTTTGCAATCGTTTTATTATTTTATTTATTTATAAGAATGTATAAAGCATGCAACAGCCCTGTGGCATCGAGGTGCTGTTAAAAGACAACATACTTAGTTACAAAATACATTTATACAAACATATTTATATCAGAGGTACAGGAGTGAGAGGCAGGGGGCAAGAGAGGAGGTAGCCGGCTGTGTTAGTTGAGTGTAGTTTTTAACACTTTCCGGAACACAGGGAGGGACGTCTCAGCTCAGTGTGTTGGGAAGAGCATGCCAGGGTTTGGGTGCAATATGAGGGAACCTGATCCCACCTGCTTTGGCCCTTTTGATGGGAGAGATGCAAAGTTGTTTGGCGTGGCAAGTTCTTTTGGGATGTGAGGAAGTATCTGGCATAACCAAACATAACAAGTTGGGGGTAGCGGGCATGACTATATATAGACAACACGCCTCCTAATATCTGTTGCATCCAGTTGTCCCTTAAGTTCTTACGAATATAGAAATAAGGAAAAAGCAAGCTTATACGAATAAGCATGATGAATGCCCCAACATACAAAATTATTCAATTACCAGCCTGTTGAGTTCAAGGTTTGGCCACAAATGTCTATGACACTCCAGTGAACTGTTAACTTATTTACTTAGGTTTAGGTACACCAAATACAGTTCTTAGGGTCAGGTAAGTAAAAGGGAACATAGGACACCCACCGGCATCCTCTCTCAGGGCTTACATCCTTGCAACTAACAAACCTGGAACTCACTCATAGATAAACATTCTAAGCCCTGCATTCCATCTCAAGATTCTAGTCACTTGCACCAGATGAATGCAAAGTTAATCACAACACATCTTTCCCCTATTGGGACAACAACAAGAACAGTAAAGTATCGGTGGCAAGATCAATATTTCATCAAAAGATTTGTCCAGTAAAGTCCCACCTGAAAAACAAAAGATTATTCAAAGCATTTCATATATAACCACAACCAACTCCAAAAGGTTTAGACCCTGTCACCACTTCAAAATCTATTAACATTAACATCAATGTCCATCTGTGGATTAAAATTAAAAGTCCACCTGTGGAGAGAACATATTAATCTGCCTACATAGAACAGCTAATGATGAACACTGTTATCAACTTAATAACTCTAATGAAGATTTAATAAACACTCAAAACCTTAATATCTTATTTCACTCACACATCACCGCATACATGTCTACCAACATATGCCAAAACAATGGCACCAAAGTCTAGGAACAACATTTCCCTTTTTATACAGACAGTGTAATGGACAGTAGTCCACTCAACGGTTCACCACAACCATTGCACCTTTTCACACATGCAACACATGTAATGGACAGTAGTCCGCTCAACGGTTCACCTCAACCATTGCACCTTTTTACACATGCAACACATGTAATGGACAGTAGTCCACTCAACGGTTCACCTCAACCATTGCACCTTTTTACACATGCAACACATGTAATGGACAGTAGTCTGCTCAACGGTTCACCTCAACCATTGCACCTTTTTACACATGCAACACATGTAATGGACAGTAGTCCGCTCAACGGTTCACCTCAACCATTGCACCTTTTTACACATGCAACACATGTAATGGACAGTAGTCCGCTCAACGGTTCACCTCAACCATTGCACCTTTTTACACATGCAACACATGTAATGGACAGTAGTCCGCTCAATGGTTCACCACAACCATTGCACCTTTTCACACATGCAACACATGTAATGGACAGTAGTCCGCCTGTGGAGAGAAATATGTTAAACTACATAACTCAATTAAAGAGAGAGACATGTACCTACAACATCACTCTAATAAACTAATATATATCAGCTCTAGTATCTCAACTCTAATCGCCAGCACCTCTGCATTCTCTCCTACATCACCATTGCATAGAGAGTAACGTAGGAACACAGAGCTCCCATCCCCATCAAACTTCATAACTGAGTCAGGCCTCCCGCTGCAGCACTCATGCCGAACTCCAGGACTCCACTCAAGCCAACCGCAGCAACCTTCGGTTCCAGTCAAAGGTAAGCGCTGACATCGGATAACTTTGTCAGTGATCTCAGCTGCCTTCACTATGACCAATAGCTTGTAGCCTTGGCGCAACAGATGTTTGCACAGTCCATGGGCCCCAGGCCCCTCCCAGATCCATTAACAACTTCCAACTCTTCTGAATGTTTGTACAGTCTCAATTCTCTTAAATGCTTTATGAGAGACTGCCACCTTGAACTTCACCATGCCAATGAATGAATGAACCTTGCTGCTCATGTAGCACCTCTTCACTGCCTAACGCAGCACCTCACTGCCCCTGCAGTGCGTCTTCACTGCCTGTTGCAGCACCTCACTGCCTTTGCAGCACTTCTTCATGCAGCGCCTCACTGCCTCTGTAGCATCTCACTGCCCCTAGCAGCGCTTCACTGTCTCTGCAGTGCCTCTTCACTGCCTGTTGCAGCGCCTAACTGCCCTCACAGCACCTCTTCATGCAGCGCCTCACTGCCTCTGCAACATCTCATTGCCCATTGTAGCGCCTCACTGCCCTGGCAGAACCTCTCCACTGCCTCATGCAGCACCTTTACATCCATAGCTGCTCTGTTATTCCAGTGCCTTCGTAGCGCCTCTGTCTGGGCCTTTCTTGCCCCCTCTGCAGCACCTCTGTCTGGACCTCAATTGCCCTCACTGCAATTGCAGTGCCTCACAGCCATCCAGCGCTCTTACCTGAGAGAGGATCACTTCTCAGAGGGGGGGGGGGGGGCGGTGGGTGTCTCCCTTTGGTGCTGTCCCCCCAGCACAGCCAGATCCCATCCTCGTCGTCAGTGTTGAGTTCAAGGTTTGGCCACAAATGACTCTGACACTCCAGTGAACTGTTAACTTATTTACTTAGGTTTAGGTACACCAAATACAGTTCTTAGGGTCAGGTAAGTAAAAGGGGACATAGGACACCCACCGGCATCCTCTCTCAGGGCTTACATCCTTGCAACTAACAAACCTGGAACTCACTCATAGATAAACATTCTAAGCCCTGCATTCCATCTCAAGATTCTAGTCACTTGCACCAGATGAATGCAAAGTTAATCACAACACAGCCCCTAGTAACAGTCTTCATACAAATAGGAATTTAACAGCACATTAGAGTACATTGGCAAATAACATTTAAGAAGTGGACAGACACGTTAGAATGTAAAACTAGTGATTAAAATACACAGTGAAGTCTCCCTATCCAACATGGCCGACGGGCGCCACAGTATCACGTGTCCAGCTCCTGACATCAGCACGTTCTATAACAATGTACGTCGCTGTAAGATGCACGGCAATCGTACTGTGATGAGACAAGCCACGGAACACAGTAGTGAACCCAACGATATCCAGAACACAGAAGGTGCAACTCTCGCCGTTTTTTTCATTATATATAGCTGCACAGTGCAGAGAGGAGGCAGGCAGTCTCAGGGAATAAAGAGCAAAAATCTTTGATGTTAATGTTAAATGACATTTTTACCGCGCACTATCACCACCAGAGTGGTCTCCTGGCGCTGATGCAAAATAACTGTTCCAATCCTGATAAAGAGGAGAGAACCGCTAGCAACGTAAACATAGAACCAGAAATGGACATAATCACGATGCCATACCAAGTCAACATTAGTTTGACTCCTAGAACAGCAATATGAACATGATCTGTAAGAGCATAAAATGAGTACGAACCTGCCTATCTCTCACATTTGTAGTGACTAATTCAAGAATACAGCCTGAAGAATAACGGCGACTACCAGGACGAACAAATCCTCAGATCCAGAGCAGACGCATAAAGTACACAAGGCCATACTAGTAAGCATATAGACCTTATTTAATATACTATGTTGCAAGACAGCAATACCAGACAATGGGGCTAATGAAGCTTTTTTCTTCCATTTTTCTTCCTTCTTTAGTAAAATAATCAATAGACCAATCTATCTTTACCACAACATTAATTATACCCTGAAGAACCGTCAGGACCCAGACGGGGAAACACGTGTCGGGCAAGTAGGTCAAGAAGCGCGCCACCCATAAATGGGCATGTAAAGGAGCCCACCATTTACCTATTCAACTAAGGGGCAAGCAGTACCAAAATATACATTCACATAATCAAGCGTATTCGCAGCATATTGAGATTTTCTCATTGAATGCAAAGCACAATTCAAAGAAATACATGCAAGAGACTAATGGGAGCAACAGGATTTATTGTTTCATATTGAATAACACAAAATCAAGTGTGTACAGAAAAAAACTATCTTTTTCCTTTTTCTTTTTTTGGATGTATAATATGAAAATATTGCGAATATATACAAGAATATTTTTCTACAAAAATTGTCTTTTTACATGTTGTGAATACTACCAATAAAATCATTGCTGTGGAAAACAGCGCAACCAAATGAGCAATATCTTTTCCTTTTAGACAGTGCAAGGTGCAAGAACATATGGTCCAGACCCCCTTTTTTCTGTAAGTAGGAGAGGCCAAAAAAGAACCCACTTTGTCAAGGAACTCAGGATTATCCCCTTTGAAAGAGAAGAATCCCTGGAAGACTCGGGTAGGCAGACCTTCTCTTTCAAAAACGGGGTATCCCTCACAAAGAAAAATGGGCCCCAAAAGACCATGGGTGGGGCAGGATAAGTATGGAGACCAAACCAGAAACTATTCAACCCCAAACATGTGAGCCACACAGAAGTGAAAAGGGCAGGGTGTCCTTTCTCCAAACAGGTTCTGAGAACTGTTGTCAGGTAATGGGGGACAGCTAAGGAGCTGGGAAAACAGAGGATTCCCCAACAACTACCATCGTGATTTGCAAAGATTTTTTTTTTTGAGATTCCAGAGCTCTGGCACAGAAAAGTGCCCAAGATCACACAGTTTTGCAGTTCAATATTAAGAAAATGGCCACCGGGCTGTCGAATGACTCACTTTCTTTGCACCTTGGAGGAGAAAAGGCAGATTTTATACACTGGTCAAAGTGCAAGGTCAGTGTGAACCGTCTGCTCTGGTGGATACTGGAACCCAAGCCACCCTCACGTCAAAAAGGGCATTTGACCACCTAAACTCAGGATGCGGGGTGGGCCACCAAATTACACTCATACCACTTCCGGGACAACTTCAAAATTTAGACGGGAATGATCTTTCCGTCCAAGGGACTGGGGATCTGGACATAAAAATTGGACAGCACCTGCTGAAACATCCGGTGATTGTTGTGGCTCCAGAGGAAAGACCTTGTTTACTGGGGAACGATCTCGATGGGAGGTTATCACCTCTGATCGACTGTAATCAAGGTCCTCTGGACTCAGACAAACCACCCTATTAAATTAGAGTAACAATCATGCAAGCCTGAATAGTACCTGTCACGTAATCGATCAACCCTCTGAGAATGTAGAATTCCATTTTTAAAAAAACCAAGTCCCAGACATTACTGTTATCTCTGTAGGAGAACAAACTGGTGATGCAAACCCTTCTCCATGCTTAAAAATCAACTTTCCTCCCAGTTTTAAGTGGCAATCCACACTGGAAGGGAACACCCTAAAATGTTACACAAGTCCAAAATCAGAAGAAACAGCGAGTCCTGTGAAACCAGAGAAGGAAGAATCAGCTCAAAGTCTGACACATTCAGAAAACGGGCGTGCAATTGTTTTGCCCCATTCAGTTAAATGAGGGGGAGGAACCATTGCTCGTGAGAGTATGCCTGAATAATGGAAGGAGCTTCAACAGCGAAGAAATATTCAGGAAACTCCCAAAAGATCAGACCATTTCCACATTTAAATTGATTGACAAAGGTTATGTATGTCTGGAAACCCAAAATTCCAAACATCTCCTGCCTAGCAGGTGTATGCAAAAGATTTCCATTGGCAACAAAAGTATAGACCATCATTGTTGGGTCGTGAGAGATGTCCCTTCCGCCTTTTATCTGGGAAGTGACATTCTTAACCGATTCGCAATCAATTTGGATCTAATTAATAATAAAGCCAGGTCTGGACATGGGAGTAACCCCATGGGCTTTGACAACGTTGAAAAAGCATTCTGGTCAGCTCAATTGCTGCCTTATGCACTTGAATTTCAAGCGCAAGAAGTTGTTACCATCCCAGGACAGGTGCGACAATTTACTCTTCCCCTCAAAATTAAGTGAGGACAGATTCTCGAACATCAGGACGCATATATACATCTAAATTCATATCTCCAACAACAAGTTTTATATTTAAATCTGACACCTCTAGTGGACCTAGAACACACCACCATTCGAATATTGGTGGATAACCGCGAGCCCCGAATTACCACTTTGGGCGCAGACACCTTTATTGGAATGGTAGTTGATGCCCAACATTATTATATAGATTTAAGTAATGAAATCATGGGACCAATCGCAAACAACATCAGCAACGGTATTCTTCCAGAAAAGATTCTTACTAGGCAAGGGGGGAATTTCCTGGTGTAGTCTTCCTGCCCCTATTGTGTGGAAGAGGGGACCTGTGACATTAGGAGGGATGAGGTAGTATTCAGAATCAAGGACCACTACCTCAAATCCCCTGTCCAGGTCAACACCATCAAGAGATCTCTCCAGCCAACTAGAGGATACCGCTGAAATTGCCAAGCCTGATGTCTTTCCAGGTTTCAAGCAGATGGTCGAAGGAAGGATCAATCTGGCTGATGCCTGTGAGACCTGAAACAGGTCTTCCTGGTATTCCAAGATATCTTTTCAGTGGACGCACATCCATTCATTCAACCACCATTCCCACGCCCCCGAGATGGCTCCCATATTTGTGAAACAATAATGGTTACCTCTCGCATCCATGGAGTCCTTCACAGAGATTATTAAGAATTTAGAATCCTGTGGGATAATTTGTCAAATCCACAGTACCTTCAACAACCCGGTGCTGGGGATCCTCAAACCAAAGGGCCAATGGAGGCTATGTGCAGACCTGAAGGAGTTGAACAAATGGGTCAAGATGGCCCCTTCCCTACATTGATCAGGGACTAGCCCAGATCCAAGGGTCAAAGGTGTACACCGCCATTGACCTGACCAATGGTTAATGGACAGTACCCGTGAGCAGGGAAGACTAATACAAGCGTGCCTTTACCTTCGGGGGCAGCTGTACACGTGGACCCGAACCCCCTTTGCATAAATGAAATCCAGCAATGAATTCAACATCTTTCTACATAAGGCCATGCCCGATTAGGGCAAAAGGGAAAACCTTACCAATTTGGATGATGTTTTGATCAAAAGCTCAACTGTGGAGGAACACACAGCAGCAATCCGCTATGTTCTTACCCAGTTGCAGCAGGCTGGAGCAAAACTCTCCTTTCAGAAGGCACAGTAGGGTAAGACCCGAGTGAACTTATTAGGGCATGAGATCACATCCAAGGGTCTTAATCCCTAGTCGAAGAAGGTCTTATTAAAATTAAAAGACCTACCACTCTGTGAGAATTAAGAAGCCTTCTTGGACTTACTGATTATAGTCAAAAGTTCATTGAAGACTACACAGAGGTCACTCGCCCCTTGGTCCATTTATTAAAGGCTGGAGACTAGTGGGAGTGGGATCCAGAACAATCTGAGGCATTCAAACAAATTAAAAGAAACCTTTCCCAGGCACCTTGTTTGGCTCACCCCATAAAGAACAAGGTGTTCGTCTTGGAGACAGGGTTCAGATACTTGCCTAACAGCGGTATTGTACCAAAAGCGTGACAAGGTCAACAAAGGCGTCTCATATGCAAGCAAGACTTTGTACTCTGTGGAGGAAAAATGCATTGACTGCGAGAAGGCACTCCGGGCAACCGTGTGGGCGCTGAAAAATGACAACCCATTCATACACGGGGGAGCACATCATTGTTGAAACTCCTCACCAACCCTTGCAGTAACTACAAAGTGACAGAATCCGGACGGAGAATGTTAGTAATTCCAGAATTACTTCCTGGATTCTGTCCATGCAAGGCTTTCCTGTGGAGGTCAGATATGACCAAAACAAGAAGCGTCCCCTAGTGCAAGGGTTGGTGGACTTGCCTGATTCTGCTCAAGAAAACTATCTCGGACGAAAGTCTAATGACCAACAACATGAAGGCGTACGTAACTTCCCCACACAAGGTCTATGAAGAAGACATGCGTCAGGGGATACCCACAGTTTGTGCATGGGTGCCTCTACCATGTTGATAGCAACGGGGAAATGGAACTGGTGGCTGGCATTGGGAATGCGTGGGTGAATGATACCCTGGAACCCTCTGCTGGTTATAAAACAGGACGCTGAAGTAGTCAGGTTGCAGAGTTGATGGCTGTTTATCAAGCCATCCTCACTGCAGTGCACAACCAACTCGATGAACTGGTCATAATCACTGACTCTTATTATGTCAGGAATGGGTTTGTGGAGCACCTGATTAACTGGAAGAATCGAGGCATGCTTTGTGCCAACAACAAACCCCTAAAGTATGCCAAACTGATCTAGTCAATTGACGATCTGGTGACTTCCAATGAGATGTACATCTATTGGAAGAAGATAAGAGGTCATTCCAAGATAGAGGTGCTAGATGAGACTGGGAATGACCTGGCTGACCTGCTGGCTAAAACAAGAGCTCTGAAGGTGGATTTCATAGAAACCGAATCCCTGCTGGGTGAAATCCAAATGTCAGCTGCCACCAGATCACAAACTCTGGATAACCACGAACTCTCAACAACACAGTGGAGTAAAGATAGCCCAGATGCAGATTTGATCACTGCACAGAAAGAGGACCCGATCATGGTGACATTTTATCGACACATTGAAGACCCTGCAAGCGTTCCTCTAAACGAGTCGGATTATGCTGGTAAAGAGGACCTCCAGGTGTTGAAGTTTTCCAAGATGCTCCGGATTCAAGACGGTTGGTTGGTAAGGAGAGCCCTATCTGGCTGGGACCAGTGGGTTGTACCTACCTCATTCTGAAGCCTGATGTTGAACCACACCCATGACGTGGCCACTGCCAGTCATAGGGGGTTTCATACGACATTGGGAAACTTGCGCGATGTTGCCTACTGGCCACACATGGGCCAGGACCTCGGCACGTACCTAAAGTGGTGTCTTGTGTGTGCTCAATTCCAACCCAGTTCACTCACACACAGAGCTCCCCTACAAAAAAGGGGAATGACTCTGACTTGGTCCGATTTGCAAGTCGATTTCATCGGGCCAGTGATTCGCTCCTCTAGAGGAAACAAGTACATGTTCACTGTGACATGCTTGTTCACAAAGTAGGTAGAATTCTACCAGCCCCGAACTGTAAGTCAGAGACAACTGCTGCACTAATAATAAACCACATCTTTTCTCATTTCTGCCACCTGCAAAGGATTGAAGCCATTTTACCAGTGAGGTGATGGCAAAAATGTGGGAGACTCTAGGGGTAAGAAGAACACAGTGCCTACTACCTGGCCTCAAGCGGGGTTGGTGGGGTGGAGAGATGAAACAAAACAATTGTGAGTAGTTGGGAAATCCAATTGCTGCTTGTCCTGATGGATATTAGGTCTCCACCATCTTCTGCAACAAAGATGTCTCCATTTGAGCGCATGGCTGGACGAAAAATGGTGTTACCACAGCATCTGCTCTATAGGACTCGGGAGCAGACACTGACAAATGCGTCCACTACTCTTGAGCATGCTTTTGCTTATGCTCAGCACAATTTTGAAAAGTCGGCTGAAGGAATGAAGACCTACTATGACCTAAAGACCACCAAGAAAGAGTATGAAATAGGTGACAAGGTTTACCTGTACAATTTTCAAAGGAATACAGCCAAGGAGCGGAAATTCCCCCCATCTTTGCGTGGTGCCTTTGAAATTGTAGATAAAATATTACCTGTTTACAAGATATACATCCCAAAAGGAGAACAGACAGATGAAAAATGGGTCCACATCAACCAGTTGAAAAGCTGTTATCCCATACGTGCTTTGCGACTGATTGATGAGCCAAATGAAAGTCGAGCAGAGGAACCATCTGAAGAATGAAAAGGAAGGATGACAAATCGGATGGAAATATATATACAGGGAGTAATTTACTTGGTGTTATCGTACAATTGAAGGAAATAAAATGTATTTGTGAAATGGAAATGTTATGTTATAACCCTACATTGTTGTAAATTCTATGTAAATCTTCCCAGGGAAAACTGTGTGTAAAAAGTACTGAAACTCTTTTTCTATCTTTTATTAGAGAACTAACCGCCTTAAACTTCCAGCCTGGAGGTAAGAGCGGAGTCCGGTGAGAATCCCAGGGACCTGAAAGGGGGTGCTGTGCCATTACCTCCAACCCAAAGATGGAAGGCGAGGCTGGAGGGTCCACTCCCAAAAGAAGGAAGAAAAGGGGGTGCCATGCCATACCCCCCAACCCAGAGAAGGAAGGAGAGAGTGGAGTGCCCACTCCCTGATGAAGGAAATTATGCCTAAGGAAATGCCACTCTGCCCTGCTCTTCCCCAACAAAGAGTCATGGAAGAACAGTGGGGAGGCATGTGGGGTGCATTGAAAGGCTCCAAACAGAAGTCCCTTTCACATGAATGGCAGGCATTTTAAACACAGCAAAAAAAGCCTGGCTTTTGTTTTTTTTGTTCAAGGAAAGTTTGAAGAGCCATGCAGAAAGGGGCCTACCTGTTATTACCAATGGACAAGAAGCATTTAATTTACAAACGAAACAGGAATCAAAGATCCCCCTCACATGGAAAACAGGATTTTTATACATTTTAAACAAAAACGGCCTGCACATGTGTGTGCAAAGAAAAATGGCTTAAAAAAAAAAGCAAAAGTGAAAACAAATAACAGTGCTCATAGAACAATGTCAGGAAAACAAAACGTGTGGGTTGACAAAAGCAAATGTATATTATGTTTCACCTATAAAACTGCAGTGACATTTAAAGAGCCACTTGTCTTCATGGAAAATGTCAGCCCAAGGCAGACCCTGTTTCTGGCTGTGGTAAAAACTTCACAAAGGAAATCTCCCACTTTCAGCGTGCATGTCACATCTCCCATCTAATGACCCTTGTAATAAAAATGTGCTGCTAAAGGTGTCAAAATTCAATGTTGCCCAGACTTGCTGGCTCTGAAAGCAGGGGCTTCCAGGGAAGTCATCCTGGGCTGGAGCGGGAATAAAAGGTGTGAAGACTGGCGGCTGCAACTTCAAAGAGCAAGCTTCCAGCACAATGGAGACTGATAAAATAAACTCTGGGCACATGCTGACCCAGTGAAATGGCCTGAAAGCAGGAACTACCATTTGTCCCACATGAACAGTTAGACTAGGTTTCTGGCTGATCTGAACATGTTCCGAATGTGAGAGTTGGTGAACGGGTTGAAAATGAAATTATGGATATGCTTAATAACGTACATATTCATGACGGTTGTACTTTTTATAGAAACGGCAGAAATGTGCCACATGGCCATGCTACATTGTATAAATTTGGGGGTCGGCTTATCTAATTTTCCATGATCAGCTAGAACATAAAATAGGTTTAGTCAGGCAGTCGCTAGTAAAATTATGAGGTTGTGATACATAACTAGTTTTTGCCAAAATGTTTAAAGGAGAACAAAGAGGCGATGACAAATGGGAATATACATATGTTGCTCCAAACCCCTAAACCAATCCTGACTTGGAGGCTGGGTTGGGGCGGAGAGAGTGGGTAACCGTCCAATCCTAGTGCCAGGGATTATTGCAGGGTACTTCCCCAAGAGTGTAAAATTGGTAATGTCATTTCTACTACATAAAGGGGACTGCCGTAGGACAGAGGACACACAAAAACGGGGGGAGACAGAAAAAGGAGGAAGACAGGAGGACAGAGAGAAGAGACAGACCATCAGGAAGGCTGCTGAAATTTATAATCTGACAGCTGTAAGGAGACACCAAAGGACATTGCTGAGGGTGCATCTGGGTGGAGCTGTTTAGTTCTAGGAAGGCTTCAAAGTGACAGGGTCCTGTGGTGGAGAGCGGGAGGCCATCTTTCAGAGTGAAGTGACCAGCCTATCTCTCTATTCTCCCCTCTGGCCCAACCCACTCTGCAGGGCATATTCTGGATGCTCTGATCTCTTCAGACCTTCCCCTTTTGTCCCCTCTTACAACTCCTCTCTCCTGGAGTGACCACTTTCTCCTTTCTTCCCATCTAACCCTCTCTATCCTTCAGGCCAAGCCAACCCCAGCACTGCCACCTACCTGCTCGGTTATTCGACCCATGAAGCGAGCGTCAGTCGAGGCTTTCGTCGCCATTTTCTGACTTCCCCCTGCCCCCCTCTTGGCTGGCTCACCCCGACACAGCACTCTCCATCCTCCACTCTGCTATAACTGATACTCTTGATGTTCTTGTCCCTGTTATGAAGATCTCTTTGAAGCCCAAAAACAAGTGAAATTCTTGGTACGACTCAGAACTCGTCATCCTTAAACGCAAGTGCAGGGTGGCTGAGAGGAAATGGCGTGCTTCTGGTACATCCTCTGACAAACTGACCGGCCGCCTGCTCCAAAGGCAATACCAGCTCTCTGTCCGCACCAAGAAGAGAGCCCTCAGCCAAGCCTGCATCTCCGCAGCATCTAACAACTCGGCTGAACACTTTTAAATCTGCAAGGAGCTGGACAATCCTGCCGCAGTCTCTACATCTCCCGTCCCCTCCCAGGCCCTCTGCACGGCCCTGGCTTCCCATTTCATCTGTAAAACTCAGGACATCCTGTCCTCTCCCTCTTCCTCTCCTCCTTCTACTGCCTGCTCCTCCTCTGGCCCTTCTTCAGCCACCTCTCCTACCTGCTTCTCTGCCTTTCCCCTGTTCTCCTCAGACGAGGTTTCTAGACAAGTCTGATCTGTGAAAGTCTCGTTGAAACAGGTTGTGCGTTCCTCCAAACCATCAAGGACCACATTGACACCCTGGCCCCTGCTCTAGCTGATTTCTGCAACCCATCCTTTGCCACTGGAGTCTTCCCCTCCCCCCCTGAAGCACTCCCTTGTGCACCCTCTTCTTAAGAAACCCTCTGCCGACCCTCCCTGCCCGGCTAACTATCATCACTCCTTTCCTGGGCAAACTCCTGGAAAAGCTGCCCATCTCCGGGCTTAATCTTCACTCTGAATATGTTGGCTGTATCCATGACCATGAGTCTGGCTTCAGAGCTGCCGGAAGCACAGAATCTGCTCTCCTGAACATCTGTGAAGACCTGCTCTCCAACCTCGATTCCAACACCCCTGTGTCCTCCTCATACTTGATCTCTCTTCTGCCTTTGACATGGTTAACCATGCCATCCTGCTTAACCGTCTCCGTGATAACCTGGGTGTCACCGATCAGGCCCTGGCTTGGCTGACCACCTTCCTCTCCGATCGACCCTCCCAGGTCCAACTTGGGTCCTTCCTCTCCTCTATCTCTACCTCTACCTGTGATGTTCCCCACGGGTCTAACCTCTCTCCCTGGTTGTTCAACCAATACCTGGCAATTCTTGCCCACTGCATTGCTGCTCTCTGCCCCTACTTCCAGTGCTATGCTTATGACACTCAGCTCATTTTCAGGCTACCCTCAGCCACCTCTTCTCCCTCTCTCATCTCTGACTGTCTGCCATCCAAGAGTGGCGTGCCGTCAATGATCTCTACTTTAATGTCAGTAAGACTGAGATTCTCCTCATCGGCACACCCGCTCCCTCCTTTCCTGTCACTCTCTGGCCGGCCTCTCTTGGCCCTCTTCTTGCTCCCACCTGCAAGGCTAAAAACCTTGGGGTCATCTTCGGCTCCTCACTCTCCTTCTCTCCTCACATCTCTGATGTCTCTAAGAAGTCTCACTACCAGCTGCACCTCCTCAGAAGAATTTTTCCTTTCCTCTCCTTCCCCCAGAAGCTCACTGTCTCCAGAGTTCTGGCTCTCTCTAGGCTGGACTATTTCAACAGCCTCTTTCTAAAGCTACCTGCTTCTACTCTCCACCCTCTGCCACTCATCAAGGACAGGACTGCAAGACTTGTCCTTGGCCTCAAGCCCAGGGATCGTATCTCTACAGGACTGAAATCTCTGCATTGTCTCCCAGTGGCTGCGAGGATTAAGTTCAAAACCCTTTACACTGTCCACAAGGCCTTCTGAGGTCTGGGGCCTCAATACCTTCAACTCCCTCAGGGTCAGTGGCTTCTCAAAGCAACGAGTTGGTGGTAGATCTTTTTTCGGCTGGGACCTCCCTCTGGAACAGCTTCCCTGCCTCCCTGAAACTTGAGGAGAACCATCTCTGGTTCGGGAAGCACCTCAAAACCTTTCTCTTTGCTTCTGCTTTCACTCCTCCTCTCCCCTGCTGAATTGCCTAGCTGAAAGTAAAACTGCACTGGTTACCTGGCCAGCATCTGATCTCGGGCCCAGGTCCCCTCCCCCGGCAGTCACAAACCTGCACTGCCTCCCTGGCAAACCCTCCACTGGGGACTGTTTTCTGTATCCCTACAGTCCCCCACCAGCACTTGACACCTGATGTCTGCACTTACCCTTGCCACCATCTGGCCGGAATTTTACTTATTATTTATTTATTCTATTTATCTCTTTTACTGCACTGTCCCGTCCCCCCGCACTTCCCCCCTTCCTATGCAATTGCGCGATCTGAATGACACGTGGCCCAGTAGGATCGTTGTCTCTCTTCCTACTGTTCCTCCTCCCTTGCCTCGTCATGCCTTGAAACACTTGTGTATAGGCGCATTATAAATGCATATTTCCAGAGTGTCCTGAGATGCAACTGGCTTTTCTGAACCTTAAACAGAGGCTTGCTATGTAAGAAGAACTAAGCCCTGGAAAACCAAAAGATGGGGGGGGGGGGAGAGTGTCTGCTTGCCTTGAATCCTTTACCTTTTATAGAGGGGGAGTGGGTGGGGGGAAACTGTAGATCCTTAGCCCATGTAACCAAAAATATGAATTCAAGTAATTCCCCATTTGGCAGAACACTACGGGTGAATTTTGTTAAAATTCGAAATAAACTAAGTTCACTTCCCAGCGTGCGCTGAAAACTGTAGCCCATACTTTAATTGGGTAATCCTTGTTGTTTAGCTGACCCTGACTTCTTAAGGAAGAGGGGTGTCTTTGCTCTTAAATCAATTCAACCTTTTTATTCAGCTTCCCCAACACAGGCCTTTCAATAAGGGTGGGGGGTCTGAAATCCAAAACTCCCCAAAGCACGCCAATGTTTCTGTCTGACTTCCCAACATAGACTAAAGCAAAGGGGAGTGGGGGGGGGGTCTGAAAAACAAAGCGATTATTCACCCTGTGTTTGTTTTAAACTAGAAGTTTGGGGGAAATTATATTATTCAGTGTAATTATTTCGTGGAGTGAAATTGGCAGAAAGTGTAAAATTGTTCTTGTTCGTTTTAACTCACTTTTGTGATCTATTTATGCTGAGAAAAGTAGATTGTGTTGCACCACGGATAAAGTGGTGTGTTCGATATTTTCGTGCTAATTTCCATTACTGTTATTTAAATAAATATCAATATATTCCCTTACACCAGCCTGGTTCTTGGCTCATTGTTAGCTCGTGGGCGAAAGATCGAAGGGGCATTGTATGTGTCTGCGATAGGCCTAAAAAAAGGATCTGTTAAACAGTTTGTTGAATATCCACTTGAGTGGGAAGGGAAGGGACTCCCTGTGTTGAGGGTGGCTTCTCAATAAAACGTTACAGGTGTAGAGTGATGCACAAAACCCGTGGCTGCAAGTGTTCCTACTCAAATGTATCCAATGGTTTCTTAAATGGTGTTATCCATGGGTACCAACTCTCCAGCAATCACTCCTGGCCAGGGGTGCACTGGCCTATAGGGGACTCTGGAGATTTCCCAGTAGGCCTGTGCACTCTGGGCCCCTTTTGTGTGCTAACCTATTTTATTTTCAAATGTTCTCATTGGAAAAGGGTAAGCCTTGTTGTGTAATATGGGCCATTTAGAAAATTATTTCCAGAGCATCTTTTGGTTTCCAGTCCACCCCTGCTCCTAGCCACACACTCTCTCACAATTGAAGGATACAGCTAGAGGCGCTAGTTTGCCGGGCCCCTATATGATCTTTTGCCTTTTCCGCCCTCAGATCTTTTTGATGCCCTCTCTCAGTAAGACTATGGCATCACTGATTTGTTGGGCTTTGTGTTCTTCTGTGTTCTGCAGGCTGCTTATCAAATGGCATTACAACAAAATCATGTCTAGCCAAATGAAAGCGGCTATTTTTTCTTTTTTTTTGTTTGTTCCAAAATGGAACTTTACAAAATTGCGTTCCTTTATTTCTGCAAGTCCTCAGGGGCCTATGCCCAGGGTTTTCAGTGTTTCTTGGATGATCTTTACCAAGGCGATTTGCCACGTTGTTCGATCTCCTCCAATCAGTCTTAGCCACCATTGGTCCGCGTCAAAGTGTTCATTTGCCAGTAGGTGGTCAAGGTAAGCTGATCTTATCGCTTGGTTTTTTGGGCAGACCATTAGTAGATGGCAAATTGTTTCCTTTTCGGCGCCACAGAATCGGCATTCGTTTGTTTCTGAGATACCTCGAATGTGGCGAATCTCGTTTGTTTCGATTAAGTTCAGTCTTATCCTGAGTAGGTAGTTTCTGGAAGCCCTGCTAGGGAATTTTTTGATGTACCTCTGGAGTTCATTTACTTTGCACTGGGTATGAGGAAGATGAGTTAGATGTTTGCTGTGGCATCTGCTATGGTGATTGACCAGTCCAGATTTTTAAGTTTTTCGGCACTCTGACCGGGTTTGATGACAGGTCCGCTTCTGTACAAGCTACTGAATCCAGTAAAACTAGATTTTCGGTTTTCCATTTTGTCAGCATTTTCACTGTGTCCATTTTCATCTCCTTGCCAATCATTGTGTAGATGTTTTGTTTATCTTGGGCGATGCACTTGCGATAAAGCAGGACCGAGTTGATATTTACCGTGCCTGCTAAAGAGAGGAGGCTCAATTCTCGTCGAATCGCTGGCTTTGAGGTTGAATTTGGCAAGCACAACACTTTTCTCCAAAAATGCCCTTCCAGCTTTGTCCAGAGTTTTTTGGGAATTTGGGGCATTGCTTCGGCTCCGTATGTAATTGATGGTACTACTTTTTTCTTATAGAATTCAATTACCGGGATTGTTGAGAGTTTTCCGAATTTGAGGTCTATGGCTTTGCCTTGTGCTGCTAGTTTTCTGATTTTTGTTTTCGGGCTTTCTTGCATTGCACTTTCTGTAAGGGAACTGTCGAGGGTCATGCCCAGGTACTTGAATTCTTTTGTTCTTTCAATCTCTGTATCTTCTAGATACCATTTGAATTTGTCCGATCTTTTCGATGCCGATTCTAGAACTAGTATTTTTGTTTTTTCTTTGTTGATTTGCAGATTGTTTTTCACTGTATAGTGAAACAGATTTGTCAGTTGTCTCTGTAGGCCTATTTGGGTCTGGTCGAACAGTGAGATGTCGTTGGCGTACATAAGGCGGCTAATTTGTACCTTGGCCAGTTTTGGCGGAAAGGTTTTTGTAAGATCTTCTGTTACACTGTAGTCGCCCATATATGCGAGAAATAACTCCAGAGCGAGAGGACAACCTTGTTTGACGCCCCCTACTTGTGGGGATTTCTGCTGAAACTTGACCTTGCAGGTTAATCGTACTCTGAGAGTGGTGTTTGTATGCAGGGCCTTCAATGGTAGAAGGATCTCCTTTGGACATTTCCATCCTTCAAGTTTTGACCAAAGTCGTGACCTGTCTACCAGGTCAAAGGCCTGGGAAAGGTCAACGAAAGCCACAAAAGATCTTGGTTTTCCTTCAAGGACCTTGCTTTTTAAAATGCTGATGACCAGGATGTTCGCTGCTGTGCCAACATTTTTTTTAAGCCAGTTTGGAATTGGTCGTTGCATGGTGCAAGTTTGGTCCAAGTTTGCAGCCTTTTCAGCAGTAAGGCTCCGAAGACATTCCCAATGCAGTCTAGGAGGCGATTGGCCGAAAATTCGTGGGGTCACACACATCCCCCTTTTTGTAGATCAGAACGATGGTTGCCTTGGTCCAGGATGGAGGAATGGATTTAGATTTTGCACATCTCATGAAGATCTTTTTTAGTAGCTTTGACCACTCAGGTCCATATTGGAAATCCCATCCGGGCCAACCGCTCGTGAGTTTTTTAGTTTTTTTAGAGTCTCGAAGATTTCTTCTTGGTCATCGAAACATAACCAGCTCGAGGGGTCATTTTCTCTAGGCTCACCATCCTCCTTTGTTGCAGATTCAAAGACCTTTGAAAAGTGGTCGATTCATTTCTGTTCCCCCATTGAATTGAAGATGGAGTTTTTTTTTTATAATGTCGTGGTTTTTATGAGGGACCCAAAATTCTCTTGCTTTGTTGCCGCAAATCGCCTTCAGTACTTTCTCGAATCTTGTTGGTAGAGATTTGTGCGGTGGTTCTTGACCCAATTTCTGTAGTTTCTTGAGGCTTCTGCAAGTTTTGACGCCTGGTCGCTCGACTGTGTTTGCTTCAGTTGCCTCTTGATTTTTCGAAATTCACGTCTTTTTTGGGCTAACTGGGCATCATAGGTATGTTTATGGCTGGCGTCAGTAGTTGGCCTGACTTTTTTGTCGAGAATGCCACGAGCAGAGGCACATAGTCAGGATCTGGGTTTTCTTCCGATGTACCCCCTTCGGAGTATCTTTGTGTGAGCTTCCTTACTGCCGATGTTGAGAGTTTTAGCCGATTTCCCTGGTTATTTACTTCAATGCCAAGTGGTTTGTCGCTGGTTCTGCTGAAGTATGTTGACCACGTTGTTATTAATTGGTTGTGGTCACTGTTTGTTGTCTTGCGCACCTTGAAGGTTGTTACGTGTCCAAAAAGGGACGGGAGACGTAGATGTAGTCAATTGTTGCTCGCGACACTCCCTGTTCCCAGGTCGGCAAACGGTCTTTCTCTGAAAAGACCGTGTCGAGGTTTAACATATGCCGTGAGGTCATCAGTTTGCACCAAAGTTTTCCTCTTTGAGTTGCTTTAGGCAAATCAGAGTTTTTTCCCTCTTTTAAGCCGGGGCTTTTGAGGGAGATGTTGAGGTCTCCACAGATTATGAAGGACGAGTCTTGGAGATTTGACTGAATTTCGTCGATTATTTCTTCGATCATGTGGGTGAAGTTTTGTGCGTCTAAAGCTGCCGGATTCTAGTAGGTATTCAAGATCGCTATTTCTGAACTTGCTGTCCTTTTGCAGCCTTCAAGATCGATGAGTACTGCCAGTATGGATTGGTTTGACAGCAAGGTTTTTCATTTTAAAACCTACACCATTTTTGCATGCCATGAGTAATCTGGATGATGGACGGCCTAAAAGGCCTTTTTTTGCAGGTGCCAGGACTACGTCGTAGCCGTCCAGGATCGGTTTGTCGACGAGCCATGTTTCTTGAAGACAAATTACGCCGAATGATGCCAAATCGGCATCATTTTGAGTGGTCAAGTTGGTGTGTCCACGAGTGTTCCAGGAGCAAAGTGTTAGATCTGTGGGAATTTGTCGGCTGGCATGGTGTCGTTGTAGGCGCTCTGCCAACCTTCGAGTTGCTATTTATTCAAGTTTTTTGCAAGTACTTTTGGCAGCCAGGACCAGATTCCCTGCGGGTTGTCATTTAGTTGTTGGGTTACTGGTTGTTTTGTAGGGGGTAAGTTGCTTGTTTGCGGCGCCTTAGGCATACCTTTTTTTGACGGTTCGTTATTCGCTGAATTCCGTTGGTTATTTTGAGAGTTTAGGTCCCTGTTTGTCCCGCTTCTTGGGTTCCTTTCGGTTCTTCTTCCAAGGTCCGCCTGCTCCTGGGACGGTTTCTCAGTGACCGGGTGGTCCTTTATCCTGTTACTCCCAGTGGCTTTGCTTTTTGACGTCCTTAGGTCGTTTTCCTGGGATTCTCTGTTCTTTAGGTTTCGTCAGGTTTCCGAGCACCTTAAAGCCAAGTTTAGATAAGTCCTCTGCATCGTTGGTTATTAGCATTTGTATTTTCTTTGAAGGGATGTGCAGGATTGTTTTTGCTCTATGGTTAGAATGATAAGGATCCACTAGTTTCAGGTCCTTTGATTTGATCTGGCAAAGTGCTGGGATGAAGCCAAAGAGGTTTAGCACACCTTTTCTGTTAAGAATTATTTCGTCACGATTTTCTGACCGTTGCTCTATTTTTAGAGTCCAAATGGATATTTTGGTGGGATGGTGTCGGTCATGGTATTTTTCAGTTTTTGATTTGTAGTGGGGTCTCACTGACGGCTCGTTTTCTTGAGATCGGTGATCCTTTGAGCTCTTTTTATTTGATTCACGTCGAGAATCGTCTCTGCTTGAATTTCTGTCTCTTTCTCTGTTTGTCGGTTCTCCAGTTTTGGGGTTTCTTGGTGCAGAGATGGGGGCTCAGATTTTGAGGTGAATGAGACTTTTCTTTGGCTAGTTTTGTTTTGGTTTGGTCTTGAAGTGTGGTGAAGATTGTTTCTTCGTTCTTCCATTGTATAGAATGGAGGGCTCTTTTGCTGATACAGTGGACTACTCCTATTTCCCTTTTCTCAACTTGGTCATTTTCAGTTTGTGAACTACTTGTCAGGTCCTTTTCCAGATGTTCGCTGATGTTCATTAGTTGGTGGCCGTCCAGGAAGTCTTCTACAGTTCTTGGCGAGCATTTAGTTTGAGTCATTTGTGAATTTAAAAACGAGAGGAGGGTCCTGAGGAATGGAGGGGCTACCCTTTAAGGAATGGATCTTCTTTGCCTTCTGGAGTGTGGGCCCAGGTTCTGATGTGTCTGTTTTCCCTGTCGATGTTCCATGTTGTAGGCAGAAGATCCGGTAAGCCTGATCTTTGTCGTTCGGTTCGATTGGATTTCCATTTTGACTTGGAGATGGTTCTTTTTTCGGTGTGTTCGATTCGCTGTTTGGGCGGTCTGCATGATGTTTCTTCACTAATATATATGATTTCACTTTGATCGTAGTTGACCGCGCCATTTTTAGTTGTAGTACCCAAAAATACAAATTGAGAGGGTCCTTGTAGGGCATCAGTTTGTGTGTGCACACAAGAGCTCTTAGGCTTGGGTTCCATTACTGACATTTTGTTCGCTTCCGAGCTTGTATAGGTAAGGTTAGAGGAGTCTCTGCTTGCTTTTATAGAGTTTTCTTTCGCGGTAATGAAGCCTTCGATGAAGATTAGCTTTGTGTGGAGCATAGCGATTAGCGTGGTGTGATCTTTTAATGTCTCGTTTAGGGACTCGTAGAGTTTCCCGAATGGCGATAGGCCTATCGTTATGGCCGACATTGTCGTTAAGTCTGGGGTTTTTTTGGTAGGGGTTTCTTTCTGTGCTCCCAATAGGCCTGATTGGTTTCTGTTGGGAGCCTCACAGTCGCAGTCTTGGGTAACCCTCGGTTCCTGGTGATGGTTCGATGTTCGGAGTTCACGTGTGAAGTGAGGGAGAGAAGATCTTCTCGCCGAACTTTGTCTGCCATTGAGCAGCCATTCCGCTTCTCCGGATATTCTCGGGTGTTGGGATCTTGAGGGTTTGGGTTTCAGGAAGACTTCCGGGTGGTCCGGCGTGGATGTTGTTTGGCTTCCTCGCCTGCCTGTCTCCAGGCTTTCGTCCGCTTTCTTGGGTTCGAGGATGCAGGGCGGGACTGCCTCTACGTCTCCTAAGTCTTTAGTTGGTGAATATTCGGAGGGTCGATTTGTGGTTGGAGGCCCCGATGGTAGGGGCGGTTCGTCCGCCCCCATTGCTGTATTCAATTCAGCTTGTGCGGGCTCAGCTGCCAAGGTTATAGGAGAGTTGTCTTTTGTAGTGTTTAGAGCCCTGCTGGCTTTGAATATTGGGGCAGTCTTTCTTGTCTTCACTGCTGGTTGCAGGTCCGCCAGGGCCTCGAATATTTCATCATCTGTTAGTTCCATGAGGACCTCGTGTTATCTTTTGCCCTGTCTGGCAAACAGTTCCTTTAAGGAGTTGCATATCATAGTTTTGGGGATGGATTCCACTGGTACTTTTTGCTGTCTTCTTAGTTTGGACAAGTCTTTTTGAGTTTTTTTGTCCTGTTTTTTTTGCGATTTTTGTGTTGGTCAGTTCGCCCTTTGAAATTTGGCCGCTGGTTTTTTTCTTTGTCTGAGGGCATGATTTGGGATCATGGACGTATTCCCATTCTTCAGCGTTCTCAGGGGAAACAGTTATTTCTCCGGCTGTCGTTTCATTTTCTTCGGGATGTTCTGCAGTTCCACTAGTCTCCTCCGGGGGAGCCAGCAGATCTGCGCTGGATTCAGACTCACTCAGGTGCGAGCCGCCCGCTGGTTCCGTGGACGGGTGGAGTAGTGAGCAGGAGGCTCCGGCGGGGTCGCGGCATGGGAAGGCGATCCTGCTTGTCCGCTTGGAATCCTCTGTTCCAGGCAGACGTCCACGGTAAGAGCCTGTTCTTGTAGAGCGCAGCCGTTTGTTTTACGGCTTTTGCCTGCCTCTCTGCCGCCGCTTCCTGACCAAGCCTGTGCTCCCATGGAGGCAAAACCGTCGTGGTCGGTCCTCCGGCCGGCCAGTCGGGGCAGCCTGTGTCACAGGGCATGGGCTGGTAGGTCGAGGCGAGTTCCTCGTGAGCATCGTTTGCGGCAGCGTTTTCCTTGTTTTCAGAATGAAATTTTGCTATAACTTCCGTCTCATTGGCCTTTCTTTTGCTTGAAGCTTTTTGTATTTTTGAAGATTCAGACAGTGGGGAATGAGAGTTCGCCCCAGGTTGATCGCTCCTCTTTGGGGATTTCTGGCTGATTGTTGCCGCTTTTTTGGGGTGCTGTGATCCCGTTGATGTATGATTTAGGTCGCTGCCCGTCAAGATGGTGTTCATGGGTAGCAGGGCTTGTGGTCTCAGTTTGACCGGGTGTTTGGCGGAAAACAGTAGGGTAGTGGGCGGTTGGAGTTGCTGTGAACTTCTGAAGCGCATTGTTTCTTCATCCAATGTGTCGCTGGCGATGTTGGGGCTTTGCTGGTGCCGGAGGTCAGGGGCGGTTGCCATGCCTCTGCCGGTCCTGTCAGGGACTGCAGAGACTGCAACTGGCTCTGCTCAGACTCTCTGACCGCTCCGCGGTGTAGCTGGTTAATTGTATCCACCCAGGTAGTAGAGATCAAGAACCGACTCGGAGAGCAGGAGAAAGGGTTCGACCTGCAGAGACTGCAACTGACTCTGCTCAGACTCCGCGACCGCTGCGCAGTGTAGCTGGGTAATTGTATCCACCCAGGTAGTAGAGAGCAAGAACAGACTTGGAGAGCAGGAGAAAGGGTCTGACCTGCAGAAACTGCAACTGACTCTGCTCAGAGTCCGCGGCTATTAAACAGCCAAATTCTGAAACCCAACTTTGTTACAGGGAAAATCATCTTCCTTGTCACCTGCCGCCTTTTTATGTGTGCATTGAGTATATTTTTGAGCAGGCTGACGCTGCTTTTTGCAGCTCATGGTCACCTCCGTGGCTTTGTTACTGCCAGTCTGTCAACAAATGTTGATTACGTTTCAGGAGAAACCAGCCTACACAGGTGCAGAAAGTTTTTTGGGGTTTTAAATGGATCGTGTCCTGACATGGATTCCTCATTTTAGATATAGTCGTATCCTGGTTGACCGTCTCAGAAAGGCTTTTGACAGCAGGTGGGGTGCTCTGTGACATCAATGGTTACCATTCCCGCGTGCGGACGCGACATCAGTAGTAGTATATGTAGCATGAGGTTGCATGTGTTTATAACGAATAAATAACTTTTTCAGTGAAGGAAAAATAATGAAAACATTTCAAATGAGTTTCTTTTTTATATTTTGTCCCTACACCAAGCCTCCTGTTTCCCTAGCATTATTACCCTGTCCCAATTCCCCACACTTTCCCCACCCCCATATATACTTTGAACCAAAAATGCGATATTTTTTGTTATTTGTTTTTCGTTATAATCACTCTATACCAAAGCATGGACTGTGCCCTGTTGCCTCAGTTTTGTTTGTCTACATGCACAGCACGTCTCAGCAAATTTCTTCTAACCTCTTCCTGATGCTGCCTTCCAACCACAATCCTTGTTTCAATGTCTGCTTCAACCTCCTCCTTGTCTCCTTCAACCCACTTATAATGGTTCTTTGCAACCTACTCTTGCCCCTCTGTATTTCCTCCAAATGCCTCCTGCTGCAACCTAATCTTTCTTTTACTTCCCCTCCAACCCCCTCCTAGTGTTTCCTTCAACTCTCCTCTCTTGCTTCAACCTCTTCTCTGCTCCAAATCATCCTCCTGTCTCGGTGTACGGCCAACCGCCTCCTTCTGATAACCATCCTTTTTACTTTTCCAGCTTGCTTGCACCTCTCTCCACATCCAAACGCCTCCATTAGTCACTCTTCAGCGTTTGCCCACACCCCTCCATGAATGTTGAGACTATTATCAGGCCTTTTCTCAGAACTATAGAAAACAATATCAGTCTTTATTTGTTGTGGTTGGCCCAACGTGTTTCGAGTAAGAATCACTCTTCATCAGGGGCAAAAAAAAATCTTTTCTTTTTAATTTCCATTCAGTTTTCTATGAGAAAAAACATTGTATATGTCCATTATATATTGACTGTATTCAAAACAAATTTTGCAAATAGTCATACTTTAGCGCAGGATCATACAAATATTTTGAAACATATATTTTTAAACAAAAAGAAACATATTTAGCAACCTGGGGAATTATGCCTAAATGCAAATGCTTCTATACTTTGGGGCACCGCAAAGCATCAAATTAGAGGTTCTCTTCATTGAATCATTCTATCAATACATGCTCATATCTGCTTGTTTAAATGATTAACATACTAAAAGTTGGAAAAAAACTACAACATTTATGTAGAAAACGGTACTCTACCAATGATGCATCATGTGTGTCTGAACCTAAGAAATGCTCTTGTAGAAACCTGGGGAGATATGTCAAATGTCAATGATTACTTAGTGTTTCAACCTATTTGTCAAGAGCTAGAAAGGGCTATAGGAGCAATCTGCAGAAATATGCCAAAATGCCAAAGAATCTATTCATTGAATTTCCATTATGCCTAAAATTAGGGGTGCTCCTCATAAAGCCAATCCATTTTTAATATGCGCATAATTTAGAGGAACTAACAATATCCGATAGATGGGGGTACTCCAATGAGTGAAGCAACATGTCTGCCCAGAGCTCAAAAGGACTGCACACATGCTATTGGTCTCGGGAGAATAGTTCAGTGGCAACGTGCTCGCCTTGGAAGCAAGACGACACAGAGTATCACAGGTTCGATCCCCGGGTCTACACTTAGAAACCTCTGGGTATTAAGCGCATTATAAATAACCTATCATATCATATCCATGCTGTCCTCCCAGATCATTTAATCATGGGGTGCTGTGCCTCATGCTTCTATGTAAAAATAGTTTTAAGAGCTAGTTTGCACCAATTGCTTGTTCCGAGTTGTCTTGTTCATAACAACACAGAGTTTTGAAGTTAAATGTCTTGAATGATAAGCCTTGGTAAACTACCAGTGAAAAACAAGGCAAAGATAGATGTCTGTGACATGGGTGTAAATATGTAGACAGTTGCACTTATTGATGTAGGGCTGCATGCCCAATTTACCAACATAATGTCGTGTTGTATTGTAGCAAAGCGTTTACTGACTGCCAGGGTTCTGTGGTGGTGTTTGTTCAATAAATCAGATTGGACTCTTCTAATGGCGAATTCTATTTCAAAGAAAAAATAGCGGATCCAGTTGTAGGTGTCTAAATAAAAGTAAGTGACGTGTAAATGTATGAGCCACGTAGTTTATACAAACAAAGAATTCTTTGAAGTTAGTAATTTCCTTTATATGGAACTGACTTTATTATATTCTGCTAGAACATAAATTAGTATCCAGCTGGAAATCCGAATACGGCGCCAGGTGGAATGTAAAGTTTTCACGCGGGATACATGTGTGGTCCCACAGCTCGAATTTCTACAAAAGTAATACGGAGGATAAGTGTAAGAGACTATGTTTAAACTAGTGCAAATCTCGCTAGCTGCTATCTGTAACTTACTTGTATTGTTGTGCTCTGCTAGGAGCGTCGTGGTCGAAGGTGGAAGCGACAGAAGCCCAGAGCCGGCAGAGCGCTGTCTTCCGTGCTGCACTTGTTGTTCTTCTTGCTGATAGATTTGTATCCATCAGCAGTGATTTTTGGATACCGAGGCTTGAGCCTCATTACTCCATCTTCTCAGGGTGAGTATGTAGTCGTGGGTTTGTATTCTTCTTGGTCTTCCGTGCTGGTGGCAAGTCAGTGTTTATATCGCGCATGCGCGGGTGACACCACACGGAGGTTAACATCCAGTTTAATAAAAGTGAAGGTAATATTACTTCAAAAAAGGCGGACGTCGGAAATGTGCAATATTTAATGGTTCCTCAGACTGGAAGTGTTAGCCACATATCCATCGTTAGTTATTCCTTGTCATATGAAGCTCAAACAAGTGACATCACAATGTGCATGCGCGAGTGATGTCACTGAGGCTACTGTTGATTGTCATAACTGTCTGTTGCCCGGCGTAACTACACAAATATGTGTAGAACAATATATATTATACGAAAAACAAGTCCCACTGCAGTGTGGTGCTGACATATCAGTAAGTACAGTAATTCAAAAATGAGAATCAAGTCAATTAAACAAGTTGCCCATGGCAATAACTGTCAAATTCTGATGGTAAAATGCTAACAATCCCTTAAATCTGTGAGAAGTCATGTGAAGGGTACTGCCCTCAAGTTTAAGAAAGTATGTCACATTAACAAATGTTGCTCCTATAGCCCTTTGTAGCTCTTGACAAATAGGTTGAAACACTAAGTAATCATTGGGCCTCATTACAACCCTGACGTTAAGGGGTTAACGGTGCCGTAAAAGGCTGCGGCGCCGTTAAACCCTTAACATCAGACTCACACTTTAACGCCTGCTTTTTGCAGGCGTTAAAGTCCATCCCGCTAAGGGACCTTGGTGCTAATTACGGCACCATAATTTACGGTGCCGTAATTAGCGCCTTCCCCATTCCCATTGAGCCCAATGGGCCAAAAATAGGAATGGGGAAGGGGCCATGGTGAATGGGGATTTACCGCCCCGCCAACCTTGGAATGGGGCGCTAAATCCGGCATCCACCATGGCGGAATCCGGCATGGACCATGGTGCTAAAAGCACCATGGTCCAACGCCAGGGTTGTAATGAGGCCCATTGACATTTGACATATCTCCACAGGTTTCTCTAAGGCATTGCTTAGGTTCGGACACATGATGCATCATTGGTTGAGTACCTTTATCTACATAAATGTTGTCATTTTATCCAACTTTTAGTATGTTAATCATTTAAACAAGCAGATATGAGCAGGTATTGATAGAATGATTCAAAGAAGAGAACCTCTAATTTGAAGCATTTGCATTTAGGCATAATTCCCCAGGTTGCTAAATATGTTTCTTTTTGTTTAGAAATACATGTTTCAAAATATTTGTATGATCCTGCGCTAAAATATGACTATTTGCAAAATTTGTTTTTAATACAGTCAATATCTAATGGACATATACAATGTTTTATCTCATAGAAAATTGAATGGAAATGAAAAAGAAAAGATTGTTTTGCCCCTGATGAAGAGTGATTCTTACTCGAAACGCGTTGGGCCAACCACAACAAATAAAGATTGATATTGTTTTCTATAATTCTGAGTGGTCAAATGATATATTTGTTATATTCAAAATGTATGTTATAAGGTGACACAACAAACCATTGGATGAAAACCCTTTATTGCTCTGTAAGTACAGGACAGCCTATTCAGTTTTTCCCGTCTCCGATGGGGTCTCTGTTAGTAGACTGTACCCAATTAAAATTACTCTAGGCTTTGGCCAGTTAGTAGTGTGCAGCGGACGCAGATTTCCTAAATAGGATTCCTCCTACAGCCACCATACTACTTGGAATGCTGCCAGCCTATACAGAAATGCAGTAAGCCTCGCCCCCTGTTTTCCCAGCTTGGGTCACCACCCCATTTGACAGGAACACTTTGATCAACACCAACAACAGGGTTTTAATTCACTGCAAAGACTTGGGTGCCCTTTCAATGGGGCGGCAGCTAGGAGGCATGTCTCTTGTGAAAATTTCGTACCACAGCTCTGTGGAGAGGGGAGGTGGTCTGGGGCAGCACCCATATAGTACCTTCAGGCAGAGCATCACAGTGCAGGTGGTGGCCTAACGTCTCAAGACCGCTCCGTTCTCCACCACAAGGCAACGGCAAGGTCTTTCAGAAAAGTAGGCAGGGTGTCAGTAATTGTGTATGTGGACATGTAGTGCGACTTGTGTGCCTATGCATTCATAAATTATCCATTGTGCTCCAAGCTATCATGTGCTGTGTTTCTGCGATGGGAAGATTACCAGTTTTTCTTCTTTTAAACATATTCCTGCTGCTGTAGCTTGGATTGTGCTGTGCCTTTCTGTCTTCATCGCCCACACGTTGCTAGTTGTGTGCAGTTGCCGATGCTGAAGTGCTGTGCTCAACCTGCACAAAGTGATGGTCTCCCAGTGGTTATGCTGCCTGTGTATTGCACAGTGCCATGTTGGGCTGGTGGGTTTTGAGGCTTTTGGTGTGTTCTGTGGCATGCAATGCACATCTTTCTGTATGCACGGTCTACGTTTCTGGGAAGCCTCTCTATGCGTGAAAGCCTCACGCACCTGTGTTCAGGTCGCTCATCTAGGATGGGTGATTGCACCTTCGGCTCCCACGTGATCAACGCATTTGTGTCGGAGTCTCTGTGACCAGTCTGGTTTTCCGTTTCCTGTCCAGTTGCTTGCGTGTGACGCTTAAAGCTGTTCCAAGTCTTGTTTTTCTGTTTGGTACATGGAAACTGAAAGCCTGCATTGATGGACAGCACATTCCAATGTTTTCCTTCACATTGGACAGCTGTTCCTTCATATTGGACAGCTGTTCCTCCACCCTCACCATGCAGTTCACCAGCACCTTGTATATGAAATGTGGTACTCTAATGCCAGCAGAAAGCTGCCTTCTGGCACTAAGTTTGCAAATACCTGGTTCTACTTAGTTGTCTCATGGTGTTCAATAGCAGCTGGTGTAGCTACCAACCACACTATCTTGAGCAGATCTGCTAGTATAGTTGGTTTTAGCATCACTGTTTCTTTTACAGTGGGTGCACTCACATTTGCGAAAAGCATGATGGCGTCACTTCTACTGACCGTTGGATCAGCACCGGAAGTAGTGCGGCACCATTTGTACTGTTAGTGGTAGTTGTGCCAGTGAACTACATGTACCTACTGGCCTGGCATATACTGCCGGCCTGGCACCATGTTCATAATCTGTCAAACAGTGTGGGTGGATGGCAGTGTGTAGGTGGTCTGACGGTACTCCGATGGTACTACTGACACAATTTAAATGAGGCGATATGTTACTACCGTCATATCATGAGCATAATTTCAGGGGGTACAGGGGTGTTTGTCCCCCCCAACTTTCATGGCTCACCATGTTGTCCCCATTCATTTAGCTGGGGCACCATTTCTACAGATGTTATGTCCCCCCTCCCCAACATTTTCAGTAAAGTTACTCCTCTGCGTCATATTGCCATCGACATGGATGCTAGAGAAAGTGCACAATACTTTTTAAAAAAATGTTTTATATTGTTTGTTTTAGTTGATTTTTACAACTTTATTAATATAAATAACATTTCAACAACTTACAATTCTATTAAAATGCATAATACATCAACACATGTCTAAAAACAACCGATGTAAATCATTTCTTCAATTCATATAGTTTTTAGCTTCTTTAAAATTCCATATGTCCTTCATTCCATTATGTCCATGATTACAAGCCACATACTTCCGTTGGTATTCTCAGTTAACAAATAATCATCATGCTTATAAAATTCTTAAGCCAACATCGCCAAACCTATCACCTCATGTCTTATTTGTAGCAAATAAATTCAGCTTCATCAGGAATTGGATAGTAGATAAGTTCAATGAAACCCGGGAGGTATTAAATATCTCTATCCAGATAGTATCATATGTTAGAAGGATATTGTTTGTAAAAAAACCTTTGAAAATAGAATATTCTTTCCGTTAACAGTCCTGGGCATTCAGTAATAATGTGTTTCAGAGTTTCATTATATCCAGCTTGACAAAAGCGGCAAGTAATATCTTGATTAGGAATAGATGAATAGGAGGCCATTTTCACTTTCGTAAGGCATAAATTAAATCGCATTCTCATAATCTTATCAGCATAGTCTCTGCTAGAGAATTTTATTAAAATAATCCTGGAGCTCATAGACAGATTTTATCAAAAATGCACCGGATTTGTAAACTGAGTATTTCATACAGTCTTCTCTCGTAGTTATCCAGTCCCAAGCATACAATTTTACCTTGGCTCTTACAGGGTTATCAAGTAACAATTCAATGGAAATATCAGTTTGATTCATTATTGCTAAACAAGTTTGTTTCCAGAACTCCAAAGGGCCAGATTCAGAAGATAGTAATAACATATTTAGCACAGGAAATAGGTTATTCGCTTGAAGTGACGCTAGTTTACATTTTCTAAAAGTGGCTAGCAGAAGCCATGCTGCTACAGCTCTAAGTGATATGAGTCCCAGTTCATATCTTATCATCTTTATTGGCGTTGATTGCGGTAATGGTAAGACTGATTTCCAAAAAATACCCTCTAGGTATTCCCATTTCAGAGATTCAGTAAGTGCTTTGGCTTCACTACCATATATTATTTTCGGTATCACTTTTTGGTTATAAAAGAGAATAACCGGGTTAAGTGAGAATCTACCATACTTTTTTTGAAGGCATTTACCTTGGATAGCTAATAGTTTCATCTTATTGATTATCTCCACCCATATGGATAATCAGAACGACTATTATTATTTACCCCTAGGTAGGTATAATGAGACGCCTGGGAAATTGGTAAAGAGAGAATAGGCCAGTTGAATCGATATCCATTTTTCGGTAAACTATGGTGGAAGATTACAATATTCGATTTACTGGCATTGATTCTTAGATTATTAACATTAGCATAAGTGCCTAGAGCTGTCAATTTTCTTTGAAGACCTATTGGAGTCCTATCTAATAGTACCAAATCATCTGCATAGATTAAATACGGTACTGGTGTATTTTGCAATTTTGGTGGAAAGGAGCGAGTATTGATGAGATCTTCAAAGATATCACCTCTATAGAAGTTGAAAAAAAAGATGCAAAAGGGTAGCCTTGTTTCAGGCCCATGTCTACTAGTATAGGATCTGTTAAAAGGCCATCTGTGGTTAGTTTAACACTAATCTAGTTATTAGAAGAAAACTGCTGGATCAGATATATCAGATACGGGGGGCATGAGGAGGATAATTGTTTCGAGAGATGTCTTATGGCTAAAACTGAGTCAAAAGCTTGTTTAAAATCAATTAGTGCAATAAAAACTGGTTGTTTCTTTGAAATCGCTTGATTTTTAATCGCTGCTAAAATCATTAAATTTAAAACAGTACCAATCCCTGGTAGAAAAGCTGATTGATATTTATCACCAATTGATTTTTCCACTGTACGTTTTATAAAATCTCGGAGTATTAGTTTTGCCATGATTTTGCCCGGGACATCTAATAAGGCAAAACGTCTATAGTTTTTAGGCTCTTGTCTATCTCCTTTTTTGTAAATTGGGATCACTACAGCCTTCTGCCACGAGGGAGGTATCGTTTTCGATTCAATAATTTGCTTGAATAGTATTAGAAAAAATTGTGCCCACTGTTCTGGATAACCTTTGATGGTTGCATTAGATACACTGTCAGGTCCCGGGGCCCTTGAGTCACTAAGTTTTTTAATAATTAACACGATATCTAATTTATCAAAAATAAAAGGTTCCAGATTCGTTAGTTCATTCAGAGTAGTTTGTTGATGCATTGAAGAGCTTTTTAATAGTTTGGAGAAATGCATAGTCCATTTTGCCCCATCAATTGTATTTAGATCAGAGGACTTAAAGGCATCACTCGGGAACTGATCAACTTCCAAATTTCTCTGGTAGATTTTGTCATGACTGCTTTCAACACAATTTCAGCATTCTCTTGGCTTTCTTTATTTTTAATAGCCCTTATCAAATTTCTGTATCTTGTTTTAACATTCATTCTTTCAACATTATTAGTCAGTTTAGAAAGCTTAAGTATCTTTTTTTCGATATTGCTTTTTAAGTTCTGCAATTTCATTATTAAATTTAGTTTTGAAGTGCGTTTTAGCAGACAAGATGTTCATTTGTGATTGGGCTATTAACCGAATATAATCGGAATAGTGTTCTCCTTCCACTGAGGTAGACAAATTAGTTTTTTTTGTGATCATATTTTCCTGATTTGTTATCTTTGACGGGAACCACTTGAGTCTATTCATATTGTTACTTGATTGAATGGCATGTGTATAGTAGAGTGATTCTTTTAGCTGGTGAGGCATCCATCTAGTTACTAACTGGTCATGATCACTATCAGCTGATGGGAGGACTTCAAAGCTAACTATTTTTTTATTAGCGTCTTCCGATATATAGACATAGTCAATAACTGACTTTGAGGTACCTCTCGACCATGTAGGAGCCGGACGAGAATCGTAAATTGAAGAACCATTGAGCATCCTCATTCCTCTGGTCTCCATTAATGAATGCCACATTAATGCTCAGCACTTAATACTTTTTGTTGTATTGGTTAGGCAATTCATGTTAAAAATCACCTGCAATTATGGTTGTTTTGATTGAAGTATCCAGGGCTATGCAGTTGAGTATTGTTTCTACTTTGGACAGAAACATATCCTCATTTGAAGCCAAAGGGTTCCAATATATATTGATAATCGCAGACTCGGTATAGTGGGTGATGACAGTTGTTAGACGTGATTCTAACAACTTGAATTCCTGGGTCCCGGGTTAACCAAGGAATAAGATTAAGTTGAGAGTCGGTCCTAATAGCTAGTAAAAGGCCAGCCATTGGGCGACATTAAATTGGTTTGATTGCTAGGACAGATGAGACTTGATGATCTATCCATGTAGGATTCAAAGTTAGCCACACTTCTTGAAATAGAACTATATCTGCATAATGAACTACAATAGATAGTTTACTAAAAAGATGGCAAAATCCTCTTGTATTCCAACAAATTAATGAACATGAATGAGTTGGATCTGAGGATAGATGCTATTTCTCTCCCTCGTCAGAAAAGTCTCGCGCCTTGGAAACCCATAATCATCTCGATTTCGGATTAGTTAATTTGGGGACTTGGTTTGTTTGAAGAGAGGTGTTATTACATTTGCAACAGCATTAAGAGTCCTTCTCATTCGGTCCACTGGCCGGGGCCGAGTGGTTTGTCATTTTCTGTTCCTGAGCAGCTGGTGGGGCTTTGGCTTCTAGTTTAAGTCCTATTCTATATAGGGCAAATCTTTCAAGCCATATTAGATTTTTTATCATCTTTGACGGAATTACAGTCTCAACTATAGCTTGATTTGAGAGGATTGGATATTTTATGCGGTCTATGTCACTCGATAACTGGAGAGAGGGTATAGAGTGAAGTATTAAGATTGTATTCCTATTTGGGAACGGGTCTTCGTAGACTCTATCTATCATTGTCACAATTAGGGTTTCATCATCTAAACTGGATAGAGCAATATCTAATCTCTCTATTTCTACAATTCATATTGCCTCATTTCCATGTATGTGAGATTGGATATTCATCTGTGGAGAGAGATTTCTTGAATTATCAACCAGAGAGGATTTAATTGATTTGAGTTCAACTTCTGGAAGGTTGTTAAACCCAACAGATTCAATGATCTGGTTAGTGGTAGTGGATTCTAGACATTTTTGGTCCATAGTTTTAAAGAACAGATCATCCCTATTAAGTTTAACAAACATTGTTTGTTTGAGTCCACGTTTATCCTGTTGAACATAGTCGAGACTATGGTGAATAACATCAATATTAGGTAGCAAATCGGTCGAGTAGACAGATATGTTCATTAAGTTAGATTCTACATTCAACACATTTCCAACAATTTTCCCAGGATCACACTCGTGTGATTGTGTATCTGCTTGATCAGATATATCCTTCAGCAACATCGGGTTTGGTGGAGGAGGTAATATTGGATCAGAGTCTTTTACACTAGACTGTCGGTCCTCACAGGCTACACGGATTGGCTCATCAGAGTCCACCAGTACAGATTTCATTTCAGAGCAATATTATTATTTTTAGAGTTCTGATTAGTTTTCTTAGTTTTAGATATATTATTTTTTTATTTTTATTATTTTTTTCAACCTGCTTGTTCTAAAGGATGTAAGGTTCGTTTCCAATTTTTCTTTTTAGTTTTTTTTTACAATTATTTCCTGCTAGGCGGAAAATCTCATACAGGGGAGGATTTAAAATTGAATCTTCCACTATAATCACGTCAGGAGATGGATTAACAGGTAAAATAGAGATCTCAGACTTTGTCTGATCAGATGGAGAATGAGAATGGTTAGGATTCAGTTCAATTTCCTCACCTGGTCCCTCAGCCGATGTTACCTCAGGTGGTTCAGTGTTTATATTAACACAGACAGATGTTAACATCATTGGAAGATTCCATACCAACCAATCAACTTTGTTCATTAGAGTTAGTGTTATTTAAGTGTTTAGCCAACTTCTTTTCCACGCCTTCATACAGTTTAGTCAGAGTAAAAATATTTGTATTAATGGCTACTAAGGCCGCATCCAAGTTAGTTGCATTCACTGATGGAAAGCCAAAGGAGGGGCGTAGAGTAGGCTTATTATGGGAAGCTACAAATGAAGATCCAAGGGCTAGATCTTGGATATTTATTTGTTCTGTAGAGAATAGGACTGGTGAACTTGATAGCCTTGATATGGACTCCACACTAATGTTGGAGTTCGAGTTAGGCTGGTTCGCAATTTCAGAAATTATTTGGGGAAGCACCTCTGTTACAGGAGCTGTAGGAGAGAGGCTTTGTGCAGTAATTTGAGAATACATTTGGGGTATACTATTCAGATCAGGTTGGTGAAATTGCGCAACAGTCCTAATTTCTCCCTCGTTCACTAGCAAATGGGGTGGGGGTAAAAAAAACATTCTGCTGCATCATTTATCCTCTTCAGCATGTCACATTTTTGCATCGTGACGTCTGAAAGCGCATAAAACATAATCTGTTTCCGGATTTCGTTAGTAAAAGGCTCCGCTGTACTCATTTCAATTGCTGAGTGCTCCGTTCCTGTTACGGAGCCCACTCGCACAGCTGAGCTTCTTCCCAAATATTCGAAGTGAACTACAGGATGTTGGTGGTCTTTGCATGGTAACGTATCAGACCGCGAGCGTGATACTAGGTAGCATTCATCCTCTGGTAAGCCTAAACCCGCTAGTACGTATTTTGGGAGATTTACAGAGTGGGGCATGTCTGAAGTCAATTTATAGACGGACATTTATACGTGCTTTTAAAGGTAGTAAAAGGAGAAAGAAAAAAGAGAAAAAAATAAAGAAATATGAGGTTTCTTAGCAGCAGCTCACTTCCTTACCGCGTATAAGTAGGCTGCTGGAGACTCTATAACTAAGCAGGAAAAAGTAGAGCCTGGACCGCAGAACTGCAGACCTGCAGTCTGGTACTCTACGGTACTCTTCGCGGTGCGCTCGCGGCCAGTTGTTTTTATAGGAAGTTGGGCACAGATGGGCGTGCTTTGTGTTTACTAAAGGAAAAGGTAAAAAATAACAGTTTTAAACATACTAACTTAGTATATAATGGTGAGAACAGCTATATGGATCATTTAAATTAAATCCAACCTGAAAAACAAAATTAAAGTCCAAGTGGGTCCAATTGAAGATCCAGAAGTAGGCAAACAAGAGTCCAGGTGTCTGCAGTCTGGTACTCTACGGTACTCTTCGCGGTGGGAGCGCTGGTGCGCGCGGCCAGTTGTTTTTATAGGAAGTTGGGCACAGATGGGCGTGCTTTGTGTTTACTGAAAAACAAAATTAAAGTCCAAGTGGGTCCAATTGAAGATCCAGGAGTAGGCAAACAAGAGTCCAGGCGTCTGCAGTCTGGTACTTTACGGTAATCTTCGTGGTGCACAATAACTGGTAAGTATGAACAATCTCTGCGCTATACAATCACAGCTAGACCCATTCTACCACTCTCACGTACATAGCATTCTCAAAGCACCGCTTTTGGAGCACATCTGCAGCCTCTTGACGAACACCTGTTAGGGACATTTTGCATACTCCTATACAACTCGCCTTCAACCTAGGAATCCCTCTCCCTATGTGATTTTCCTTCAGGAAAACCTCCACTATCAGGGTCCTAACACCTTCTGCAGCTACATACGCGACCTTTAGATGCAGTGCCATGAATGCAGCACTGTGATCAGAGCATATCTCTGGTCCTCTCGCACAGCAACCAGCATAAACCCTTAGGAGGAATTCCAGCAACACATGCTTCCACCCAGGCACATAAGCTCCAGTCTACACTTCTCTCAGACAAGGCCACACCAGTGACGGATATATAAATGCTAAATAATAGAACTGAGCATGGATTACTGTGAAATGATCGAAAATAACCGAATTTCTTTTGGTCGAAATTTGTTTTAAATATTGTTGGGGGTTACCCCCCAGACCCTCCTGCCACATCACCATACCTTGAATATTGACCCCCCTTACTCCACCCCATATATTTTTTTACTATTAATGTACAAAAATCCATAACCAATTCGACCAAAAGAATTTGGTCATTTTGCAGTAGGTATTTTAGAATTCGATCATTTCTGCAGATACCACATAGCATAGGTGTAGCCTGCCCCCTCAACCGCATGCTATGTTGTAGCATAAGAAACCTAGGCATCCCCTATAACCACATGCCAGCCCACCCAAGAAACACAAGCTAGCATGATTCAATATTATCATAGCCATAGCATGCAGGGTCAGGGATGTTGGGGCTCATGGCACAGACCAATTTGGGTTCCCAATCAGAGAAATTGAGGGATCCAAGAATATCTGGCCATGCCTCCACCCGTCACTGAACATAGATTGAGCTTAGCTTAGAATATGGACATGCTTTTCAAGTTATGTTGACAAAAGGGAGTCAAGGAGCACATTGCTTTGTGTCTTCAACATATGAATGGTCACTATTACCGTATATAAACCAACACTGTTTAGACTGTTAAACCATGAGTGAGGCTCTTTCGAAAGAGCATAACCTAAGAACAAAATCTGGCCATTTTGAAATATTTATGGTCACAGATTTATGACAGGTTAGGATGCTGAGATAATGATTTTATGTGTTTCTCATGAAAACACACTTTTGTTTGGGCAGAGTCTGCAACTTTGGCAATTGACCACATTGTTTACCAACTCATGTGTACAGTAAGGTGCAATTATTTGTGAACTCAAATATGACCCTATTTTGAACCTAGCTTTCAAAGTATACAAGTCACATGATAAACCAGCATGACAATATTTTTTTTAAAAATCACCTTGCCTACTTATGTCAGTAAAAAAAAAAGCATAGTGTTTTCTGTAAAGATAATAGCTGTTTGGTACTGCAACAGAACCATAATGTCCTGTTGACAACGATTTGTTACTGATTCCTTGGCTGCCCTCCTGGGAAAGGTGTGGAAAGGCCAAATTGTGTGGTGTATGTATCCATTTCCATGACCCCTTCCTTTTCCGAACAGTGCTGGTGTATTTTAGCAATTACAGATGTACATGGTAAATGTTGGCGAGTGTTAAAGTAGTTTCTGTTTTTGTGTTAACATTGCATGGTGAATCTGTGCCACACAGTAGCGGTCGAGATGACTACAGATGAGCAATATGGAGGTTTCCTAGGGTGACTGCACCTGGTCGGCATATGTGCAATCACGCAGCAAGTATCCGTAGGACTCCATTAGTGGCCGCATGTCTGCATCTTCTAACGCACTTTTAAATAGTTGTGGAAGTGCACGTATATGTGTTGTACACCTATACCCATGCATAGGTCATCCACTGTGTGCTGGTAACACTGCCCCTGTTGCCAGCTTTACGGATGCATACGGTACGCTACCGCCTTTCAAGTACTCCTGCCGACTATGTGGGTGGCTCTGCAAACCTAGCAATGTGTGGCGAAAGCACGCCTGACTGTATGAGGCCCACTGGTGAACAAGGGACAGCAACCTGCAGTGTAACGTAGGCGTGTTAAATGTTACATTAATTTGTTTGATGTGCTGCTTGCCTTTTGAAGACCTGTGAAACAGACACATTGTGTCTGCACTGAGCAGTGTGACGGAAAGTGTCAAGAGGTTGCCTGCGGGTCGTACAGTTGAAGAAAACATGTAACTGCAGGTGGGACAGTTTGTAGTGAGTCTGCAAAATGACAAAGCTTGTGCGGCTTGGTCACGCACATTCTAGTGCATGTAAAGGCAAGTAAGCAAACAGCAGACTGTGCAGAGTGCAAACAGTGTTAACAGTGGTTACAAAAGTACTGTAGCTGCATGAGTCACACAAAATAAATGGCTTCCTGCTCTACGAAATGAAGCTGTGTTTCCTGTTGTTGTAAAAATTCTTGTATGCCACAATGTATGCATCTCTGTAAATGCTACTCCTAAGACTAATGGCCTAGCATAAAGTGTTTGTACTGCATGTGACGACAACTGAAATGAAAGCACAAGCGACCAGTGGACAGTCTACCGTCCTTCCAACAATTATGTAGGGTAATTTCATGTACAGCATTTGGCACATCTGCTGTGGGCAACAAGAGGGGCACTCCTCTAGGGCAGCGGAGCTCTAAAACATCCTTGCAGACCATATGCTGCGCTACAGACCCCTACCCGGCAAAGGGCATTGTATTGTGCATGTACTACAACGTGCTACTCTACAGAGGGAAGGTACTTGGAAGTGTATGCGAAGGGTCCTTCCGGGAGCATGACAATGACTGGCACCTATGTAGGTGAGGGCCACCCCATAATTCTGTCTCTCGGCACGTCCCCTATCGTATCCATGCAGGTGCTGCCCCTGGTGTACCGGGCATTACCTGCTGTTCCTTCTGTGGCGTGTGTCAGAAGAGCATAATAAATGGAAAAGAACTTGGAAAGGAAAAATCATTCGAATACTTCCACACTATTCTCGGGGGGTATGCATGAGAAAAGCACCTTGGCAGTGGGAAAAATGTGCTGCACTGCTTTCATCATCTTCTTCAGTTGACGGTACACACTGTAGCAAGCCATGGAATCCAAAAAGAAGGATCCAAAGTGCACAACCACAACATGTACAGTTGCCGAAGAGGCCATGCGTCGATATTCTAAAAGTACTCCTCTGAAACAGCACGATTTGACACTGCACCACAAAGCGTCTACTCCCTCCCAACCGAAATTGCCACAAAATCCTTCTTTGAGGGCATACACAAACAGATCTTCTACAAAGGCATCACCCACAATGAAAACTGTGCCCCTTGCCATGTTTGCCAGCTGCACTGCACAAACTAATGCAAGAAATGATTGCCACCCTTTCCTGTGACGCCCACCCTGCACACCTGATTGGACATTCCCCACAGTCCCATTTCTTTTGGCTGCCATGGTGAGAAGTGCAGAATGTGGCACGTGCCTTTCCCCCCCAAGTATGGCGAGGGCCGCGCCCCAGTGGAGCAGGAGGAGTCCTTCTCCCTATTGGTGCTCTTGCCTGTGACACACACCCTGAGCACCTAATTGGCCAAAGGCCATAGTCCCATTGGCCAGCATGGTGAGAAGGGCAGAATGTGGCATGTGCGCTTGCCAAAGTACTGCGAGGGACGCCGCCAGTGAAGCAGGAGGAGTCCTTCTCCCTATTGGAGCTCTTGCCTATCACGCACACCCTGAGCGCCTGATTGGACAAAGGCCATACTCCAATTTCCATTGGCCAGCATGGTGAGAAATGCAGAATGTGGCATGTACGCTTCCCCAAGTACCAGGAGGGCCGTAGCACAGTAAAGCAGGAGGACTCCTTTTTTTGCTTTCCACTCCAGCCATGCACACAAGGCACTAGGTCCTCCCCACAGAAAACACACCATAGTACAGGCTATGGGTAAATGCTCATGACATGTGCACTGCACTCCCCATCTGCAATTCAGCCTGGCAGCTTTGGCCCCGGGCACATATTTGCACGCATTGCTTCATAACGTTGCGTTGGGTGTGCTGAATGGAATGTAGGAGCCCATGTACGTTAGCCATAGTTTGAATATGTGCTGCTGAGCACTGCCTTTCATGCTGCAATATTTTACAGCACTCCCAAAAGCAAGAGGATTGTAAGGGCCAAACCACAGGAAATGCACATGGTGGCATGAGGCTCCCTATTGTTCAACAGGGGCAAGGATGTACACTGTATGCTAATGTACGCATACCAGCTCACTTCTGCTGCTGTACCAAGTCTGCAATGTCCTCCAGAACCATTGAGTAAAAGTCACCAAATTCAAATACATGCAGACACCATCATACCTGCTATGTTTAAATGCTCATGCCATGTGCACTGCACTCCCCATGTTCAATTGAGCCTGCCATAGTACAGGCTTTGGTAAATCCTCATGTCATGTGCACTGCACTCCCCATCTGCATATCAGCCTGCCAGCTTTCACCCTGGGCACATATTTGCACGCATGGCTGCATAACGTTCCGTTGGGTGTGCTGAATGGTATGTAGGAGGCCGTATAGATTAGCCATAGGTTACATGTGTGCAGCCAATCCTTTCCCGCCTCTAATGCTGCTCCCACTTTGTTGTAGTAGCCACTCACAACACACTAGCCACTAGCCTGACATGATTTCACTTGCAACATCTTGTAGGTGGTCCAAGGCTTCCCGATATGACTGGACCATTTAGATCATCCATCCCATATATATCACATAAATATTCATACTATTCGCCCAATCCCATCTCACCTTAGGTTTGTGAAATGTATCTTTTGCTTGTGGTGTCCCTGTGCCTTAAAACCCCCATGGCATGCCTATTATGAGTGAGAGAAAGCTTTGGAAATCATGCGGTTTTCCACTTCTTGATCCCTCTTGCAACAGCTTTTTAATAAACAGAGATTTGCCACCTTTCTGGACTCTTCCGTTTCTGAGTGTGGGGCATTTTCTCTGGCCCAGTTCCTCTGCCTTGACTTCACCATCCTTTTTCAGCCAGTCCTTCTGACACTCCTTGGTAGTCGATGCCCAGTTTGCCAGGGACTATCCCATGGGTTATTCCCAAGGAACTCGCCCTCTGGAAGGGCGGTTATGCGAGCAAAAAAGCCAACAAATGCAGAATATAACAAAATACTGCTTTGCATATGTGTTGTCTCCCTCCTGTCTTAAGAAAGGGGGAACAGGAGATTTCCATGGGAAATGCACTTGTTCTGGTACATAATGTTTGCTCCCCTTACTAGAACCACTTAACATTTTAAGACCTTATCACCAACTCCTCTGGGCTTCCCTCAAATCCTCAACTGTCAAAAGTCAGAAGCTCCCTTACTATTGGCTCTCATAGGTGCCACTCACACACAGAGGGCGAAGTGGGCGGGAGCGGTCGGGAGCGGTGCTCCTATACTTTTTTTTTTTAAAATGTCACTGTTCCTATACTTTTACTTGAAAAAGAAACCGTTCTGGGATGTTTTCGTTTTAAAATATAAGTGTAGGAAGAAGTTGAAGCTTGTAGTTCAGTGCACTCCACTGAACATTCCCTTAAATAGCAGGTGTGTTTGTTTGGGAGTTTGGATGGAGTGTGGGAGGGGGTGCAGCAATGGGGTTTGATGGGAAGCGGGGGCAGGCCAGCAGTGAACCTAGTTCCACTACTTCTTTTCGTACACTTCGACCACTGCTCAAACATGTAAATCAGCCCTAGGGGAGCTCTGCCCTCTGCTGTGAAGAATGTGCTTCAGCAGTAATAGAAGGCACTGATGTCGCAGCTCAAAAAGCGAGTAAAGACTAGTCACCCTTTGCTCTCCTCCAGCAGCAGCTCCCAGGGGAAAACTGCATACAGGCTCAGGACTAACAGACGGCTACTAATCTCATTTCCAGCATGTGCTCAAATGCACACCCAGCATCAATTGACGAACAGCAATAACGTGGGAATAACTTGGGCGGAAGTGGCGTGCTTTCTTTGTGGCTCCTGACGTGTAGAGGGGCATTCAATCAATAGTGGCTCTCAAACGGCAACCGCTACAATATGTCTGCGAGTTGTTCTCATGGTGTTGAGAAAGTACCAATGAGGACGCCGCAAATCACACTCTTAAAATTGGATTATCATCACATTGACCTTTTTAATGTTCTCCTTTTAATGCAGTTGGGATAGGCAACTTAAATCGGAGATGGACCTCTGTATTTTCTTTGGTAGTGTAACAAATAACAATAAAACTCTTTCACTTTTGTCCTTGGGGAACTGTCTCAATTACCCATATGGCCGCTTTAATGTCCACCTCCCTTGGTGAAGCAAAAGGGGGCGCTCTTCTGATCTCTCATCTGATCTCCCACAACCCTCAGTAGACATGGGGTTGTGGGAGGTATTTGTTCTCCATTTGGAAGCAGCTTAGAATGGGGCTGTGGCATAATGCCTTCCTTAATTTGCTTTCTGTTCTGGCGGTAGTAGGTTGTACTCCCTGTGCTTTTTCCTAATTAGACGCTATTGGTTTGATGTTTTATGGTCATAAAGTTTTAATGTATATTTCCCATAGTGCGGGAATGTTCTGTGGAATGTATTCCAATTGGGAGGGTCTACAGCCACGTTTTAGCTCACTGTACATTTTGCAGAGGAGAAATATTAATTTACATATCAGCAGTACGTAGAAGTGTACCAAAAGTAGTAGTGGAACTGTGACCCAAGCAAGGGACAGAATAGGCTAGAAACGAGCAACATGTAATACGTCTTTCATTTGTTGCTTCCAGGCTGCTTGTCTGCCAATTGAGTTGAAACAGATTTCAGTTCAGCTGTAAATGCTATTGGGTGGAAAAGTAGAGGAATTTGATTTTACTTCACAAAGAACAGTTCCAGGAATGGTGAAAATGGTAACAAAATGTAGTGGAACTGTTAACAGTAAGAAATAGAAGTAGTGTGGTACGCTGCTCCCGACCAGTCCCGCTCACTTCATATCAGTTTTTGTCTCACCCACTTGGGCAGTCCAGCACTGAAATGCTAAGCAATTATTTTCTGAACAAGACTATCAACAGCAACAACAGAACTGTTTCGGCCTAGTCCGGCCTCATCAGCGAGGTGAAGCTGTGCCTCTATAAGCACAGTGAGCACGGGGTCTATGTCTGGATAACTCTGTCTAACTTGGGGTGAAACCCTAAGCCCCAAAACCTACAAAAGAGAGGTCTGGGAGCCCCTCTACCGAGAACTAACACGGCCAAATAAACTGTTCTATGGGAAGGTGCCCACTCGGGAGGGTCTGCAACCACATTTAAGCTCACTGTACTTTTCGCAGAGGAGAGGAATCCATTTGCATATGAGTCTGATCTCTCCCTGAAGGACAGTCCAGCACCAAAATGCTAGGGCACTCCAGACACGTGCTTGAGTCTTGTTGGGCCTTATCAGTGAGGTGAACCTAAGCCCTTTCGGGGGCAAAGTTGGCAGGGGGCTGACATATGGTTTGCCCTTAGTGATTTAGTGTGAAGCCCCACATTTTATAAAGCATACAAAGGTCTGAGGGCCCCTCTACCGAGAACTAACGTGGCTCAAATAGCCTGTTCTGTGGGATGTATCCAACTCAGGAGGCGAGATTATTCTACATTTGCACCAGTGCTAAACATTGTGCAAATGCTTAGATACAATGAAATGACGGAAACGGTTTTTGTCACATCCCATATTATCTAAAACCTTTTGCACTATGGCAAATATGAATCAGGCTGTTTTTGTACTATGTTTGGTAGTAATACCAAACAAAAAACATAGTAAATAAAACAGCCTGCATCATTTTGTCCCAGTAAAAACATTTTTAGATAATACCGATTGGAGGTAAACCTGTTTGCTCCATTCCATATTATCTAAGCAGCAACGTTGGTGTTCTTTTGCTGCATTCTTTTGCACACAGGTAGCGTTTTCATAATCAGAAAACTACTCACCCTATAGAAACCTTGTTGGCACAGTAGACACATAGTTATGCTGCATCATACATCAAGTCAGTCGACCGTCCATAGCATTTAACTATTGCACCGAGATATATTATTAGAGCAGTTTAAATATTGTGGCATTATTTGACAAGTGACCGTTAATAAAATATAATTAAAATGTTGACAAAATAAAAAGAAATCAGATTGCTGTTGTATACCAGGATACTGTTAGGTGCATGATAGGTTTCTATCAGAGTATTGCTAATACTTTGTTTCTACGTAAGTAGGGGGTTTGCTATATAGAAAACCTAAATGGGAAGCAACAGAGCAATACAAGGGAAAGAAATGTGCACAGACTGTAGGGAGAGGATATGTAGGTGGGAGAGAAGCAGAGTGTGGAGAACCACATCTAGCTAACCTGTCTCCATAGCTCATGAGTCTGCCACCTTTGCTTTACAGATTTAATTACACTACGACCGCCATGATCCCTATTGAATATGCCAGCAAGGCTGATGGGAGTTGTATTCCAAAACTTCTGGAGAGCCAAAGGTTTCAGACCACTTGCTTAGCGTCTCTTCTACAATGAGCACACCATTCTTTCCTTCAACTCCACCACTGGTTCCAAGTGGTAGGAGTTGAAGGCACTATATGTCTGAGTGAAAAAAAGAACATTATGAGTATATAACAAAATGTGGTACCCCTCCACCCCCAAAAAGGATTGCGTTGATGTAACATACATTGGTTGGCCCAGTTATTTCAGGGGTTCCCAGGTGTGCATCCTCTCATCTGGCTCACCAACATGACGAGCGTGATGTGTGCCTGAACACTTACGTGCCTCAGAATGGTGTGCTCTACTGTTGAGGACAGGGCATGCAGGTGCACGCGCTTCAAACCCCTGCTGAATGACAAATAGACACCTTTGGTGAAATGATACAGTGCCACATAAATTGAGCGGTGAGGTAAATTGTAGTGCTAATACTGTACACCGCTGCATTTGCGCACTGTCCAACTATGAGTTTGGCGGTAAGTTGGAGGATTCACCTCCAACTATGAGCTGGAGGTAAATCCGCCACATTTGTAATTGTTTATTTGTACATCGCTTATGCACAAGTGAAGTGCTACAAAGTGCTTCAAGGCGAGAAGGGAGCAAGGGAAAAACAGTAGTAATTCTTAGTCCTTGAAGTTTTTGAATGATCTAACAAAAAGTAAATAGCGTACTAGGCCTGACGGCATTTCATCTAGAGCAAGTGCATGAAGTGCAACAGCCTCGAACAGATTAGGGAGACAAGACAAGACAGAACTTACTAGGACTATTAAATTTAGGTCATGCAAAGGTACAGACAGAGGTGCAAGGGAGTGGGGGGAAACAAGTGTGCCCAATATAGTAGGACCATGGGTTAACTGCAGGATGTTACCTCTCTCATGGAACAAATGATGAAGTGCAGTAGGGGTTACCCCTTTCATGGACCAAAAGCTGAAAGTGCAGTAGTGCTGCGCATAGTGCAGAGGCCCATAGGCCAGAGCAAGACTGGCCGGGGAGCCTGGGACCTACGAGGCTCTGGAGGTGAGCCAGGCAACCAGTCAGCAAAAACTTAGCAGAGTTAGGTAAGCGATGGAGGAGTGATGCTGGAGAGAATGAGAGGGGACGGTTAGCGAGGGAGAGGGAAAGAGGAAGAGAAGAGGAAGGTCTTGAGGAGTTTCTGGAACATACGGAGTGCCGGCTCAAGGCAGAGAAGCTGTTCGAGAGGGAGGCACCTGCAGAGGATAAAGATCTACCCACCAATCTCTGCTTGGAAAAACTGCTCGCACACAGAGAGTTGGAGGAGGGCTCTAGAAGAAGAGTATTTAGGAAGAGAGTGTTGTAGATAGGGCAGGTCCTGTTCCCAGAAATCCTTGTGGACTATGCAGAGGGTCTTGAAGTTGATCCTGGCAGCCACGAGGCCCCAGTGGAGGGATGTCAGTGCCAGAGAGATGCAGTCCCTCGGCCAAGGATGCATCTTGCGGTTCTGTTCTGAATGAGTTGTAGCGTACGGAGAGTAAAAGTAGGCAGATTGCGAAAGAGGCCGTTGCAGTAGTCCAGCCTAGAGAGAACCAGGGCTTTGGAAACGGTGAGGCTTTGGGGGAAGGTGAGAAAAGGTAGAATACCTCTTAGGAGGTGCGGCAGGTAATGGGACTTTTTACTGATGTTCGAGATGTGAGAAGAGAAGGAGAGAGTAGAGTTAAAAATGACCTGCATGTTTTTTGCCTCACTAGCAGGTGAGGGCACAGGGCTAAGGGAGGCCAGCCAGTGGAAAATTAGGAAAGCGGGGGCGGGGGCCCAATCAGGACGGTCTCTGTCTTACTGGCATTGAGGCAGAGATCGCAAGCAGCACACCAAGACTGAATTGCGGACAGACAGTCAGGAATGAGCGAGGAGGAGGAAGAGGATGAGGGTAGCCTGAAGGAGAGCTGTCACTGCTCGCAGGTGGCCCAAATCCATTTTCACATCAGATTATAGGTGAGTGGTCCTCTTAGGCTGAGCGACCTTGCTGACATTAGGTTTTTGCAATTTTAAACCCCATTATCGCTTCCCTGCACCGAGCGCGGCCCACCCACAATTTCCTGGTGTTTACGTTCCTCCCGCCTCCAAGCCCGCCTCTCGGACGAGCTGATTTGGCCTACAGACCCATCCACTAGAGATAGATTCACTGCTCACAGGCAGCTCAAATCCGTTTTTCATCGGATTCTACCTGAGTGGTCCCTCTTAGGCTGAGCGACCTTCCTGCCAATAGGTTTTGCCAATAGGTTTTGGCAATTTTAAACCCCAATAGGGCTTCCCTGCGCCAAGCGACCTACACACCATTTCCTGGTGTTTCCATTCCTCCCGCTTTCAAGCCTGCCTCTCGGACGAGCTGATTGGGCCTCCAGACCCATCCACTAAAGGGAGAGAGATTCACTGCACGCAGACAGCTCATCCATTTTCTCATCGGATTCTGGGTGAGTGTCCCTCTTGGGCTGAGTGACCTGGATGCCATTCGCTTTTGGCAATTTTAAACCCCAATAGTGCTTCCTTGCCTCAAGCCACCAAAACACCATTTCCTGGTGTTCCATTCCTCCGGCCTTCAAGCCCGCCTCCCAGACAAGCTGATTGGGTCCACAGATCCATTACAGTCCTTCACACAGGGCAGGCCACTGCCCGTGCAGCCCCTTGTCGAAGGGCCCTGTGGAAAAGGGCAGATCCCACAGAAGTGGCTCCAGATTGTGTCCACAGATGTCAGCGGGAGAAGCAGGCAGCAGTCAACAGCAGAAACTGACAAGGTAGGCAAGATACAAACAGTGGGGACAGCCATTTCTATTTGTCATTAAACTACCCCACCACTCACATTTGTCTACAACCTTTCATTATTCATCTGAAACCTAGGCCTTTTTCCCACTATCCAGGAATCTCTGATCTAGGTGTGTTTTCTTTGACTGTTATATTTTGAAACCTAGGCCTTTTTCCCCACTACCCAGGAATCTCAGATCTAGGTGTGTTTTCTTTGTATGCTATATTTTGAAATCTAGGATGTTTTCCCACTATCCAGGAATCTCAGCTCTAGGTGTGTTTTCTTTGACTAAAATATTTTGAAACCTAGGCCTTTTTCTGACTGCCTCTGTTCCTGGCAGCCATTCCCACTTGCCTCCCTGACTGTAATCTAGAAGCATCCATGCATGTGTCCCAAATCTAGGAGCTACTAGGTTTCACTGTCTGCTGTGCTACCCCTTTTAGGTTCACCCCCACCCACCTTCTATTCAGGTATCCCAAACCCACCCCATATACCCTGACCAGTTCCACAAGGCCAGGTAAGTACACATCGGGCTAGACATGCCCCCTACTCAGTCACACAATCTGATTCATCCCTTCCGCACCCTAGATGCCACACACTGGCCAAATGAGAGCTGCACGCTGGTGCACCAATAGGCCTGATGAGACTCACCACACCTCAACGCCATTCCTAACGCACAGCCCATCATCCAGCACCTGCAAACATACCACACCTACTCTCCTGCGCCCTGATCAACACCAGGTCAGTCTCCAAAAACAAATTCCACATCTTTGACCTCATCTCAGAGGAAAATCCAGGCGTCCTGTTCCTCACAGAGCCCTGGTTTGCTGATGATTACAAGCCCATTGCGCACAAGGGCTTCCCGCCCGGATACAACCTTATTGCTCCGTATAGATCACAAAGAGGTGGCGTACTTGTGATACTATGCAAACAACAGTTGCCACTAATAATTAACAACACCTCAGCCAACACCACAGACTACGAATCCCTTCTGGTAAAACTCCAAATCTCACCCTCCGCCTCGCACAGCTTTATACTTATGTACAGACCCCCTGGCTACAACAAAAACGTTGCAGACACGTTCTGCGATGCTCTGGCAACCATCCTCAATCTCCATCCAACACTTACCATCCTAGAGGATTTCAACATCTGGTTTGACTCACTCTCAAACCCCATACCCGATCTCTCATAGACAACCTAGAAGCATTCAACATGAAACAACGCATCTCCACACGCACCCACACTGGTGGTCACACCCTTGATGCGATCCTCACCACTGCAAACATATCCTCACTGCCTGCCCACCCACTATCATAGACTGATCACTCAGCAATCGTTTACTCTGTACGACTGACCACCATGGCTCGTACCCAAGGTCATGCCAGACCTCCACCAACCGTCATTCCGCTATGGAATAAAGTCGTTATCACCCCAGATCTAGCCAACTCCCTCCTATCCTCTCTCCAAAAACTAACCCTCCAGTTAGGGCCACCCCCCATCAAACTCTTCGACCTCTGGCTTTCGAACACCCTTACACCCCTCACCTCTACAAACAGTCCTTTCAGGGATCAGGACCCAGACCCAGGTGGTAGACCACCAACCTCAAATCACTAAAAACTGTCGAGCACCAACTGGAATGGACATGGAGAACCACCCCTACGGACCAGAACAAAACCGCCCTAGAAAGACTAACCAAAGCATATAGACTAGAAATCAGAAAAGGCAAGAAAGCATTCCATAGGAACCGAATCTTAAACTCTCTGAACTCGAGCAAGGAACTGCGTTGTATCATTTCCGAAATTAAACACCCCTGGCCTGCTTCAGCTCCCAATCCCTATGTGACACCTTCCACAATGTCGCTATCAACAGGCACTCCGCCATCATCTCTAAATTGAAACACATGCCCCCTACCCACCCACAGCTCAACACCTGTCGAAACACCCTTTCAAAACAAACTTTCTCCTCTTTCACTCCAATCACACATCAGGAGTTTCTCTCGCTCCTAGCACAAAGCTACCCATCAGGCTCCCCTAATGACCACCCTCCTCAAAAACATCCTAGGCCTCAACCTGTGCAGGCAGTATTGCACGCTCAATCCTTAACCACTCCCTAACATCGGCAACTTTCCGGGAAGCCCTAAAACCACCTACTTCAAACCCCTCCTCAAAAAACCTACACTCGACCCACTCCTCCCACAGAACTACCAGCCTATCACCAACACCCGCTTCATAGCCAAACTCATGGACCACACTCCATACAAGCAGCTTGGCCTTTTCACTAAAGCGAACAACCTTTTGGACCCTGCACAATCTGGCTTCAGACCGCTCACAGGAACAGAATCCTCCCTAGTGTCCGTCTTGGGCAACCTAAAAAGAACAGCTGATGGAGAAGGCTGCGCTGCACTGATCCTTCTTGACCTCTCTGCAGCCTTCAATACCATCGATCACACCATCCTCCTAGATAGGCTACACTCATTAGAAATCAAAGAAACAGCCCTCTCTTGAATCTCCTCTTTCATCTACAATTGTTCACAAATCATGCACCTCCACCAGTTCACCTCCACCTCATGACCAGTAACAAAAGGGGCCCCACAAGGAGCATCCCTATCTCCCCTGCTCTTCAACATTATCTAAACCCTCTGCCCGCACTCATTCGCTCTCATAATCTTACCTGGTACATCTACGCAGACCATACTCAAAATACCAAAGTCGCCAGGCCCCAACCATCCAGATCTTTCATCATGCCTCTCAGACATTAACTACTGGATAACGACCAACCACCTCATCCCTAATCTTGGGAAAACTGAAATCCTTGTCAGTGGGAAAACATCACTCCTCCCCCAACCTATTCCCTGGTGGCAATCTCTAGTTCTCTGTGAAATACCTGAAATACCTGAGGGTATCTCACATAGCGAACCTCAAGATACCTTTATTCAGGTGGCCACCGAAGGACTGATCCACTCAGATCCCAACTCTAGGGGTGGAAGGGTGAGAGATGATCACCGAGATGGGGAAACCCGGAGTTCTACTCCAGGGAACAACCCAAGGGAGACACAGTATTGTATCGGAGAAGGAGAGGAGGGCGAGATCCTTAAAACCTTCATAGGCTGTATTACATCTGCCTCCCTTCCTCCCATTAGATCTCTCCTATCCCAACCAGATGTGCACTCCATATATGGTAAATATCCCGGAGCCCAAACCCTGTTCCACTTCAAAACCGCACCTCCCAGAATTCCTGTTTTTCTGTTCCCTACCCGCATTCTCCCGGTCATTCTTTTCCACGCCCCTCTAGTCACTATTTTCCACACTGCCCATCTGCTCAGACAAAACACTACCAACCCCACAATCATCCTTTTTCATTTCAAGATGGGAAACCCGGTCACTCCCGTCTGCCTCCCAAATCCTATCAGTTTCACCCTTCTAAGTTTATCAAACCCCCTGGTACAAACACTATAATTTCATATAACACCTTTTCCCCTGTCTGTCTCACATGATACTCGAACATTCTAATTTCCCCCTTTTTTTTAACATGAACCACAACTGACAATGAATTGGTAATAAAACGTTTTACCTGACATGTCCCGACACAAGGGTCAGGCAAAGTCAGGCAATTGACTTCAACCGCACACACCTGACGGCCCTTCCTTTTTCCCACAGGGATAAAAGATGGAGCAAGAGAGCACGGTAGGAGCATGGCACACAGCAAGACGAGATGGCTAACAAGGCCCGGCAGTTCAAAAAGAGGAGAAAGGCAGCAAATATTGAAAGGCTGTCAAGGAGGGACACAATCTTGCCCTTCTCATCGCAGACTCGATTAACCTAACAGAGCGAATCGTAGGACCGAGGACAACAGCCCAAGTGTGTTGCAGCAGATGTCAACGGTACATGGGACAAACATATGCCGATAAGCAGGAGCGAGGAAAGCCCCCACGACCGTGGTACCGGCCTTGACTCCAGTGAAGCAGAAAGCCAAGCGGTTCATCACAGCCGGTGAGCCGAGGGGAGAACCGATAAGAACCGGGCTGTGGTGAATGAAATTGCAGAGTGGCAAGTTTGAACCAAGTTTAATGAACTGAGTAAAAGTGTTAAAGGGGAGACCAGCTGCAGAGAGAGCCGGCACCACGTGCGTGCTAACACGAGAGACTCTAGTTGATCCCTGTCTGAGTGAAACTACAGAAACCAGAAGGCAGCAGGAGAGCCGCCAAGTTAGGTCAAAGTGGTCATACAGGAGGTCAAGCAAAATCCCCACACAGTCGAAAGCCTTTGACCTAAGGACTGTGAGAAAGCAAGGGAAGTGAATCCCACAAACATTTGTGAGTGTGAAGTTGGCAAGAGTGAACTTGACAGAGGGATGCTGACTAGAAGGGGGCAAGTCTAAACTCCCAAGAAGCAGTGTGTTGAAAAGACTGAACCCGGCTGAGGGATGTCCACTGGAACTGTTTGAAAAGACACTAAGATTTGAGAAGGGACCAGTGCCCAGAAGAGGGGGGCTCGGGTGTCAGCCAGTATCACCCTGATCTAGTAAACCCGAGGAAGGGAGGTTCACAATTAATTGTTGAAAAGACTTTAGACTAGAACAATAAAGGAAGATTGTTAAAAGCCAAATTGAACCCGGTGGAGGGAGGCAAACAGTCGAGAGGAATCTGAACCTGAAACAGGGAGATCCAGGGGTGAATTTGTCACGTGTGAAAAGCCAGAGTGAACCTGGCAGAGGGAGGCTGAAAGCAAAGACGGGTCTGCGCCCAGAAGCGGGTGACCCAGGGTCGAAGCCATCACCCGAGAGATATATGGAACAGAAGTTTGTTAGTTGTTTTGTGAACCCATCAAGCCCTCGGAAACGGGCGACTCAACCACTGAAGGCCTTGATATCAATAAGGGCGGTTTAGGGGTCAGCGCCCGGAAGCATGGGATTGAAGGGTGAAAAATCCTCACCCTAAGTGAAACCAAACTTTCATATGTTGAAGAGACTTTTGTTTTGTTGCTTAATATGTCAGGCCCTTGAAGGCAAGAGACTTTCAAGTGCAATGAGACTTGGCCATCGAGGCTCCTGATAAACTGGAACAGAACTGTCGACTCGTGCTGGGGAGGTCGAGTGTGTGCTGTGCTCTAAGATCCCCCGTTACCCCGTGCTCAAAACGTGGCCAAGGGAGACCCATGATACCACATCCTAACATATTATTTGAGAACACTTATTTGTTTTCTTGAAAACCGTCCAACACCCTTTTTGTAGTAGTTGTAAGGTTTGGCAATAGGTTTCTTAGTATAGGCCTTTTTATTTTGACACACCGTCACTAGGACTGCCTTCTTTTCATTGGATTTCCAACACTTGCTGCCGTCTGAGATTTAGGTTTAGTTTAGGCGTTTTCCCACCCAGCAAACATTGTTCAATAAACACCCTTGAACTGTGATCACTTGTGTCTGCTTTACTGTTTCCACCATGAGTTCCTTACACCCTCGCACCGGTAACCTGCACCTCGGTTCAAAATCAAGGATGCACACTGGACACAGATGTATCCCTCTCCCAACAAGTGAACTCCGTTTGCAGGTCCTGTTTATTCCACCTATGCATCCTAAGGCACATCTTTCCTTATCTCACCTCTCCTTTTTCCGCCATCTTCTCCCATTTAGACTATGCAAACTGCCTTTACCAAGTAGCAAGGGCGTTTCAGCTATGGAAACTGCAAAGAATCCAAAATGCTGCAGCCCGCATGCTCATTAACCTACCTCCAGAGAACATATCTGCCCTAAACTGAGAGTCCTCTATTGGCTCCCTACTGGCTGACGCACTGCCTTTAAAGCCATGTGCATCACCCACTGGACCATCCACAACACGTTCCTTCAAGACAAATTCACCCACTACCACCCCTCAAGGACTCTCAGATCTGGCACATCATCTCTCCTATTAGTCCCACAGTACAACGCCTCCAGACTCAGCAGATCCTCTTTCTCCATCCAAGAACCAACCATCTGGAACTCCCTACCCCTGCACATTTGCAATATTGACAATCACCTGGTATTCAGAAAGGACGTCAAAACCAGTTTTTCCCTCCATCCTCTTGAAACCCTCCCCCACTCTACACTCTCAATAGGTGCACATAAACGTGAACCCAAACACAACAACACTCCTATCCGCCAATACCCCACGGATGCCGGCAGCGTTTGCAGTGGCACACTGTGACAAACTCTTCCCAAACACAACACCCTCCACTCCGACTCCCCACGGATGGCGCACAGTGTCAAACTATCACCCTCCCTCAATCCCCACCCGCCATCCCTCTGGGCCCTCTCCCAGTGCTCAGACGTTCGTTCCAGGGAGACCACGAATAGCGACACTAGCCAATCGCAGTGGACCAAGAAAAAGAAAAAGAAGAAAGCAGTTGAACTACAGCCAAGGCAACAGTACGTATATCTTAAACCATGTCTGTGGACACAGGCCACCCATCCATGTACCTTAGAATGCAGGTACGATTATGCTATTCCGGCTTAGCACCACACATAGCCATCCACACTGAAACCCCATGACATACCTCAACACCTCTGCCATTAGTAAACAGCGACAACCAACAAAATAATTCGGTATAGCTGGACACACATTGATTCTTCAGCACTAGAACCCTATCCTAAAACACCAACAGCACCCACCTGCATGCCTGAATTCCGGGCTGCTTACTGGAGCCTAGCAGCCCACCTGGCAGAAAATGCACATAAGCATCTTTAATTCAAACTCTTACAACCTCCTGCACATGGACTGCGGTCACCGAGGGCATTCCAACCACAAAGCGCCATGAAGCCATACAAATGGGGGACGGCGCTATATAAATGACTAATACAATACAATCCCTCGACTCTCCTGAAACAGCCACTTCACTGTTCCGTTACCTCTATTACTCCCTCTCTCACTATTCTTCTTTCGGGTCAGACCCACCCGGCCGGACACACTCTGGATGCCCTCATCTGTAGAGATATACCTATCTCTAACCCAGTCAGCACCCCCCCCTCTCCTGCTCTGAACAATCTCTTCTCTCATCCCGCTTGGGGCCCCTCTACCCTCTGTCTGAACCGCCTCTGACTCTGTCCTTGCTAACCGTCACCTCTCCATCTCTAACACCCTCAACATCCTTGCCCCTGTCATGAGGATCCGCATGAAGCCTGCCTCCAAGTGCAACAGCTGGTATGACTCTGATCTAGCATCTCTGAAACGTAAATGCAAAGTTGCTGAACGGAAGTGGCAGACCTCAGGATCACCCGCTGACAAACTGGCCTGTTGCCTGCTCCAAAGGCAATATCGCTCCTCTATCTGCACCAAGAAGACGGCCCACATCCAATCACGCATCTCTGGAGCCACTTACAACACGGCTGAACCTTTCAAAATCTGCAAGGAACTTGCCAATCCAACTGCCGTCTCCACCTCTCTCATTCCTTCCCAGGCTCTCTACACCGCATTGGCCTACCATTTCACATCTAAAACTCAGAACACCCACCCCCACTCCCGTTCCCTCTCTCCTGGCTCCCTTGGCCCCCTCCCTCCACCCCTACACTAACCTTCCTCCTGTCCATAGCACCTGATGAGGTCATTAAAATGTTGTCCTCTTTATGAAGGTCTCATCCAAAGAGGTGCTCCCCTGCTTTTCTAGAACCGTTAAGGACAACATCTCCTCTCTCGCCCCGGCTCTTGACGATTACTGTAGCCACTCCTTCGCCACTGGCTCTTTCTCTCAATCCCTCAAGCACTCCCTTGTGCTCCCTCTCCTAAAAACGCTGTCTGCTGACCCCTCCCTGCGTGGCTAACTATCGCCTTATCTGTACCACCACCTTCCTGGGTAAACCCTTAGAGAAGATGGTCCTCCCCCAGCTGATCCTTCACACATAACTTGTTGGTTGCCTCTAGGAGGTTCTAGGTTAAAGTTCGAATGCCTTTTTTTTAGACAGTAAAAGGACCGAAAAAAGGATCGCATTTTTTTTTATGGGGGGGGTTCACCCTATCCCCCCGTTTTCTTTTTATAAAAAAGTTTTTTATACATGCTAAACAAAAAAAAATATATAAATCCTTTTTTTGGTCCTTTTGTTTTTGACCAAAAGGTCATTTGATCCTTTTTTCCCAAACATTTGACTGGAGACCCCTCTTAGGACCATCAATCTGGATTCCGGGCATCCAGAGGCGTGGAAACTGCTCTCCTGAACACCCGTAAGGACATGCTCGCAAATCTTGATTCTAACTCTCCTGCTGTTCTCATTCTCCTCAATCTCACCCCTGCTTTTGACATGGTCAACCATTCCATACTCATAGAACTGCTCTGTGATACCCTCGGCATCACGGACCAGACACTGGATTGGCTGACCTCTTTTGTCACTAACTGCCCCTACCAGCTGCAGTTGGGCCCTTTCTCTTCCACCACTTCATTCTCTACCTGCGGCGTCCCCCAGGGCTCTATCCTATTGCCATGGCTCTTCAATATCTATCTTGCCCCCCTTGCTCACCTGATCTCTGCCTTCTCGCCTCACTCCCAATGTTATGCCGATGACACACAGCTTTCCTTCAATATTCCCACTGCTACTTCCTCTTCCTCCTCTCTCATCCCAGATTGTCTGAACGCTATCCAGGCATGGTGTGCTGATAACCTTTGTCGTAATGCCAGTAAGACAGAAATCCTTCTTATAGGGACATCTGCGCCCTGTTTCCCTCTGACCCTCTGGCTGTCTTCCTTGGGCCCCCTACTCCCACCACCCTGTGAGGCCAAAAACCTCGGACTCATCTTCGATTCTGCTCTTTCCTTCACCCTTCACATCTTGGACCTTACCAAGAAGGCCCACTTCCAGCTTCACCTCCTTGGAGGCATTCTCCTGTTCCTCACCTTTTTCCAGAAGCTCAATGTTTCCAGAGCTCTAGTCCTTTCTAGGCTGTACTACTGCAACAGCCGCTTCCCCAACATCCCCCTTTCCTCCCTACGCCCCTTCAGTTAATCCAGAATAGGGCTGCAAGACTTATCCTTGGCCTCAAGCCCAGGGACTGTATCTCTCCAGCCCAAGTATCTCTCAACTGGCTCCTGGTGGCCGCAAGGATCAAATTCAAGAACCTCTGCATCATCCACAAGGCTTTCTGCGGCCTGGGACCACGCTATCTCCAACTTTCTCTCTCTAAATACCTCCCAGCTAGAGTTCTCTCCTCCTCTCATTCCAACTCTCTGCTTGGCAAACGCTTCTCCAAGCAGAGAGTGAGGGGCAGGTCTCCCTGTTCGGCTGGTGCCTCTCTTTGGAACAGCCTCCTTGCCCCTCTCAGACTTGAGCCAGACCTCCACAAAATTCTACTTTTCTCTACCTCTTTCCCTCCTTCCCTTCACTGCTAATTCACCCCACTGCAGCGGAGAATGGCAGCCTGGACCTTCATGAATTTCCCACAGGTTACCAGACACCTGCACAGTCAACACTAGCACCCGCCCCCATCCCCAGCACTACCCTCATGGGCCCTGTACCTTGCAGCTGTGCATCCCCCGCCCCAGCGGCCTCCTCCCCTGGAGCCCCTCGGCCCTTCCCTCCTAGGCTCTCATCAGCATTTGCGCATACCTTGCTCCTTGTCTGAATGTCACATGGCCTAGTAGGACCACGTTTGTATATTTAATGTTTTTCCATTATTGTTACTTCCCTTGTTCCCTCTGCATTGCCTTGTGGCGCCTGGAAATTACATCTTGTTGTATAGGTGCCTAACAAAAGCTCAATAAATAAATAAAATAGTTCTGTGTCCCAGATGCCCCCCTAAGCTTGGTGCCACTAGTCGGACTTGTTTGTTAATCAATGGACAAGGAATACTGTGAGAGTTTTCCCAATGGACTTTCAGCACTCAAGCCCACCTTGGGCTGTCTCTACAACCGCCTTGAATGCTCTAAACCACTGGTATACAAACGTTTCTTATGCTGAGACCCAGGGGCGCAACAAAACCTGCATTTTGGGGGCTTACCCTTCAAATGTTGGGAGAGGTGCTAACTTCAGAGAAGGTGGGGGAGAGGCAAACTTATCTCTGTGGGGGGCATCTAACTTCTTTACACAAGCTAATGAGACTATTCTAGTTCAGCTTCAATGTTACAAGCAGTTAACTCTTTCCTGTACATCTGAAACCAGACATTTAAGGACTGCTGTGATAATGAGCTGTCTCCTGTCCCCTCTCTACCCTTCCAATAACTTCCCTGGCATGCAAGTACTAACCTCACATCACAATTTCAATTGCCTAAATATGTATTCATATGAATGCAGGTGCTTACAGTGAAATGCTTTATGGTAGTAATTGTAGGGCCTTTGTTAATAGCGAAGCCCAGGCACCGTTTAACATCTGCGTCCTGTTCTGTTGGACCACGTCTCTGTAGGTCAGCTAGGTCGAGTAAACATAGCCCAAACTTTCGGGGGTGGGGGGCTGAAGCCTGGTCAGCTCAACAGTGTTACCCTACTGCTCAGGCCACCCCTGAGTACAGTGTTTGTTGCTGAGCACCTCTTTGAGTAGAAATATGGTTGCAGCCCCCCAGATGCCATATCTGTTTTGTATTGTCTACTAGCTGATTTACCCGGCGTTGCCCGGCTTATTACGTGGGAACAACGTGGAGATTCCTGAGCAGCATGATGTGTGACATGATGGCGATGGCGCCAACAACTATGGACCTAAAGTTCAAAATGACTAAAGTACATGTTCATTGTAAGGCTTGTTTAGAAACATTTGCTGTTTGCCTTCCCAGTGAACATGGTTTACTGCTTCGTCGGCAGTCCACAAACCCACAAAAAATGTTTAACATTTGCTGAAATCTGAGGAAAGAGGTGGGGTGTCCATATGCCATGTAGACAGTACTGTCCTGAGGATCCTAACAGGTAACTATGCAAAGATTGGTGCAGATTGGTGAAACGGTGTGGAATTGTAGAAGGAACAACGCTTTGCCACAAACACATTTTTACTTGTGCTGAAATCCGGGGTAAGGCGTGGGCTTTCCAAATGTTACGTAGCCAGTAATGTCCGGAGGGTCCTAACAGGGAACTATGCAACATTTGGTGCAGCTTGGTGAAACCGTGTGAAATGGTATAACGCTTTGCCACAAATCCTTCCACATACAAATTTTGACTTATATATATATATATATATTAAAAGCAATCTCCATACTCGCTTTTGGAAGAGCCTTGTGACCCCCCCCTCGACTTCCCCCCACCCTCCTGCTCCCCCAGGACACCCTTTCTGCCCCTCCCCTTTATCCCCCAAGAGTGGGGGTCAGCTCCACAGTTTGAAGAGCACTGCTCTAAGCTTTGAAGCCTGTCACAGTCATTACACACACTGCATCAATCAATCACTTTTCTCTGAAACATTGCTGTAGAAACGCTTGAATTGGAAAGTGCTTTTTCCATTTGACTTTGGAACAAAGTTCCTTCAATCATGTCCTAAAATGTAAAAAACGTACTTGCCAACACATTTCCTCCTTTGGAAAAAATGAGCGGGAAGGTTATCGACCAGACATTGTCCAGCGTCGCCCATCAACTTATTTGTGGAACCGCAAAATCGGTACCGAATTGAAATGTAAAAGGAGGACCTTCTACGACGGTTGGCATAGTTACTTGTCCTAGTTTGGAAGGGGTTGCATGTGTCAAGGGTCAGATCACATTCGTACAAATAATCTTTTATTTCGTGCATTATGGCACCACATAGGATACATTCCGGTCGATAGTCTGTGGGTAGGGAATGCAATGTTTATCTTTCAATGGCGTTCTTGCCCACGCATCAGATTCTGTGACCTCCTTCTGCAGTGACCTTTGTTTAATGGCCGTCTCTGTGATAAAGGGAGGCGCATGTCCTTGAAAGCTTCCTTCTCAACTACTAACAACATTGTGAAACCTTGAGATCTGGTTTTGTGAAAAAAGGACCCCCACGCGAGTTTAGGAATGGAGAATCGATGGTGAATATATATATTGCTTTTCCTTTCTATAGACTTTTCTGGATGCACAAAGGGACCGATCGATAAGCTTTTAGCTTCTTGAAAGCCATAGACTGTTCTTAGAGTGCTCAGGGAGAAGAAATGACTCCATGCATTGCGGTTTGCAAATCTAACTTCTTGTTTAGTTTTTACTTTGTTTTTGCATGGACACAGGTTTCTAGCTGTGATTGCTTTTCTCTTCTCTTTGACAATAGACAACCCTTGGGTCTGGAGCCAGACAAACATTTGTGCTCGAAGGCCATGTATGGAGTCAGACATGCATGAACATATTTGCACTGGAATGCCAAGGCTTTCCAAAATGCTTTGTTGAGATAGTATTAGTTGATCACAGGGTTGATTTTGAAATTTGTGGAAATATTTTATAAAGAATAAGAGCTTCATTGTCCTAAACAGTAGAATCCACAGAGAATAGCTGACTGCTCTCGTGCCTCCAGTACAAGCACGGCCGCTCTCCCAGAACGCCGGTATAGCCTGGCTCCTCTCACAGCCTCAATTATACCCTGACTGCGCTCCCTGATTCTGCTGCAGTATCAATGCACTTGCTGCCTTCGGTATAGCCAGACTGCTCTCCCAGCCTCAAGAATATCCTGAGTGCTCTCCCAATCTCTGAGATAGCTCGGAATCATACTCAGTGGGAAGGGGCGAGTCGTTAGACCAACTTTGGAGTGAGACATGCTTTCGTGAAGTGCCTCCACACCCGTGCTGGGATAGGGGGCCTCTGCAGTTATCACCCCGAGACAGACCCGGTTAGCGAGTTGGAAGGCAGCTACAATGTTGGGGGGCCCTGAGTGTTCCCTGAATGCCAGTTGACAATTGAGTGCCTGTGAGAGAGGGTGGCCTAGGGTTTACCTAAAGAACTTATCTGTAACCTGTAGCGTTGTCTACTGAACCTGAATAAAGAAGTTATTCACCCAGCATGGTCTCCCAGAGTCTTCTTTTAAGGACACATCTTTTCAAAGTCCTTATCGGCTCAGGCCCTGATTGGATAGCAGCCTGGAACATCAGATAGGGGGCAGGGTTCAGTCGTGCTTTACAGATCTCATTGGCCTAGGAAGGATACCTAGGGATTGGCGGGCTTTTAAGCACTAAACTATAAAACCGGAGTCTCACCAGTTTATGACTGACAATGATCTTTGTCTATTCCAGAAGCAAGGGGACCCGGGAGACATATCATCCATGGAGTAGGCATATTGATTCCCTGAGGACAAGAAGAGAGGCCTGAGATAAGGGTCCCTACCCACTAAGGGCCTTTAACCAGAAGGTGGAAGAAGGGGTGAAGCAACCTGACATCTTCTATTGTATTACAGAGTATGCCTGGACGAAATGGGGGCAGAAAATACACAGATGTTAGTACACAACCAACATCGAGAGGCCTTGCTCATTTGGCTCATTACCATCCAGGGGGCGGACGCATGGGCACATAAAAAACACAACAAAACCTGACAAGAAGCATTTACTAGTCCAGAATTTACAGAGATGCGTCATGATACTTTGACGCCTGTCTCACCTGTCGAATTTACGAGTACGACCGTGCCCACCAAGACCCCTTTACAGCGAATTCCCCTGATTATGGTTCCATTCCAGAGAATCAGAATAGATGTGGTAGGACCCTTTGAACCTGTTTGTCAGGGCTGTAAGTACATCATGGTCATTGTAGACTGCTCTACCAGGTACCCAAAAGCATTCCCCATGAGAGGAACATCTGCTAAACAAATATGCAATCTACTTATCCCCTTCTTTGCAAGAGTGGGAATACCAGAAGAAATAATAATGAACCAAGGCTCTAACTTCATATCTGCTGTAATGAAGCAGGTTTGTTAACAGTTGCAAATAAAGAAGAGGAGAACCTTTGTGTACCAACCACAAAATGTCAGGCTCATGGAACCCTACAACAAATCCATCAAACAAATATTAAGGAGAATAACAGAACCAAAAGGGAACCACTGTGAACAAGCCCTTCCATTTGTCTTGATGGTTTTCAAGGATACACCTCAGTCTTCGACCGGTTTCTCACCCTTTGAACTTCTTTTTGGTAGATAGCCCTGTACTCTTCTGAATATGGTCAAATGGGAACAACCGGAAAGAAAACTCTTACCCAAATGCGTGGCCGAGATGGAGGGCCGACTTAACCGTTTTAGGGAAATGGCTGGGCAAAATCTAGGACAAAGAACACAAACTCGGGAAAAATACTACAACCAAAAGGTCAGAGTACTAATATTCTGTCCTGAAGTTAAAGTGCTGGTCCTACTCCCTACCAGTGACAATAAGACGTTGGCCTGATGGAGAGGGGCATTCAAAGTCAACTATCTTATTTCGCAATCAGATCACAAGCGACAGGAGGAAAACTATCATGCGAATCTACTCAAGGAGTGGAGAGAACCCAAACCCATAATAATTCTTATCACAACCAAACAGACCGAAGTACTGGAAATGTTCCCCACAAACCCGATAGCCGGCTTCCTCAAAGTACAATCGGGAATCGAAGTATCCCAGGAGCAGAAACAAGCAGCAATAAGCCAGCTGACCAGTTATCAATGGGTCTTCTTGACAAGGCCAGGACGAACTTCTCTTACAGAACACACCATTCATACCTTGGCTGACAAAACTGTCCGATTATGACCTTATCGGATCCCTGAAGCCAAACGCAACCAGGTAAGGGAAGAAAAAAAGAAAATATTAAGACTGGATATCATTGAACCTTTGAGAAGTCCCTGGTGTTCATCCATCATACTGGTCCCCAAACAGGACAGTTCCACTCGATTCTGTAGGGGCTTTAGGCAGCTGAACAAGATATCCTGGTATGAAGCCACCTGATGCCCAGCGTGGATTAACTGATTTAGAAACTGGGACAAGCCAGCTGGCTGAGGACCATCGACTTGACCAAGGGGTGCTGATTACAAGATTAAGAGAAGACTGTATTTGCCAGACCATATTGGGCTATATCAATTTAAAGTACTGCCCTTCGGTCTCCATGGAGCACCTTCCAGAGATGGATGGACTCCCTGATTGCCACCACATGAGGCATACGTGGCTGTCTACTTGGATGATATAATTTTCAGTAAATCCTGGAAGGAACACATGGCACACCTGATTTTCATCATCGGGGCCCTTGATGTAGGGGGTCTCAAGATAAACCCCAAGAAAAACATATTATGTACGTCTCAAATCTGGGTTATACCGTGGGACATGGAGATACGTCTCCAAGTGACAAGGTAGAAGCTATAAGCCTGTTTAGCATATCGTGCAACCCGACGGGATATACAGGCCTTCCTTGGGTTTGTGGGATACTATAGAAGGTTCATTCCTCTGTTTTCATAGCAACACCCCTCACCGGCACCCTAAAGAACAATTATGAAGGTGATCTAAATAAGGATCAACCAGCTCTTGAAGCTTTCCAACAGTTTAAGGACATCATCACCAAACAACCAGTCTTACAATGTTTGGACATTGGTTGGTTATTCTTTCTGTAATCTGACACCTCTGGGTATGGACTGGCAGCAGTGCTGTCTCAAGGTACCCCTAAGGACCTTAGGCCTGTTTGTTTCATTAGCGGAAGCTGCTTTTGAATTAAGTCCCTACTCCACGGTTGAGAGAGAGTGGGTGCCGAAGAATGTCTTGTGTCTTATACTTACAGAACTTCCCTTTCTCCTATATCCTTGTCTACTGAACCTGAGTAAAGAAACTTCTCAACACAGAATGATCTCCCAGAGTTTTCCTTAAAGGGCACATCCTTTCAGAGAGCAATGATGCTGTACCAGAGGGAGTGAGAGCAGTTAGGCTATACCTGAGGCTGGCAGAGGAGCCAGGCTATACCAGAGACTGGTAGAGAAGCTAGGTTATACAGGAAGCTGGGAGAGCAATCAGGACATTACCAGAGGCAGGGAGAGCAGTTAGGTTATACCTGAGGCTGGGCGAGGAGCGAGACTATATGGAGACTGAGAGAGCAGTCATGCTGTAACATAGTTGGGCTATACCTGAGGCTGGGAGAGCAGTCTGGTTATACCCGAGGTTGGGGGAGCAGTCAGGATATACCTGAGGCTGGAAGAGGAGTCGGGCTTTAAAGGAGGTTGGGGAGCAGTCAGGCTATTACGAGGAAATGGAGCGTGGTTATACTGTACCAGAGGTCAGGCTATACCAGAGACTGGGAGAGCAGTCAGGCTGCATGTGGGCCAGAGACAGGACACCAGGAAGTAGTAAATCAATATTTTATTTTTCTGATCAATTTCAGGTTTTTCTGGGAAGGAAGATGTTGGGTTGCTTCTCCCCTTCTTCAATCTTGTGGTTATAGGTCTTTAATGGGTAGGTACCTTTCTTTTCTCCGGATTCTCTTCTCCTTGTCTTCAGGGAATCAATATGCCCACTCCAGGAGGGATGCTTCTGCTGGGCTTCCTTCCTCCTGGAATATATGAAGTAAGAGTCAGCTGTACACTGGTGAGACTCCGGTTTTATAGTGTAGCCCTTAGAAACCTCCCAATCCCTGGGTATCGTTCCTAGGCCAATAAGGTCTGTAAAGCATGACTGAAAGCTGCCCCCCCTTTCTGATGTTTGGGCTGTCACCCAATCGGGGTCTGGGCTGCGCATAGGGGTCCTACTAATTGCAAACCTTTGCCACAAGTGGGATAACAATGCCTCCTTATGTGTCCGTTATGTGGCTATACAAATTTATTTATTTATTAAAGTGTATATAGCGCGCTAGCAGCCCATGGGCATTGAGGCGCTGTTACTTGCAAGAGCTTAGTAATAGGAATAGTGGCATTCAGTGCTACATTATCAATTCTACAAGGCATAAAACTGATATTTTGGTTGGTAGCATTAGTCATTACAATACAGTTTATGCAGTAGGAACGCATATGATATGGATACCACTGGTGCAGCGCAACTTATGTGAATAAGATGGTTTTCATGGTTTTGCGGAAGGCACTGGGGGAGGCCTCACCTCGCATTGTGGGAGGTAGGGCATTCCAGTGGGTGGGTGTGAGATATGGGAAGCTGGATCCGCCCGCTCTAGCTTTTTTTTTACTAATGGCACAGACAGCATGTTTGTATATGGTGATCTGGTTGGCCTAGTAGAGGAGACGGGGTGGATCCTTTGAGAGAGGTAGTCAGGGGCAGTAAGGTGAATGCACTTGTGGGTCAGAGTCTTGAAGATGATTCTTTGTTTTATGGGGAGCCAGTGGGCTAGTTTTCTGGCCTCTGATATGTGTTCTCTTTTGGCAATGCCTTGGGCTGCCCGGAGAGCACTGTTCTGTATGATTTGTAACCTCTCTAGGTTTTTGTTGGAGGTGCCTAGGAAGAGTACATTACAGTAGTAAGCCTAGATCCAGTGATTGCTCTGGCTATGTTTGTGCAGTTTTCTTTGGAGAGAAAGGGCCTGACTGCGTTGATTAGTTTGGCATGATATGCAGCCGTAGAGGCTATAGCGTTGACTTGTCTATCCATGGATAGGTTGGAATCCAAGTAGACTCCAAGGGTTTTGACTGATTCTGAGACAGGTATTTTGATGGAATCTATGGTGAAATGGCTGAATTGGAAGTCTAGGTTTTTCAGCGTGTCGGGTGAGCCTACCAGGAGGAGTTCAGTCTTGTCGGAGTTGAGGCATAGTCCAATGAAACTATGATTCATTTTCTAATGAAGTGTTCGGCCACAATACCACTGAGGAAACTCTATCTAAGGCTGTTTCTCTTGGTTCGAGCTTGTTGGGCCATCGATGAGGCCATGCCTGCCTGCACTCATTCTAGCGATGGGCTAGCAGTTTATGCTACTTTTAAATATCTTGTGTGGGTTTGAAAGGCAAGATTGTAAAAAGGTACAGATGCACTGATAATGTTGAGATATTTTCTTTTCTTTTTATGAAGGTTGTATTGCTACTCCTGTGAGCCAGATTCATTGTCTGTCAATATTGTCATTTCTCATTGTAATGTTTTAACGCTTGCAAAAATGAACTGTTACATGTTGTTGGCGACACTTCTGTCAAAATAAAGCATTATGAAATGAAATTAAATGGAATGTTAATCTGTGATTGCTCTTGAGTGTTCCCTGAATGTCAGTTGAGAGCTGAGTGCTATTGAAAGGATGTGTCCTTTAAAGGAGAGTTTGGGAGACCATGCTGGGGTAAGTACGTTCAGTAGACAAGGTTACATGTACATTCTTTAGGTATACGACATAAGAGACATCAACCGGCACGCACTCTCTCGGGCACTCAGCTCTCAACTGACATTGAGCAATCACAGATCAATATTCCACATATCAGCATTCCACAGGCATTTCATCAGCTCACATGCACCCGGGACAGGGGAGAAGTGAAAACACAACACATTCCCTTCCTCTGGTACAGCCTGGCAGCTCTCCTTGCATCTAGAAAGGCTATTCAGGATGATTATCTCTGGATCCCCACCCTTTGAGTACTGGTAAAGGCCTCGTTCTCTCTCCGACTTGCACAGACCCAGAGCATGTGCACATCGAGACCTAGTCCACCCTAGCTGCCCACACACCCTGCGAGCCCCTAGAAAAACTATTGCTGGACTCAACATAAATTCAAACATGTTTATTCTACGGTGCATGTTAGGTATGGATATGCACAGATTTCCTGAGGCATACTGCACTTTCATGATGGCTACAGAGTCAGCAGAATTGTCATGAGTGTATGAAATGATTCCTGCATTTGCGTGACCAGGTTTGGATTAAGCTTCTTGGGCAAATGGGGCTGGTGAGCATTGATTCCAGGAGCTATAGGAGCAGGTAATTGAGAGCGTCCCTGCATCAAAAACAATAGCCAGATGAGCTACCTTACTTGGATTGGAACCTGTAACCAGCAGGGTACATACAGATCTCTGCAGCAGGTACAATAGCATGCAGAGTAATCATACTGGGATGTAAAATTTAAGTGCGGAGATATCGCATCGCCTTACCCTAAGTATTTTCATAAAGTGCACAGTCCTCCATGTATTGCTAGGGCTGGAGGCCTACTGTTTAACAACATTCTATGCCATGCTTTATAGAAGCCCTAGAGTAGTTAGATGAAATATAATGTGTGAAGTACATGTGCAATGAATTCCCTTAAGGGCATTCTTAACATGGGCCATTGCCCTCTTCAATGGCACTCATCTTGCCATCCTGCAAAGAACAAAGGGCTGACATGTGAACGTTTGGGAATGGGATTTATGAGAAGTCTGCACAATTCAAATATTATAATACTGCTTTCAAATCGAATAAAACAATGCTGGAGACTAGTAATGCACATTGTGGTCCAGTTAATTTGGGAAAGTCACTGTTGACTATCAGGTCCACCTCAATTCATGTGTTTTCATGTTTTTATATGAACAGTTTCCTATTCACTCCATCTCTATGAATCTCACTCCCATTTACTAGCCCATGACACACAAGGCAGATGCCTGATAACACATTGCCTGGAGTCAAAGGCCAAAACAAACATAATTGTAAGGCCCACTACAAAAATGGTCTGCCAGCCTTCAAAATCCTTCACACTGAAAATGGGTCTATTAAGGCAGACTGTGTGGGTGCCTGCAAGTAACACACGGAAGAGCTATGTGAATGACCAAGCATTGTAAATCGAAAGGGCTATCTTTCATTAGAAAAGGAAAGGTCGAACTGAAAAGCAGCATTTTTCAGTGAAACTGCCACCCATCAAAAGGCGGTGCACTATGACAACTCAGACCCACATTTCAGCGCAAAGAAGGACAGCAGATCATTAAAAAATATATTTTATGAATGACAAACATAAACAGCCTTGTACTTTCAGCTGTCACATTTAAAGACCAATGCAGTGTGCAAAGAAATAGGAAATCCACTGATGTAGAAACAAATTGAACCATGATCAGTAAACTACACAGTATTTAAAAGAATAAAGGCGGATGCTTGAAAATACCACACGTAAGCTCATTTCAGCCAAGGGCAAATTGTGGGTCTCAGGGTAGAATTCACAAATGGCTTCCCCCACTGCAGGCTTCTTGGCCCCTGTTTCTGAAAAGAGAATTCGTTTTGAAGCTCCTGCATCCCAACTATTTTCAACTGCAATAAAATGACTGTCAGCCCCTGGTGGGGGAAAAATACAAGAAAATAGAAGGTTTTGAGATCAAAATTATGGTTAACCTCAGATAACAGGACAGCATAGCAGATGTCAGCATGGCCTCATGACATTACAGGGCCGGCCTGGCTCCTTATTTGCAATGGGAGATCTCTGTGTGGCCGCTGCATCCCACCTTTTTACGACCAGCAGCCCATTAACTTTCAAACAACAAAAGGCCTGAGGATTTATTGCAGACACTGTCAACATCTTCAGCAAACCCTTTTCAACCTACTTGGTGTCCTGGGTGTCACTTATACCAAATACGCGGATGACACACAAATCTTCCTATCCATATCCGGAAACTATAACACAGATTCCAATGCACTCAGAAAACTATACCAAACCATCCAAGCTTGGATGGCACAACACAGTCCTTACCTTAGTTAACAGAAAACTTATGAAATTCTCCTCATTGGCACTAAATCTCACCTAAACTCACTCAATAATGCATGCAAATCCTTCTCCATCGAGTGGAACTCCATCACCATTTCCAAAGAGGTAAAGACCTTGGGAGTATATCTAGATTCCATGCTATTGCTAACCAGACCGGTTAACTCTATTGCATCAGCAGCAGCACACATTGCGAAATTGATCGATGCCTGCAGACCATTCCTGTCCACCGACACCTGCATCACTTTCGCTAGAGCCCTCATACTATCCAGGATTGACTACTGCAACTCCCTCTTTGCAGGCACTAACGCCCGCAAAATAAAAAAACTGCAGATCATTCAGAAAAAGGCTGTAAGAGCAGCCCTAAACATCTCCAAAAAAGGCCCCATCTCCTCAGCCAGACGTAATATCCACTAGCTCCCGATCTGAGAACGCATCATGTTCAAAATGCTAGCACTGACCCACAAATGCATCTCAAACACTGCCCCACCTACTTGTCCAGAAAATTCCGTAACACCCAATCAGCCAGTCTCACCCGGGATGTCTACTTGCACTTACTCATCACTCCTAGACACAGGCGACAGAATGCACAGGGTGGCAGCTTCCCGGTGATCGCTGCCAAACTTTGGAATGCTCTCCCTCTGGCCTTAAGATCGGATGACTCCTACTGGTCCTTTCGCAAAGGACTCAAAACTTGGCTCTTCTCACAAGACCTCCAAAATGTAAACTTAACAAACTATTTCTTGCCACTATTGTACTAACTATGCCTGCAACTGTAACTATTGTTCTACCTATGATTACAACCTACTGTAACCAAGTCCTCATGAAACCAGGACCTAGATGCCCCAGGGTTCGGCGCACTTTATAAACGCCAAAATAAATTAATAAACTTTGCTGCCTAACAGACTCTGTGTCATGTGGCTTCAAGGAAATAGAAACCACCAGGGCTGAGCTGGACTGTTTTTAAAGACATAAAACTAAAGATCATATATATTAATGAAGTGCCTACAGATTTATGTTGGACACATCCTTTTCCTCCATAACTCTTGAACATAAACATACAAAGAAAGAGAAAGAAACATCCAAGACATCAGTACAGGCATGGTATTTGCAAAAATGCCACATTGGTTCATTCGCCCCTTCAGTGCAGTCCATCAAGTATGGGTACCCCCCCTGCTTGATCCTTGGCATCTTTTAACCACTCATACCCCTGCCCCACTGTCTCCTGGCTCCCCTTCGCATGCTATGCCAATGTTGTAACCCCCTCCCTAACCCAACTACTAACCAAGCATGCTGCCCTGTTTCCCTTTAGTTGTCTCTCGATCCCGTTGTTTCAAGTATCATGGCCGCCCATACCACATGCTCCCTCATTCCTGATTCCCAGGCCTACCATCTAGAGGGGTTGCAAACATCTCCTACACAAGCGTGTTCCATGCTGTCACATTGTTGCTAATCTCTCATTGTCCTCTGTACACTGCCCTATGACACACTACTGTTACAGCTACTGCCGCTTTTCGCAGATCTGCTCACCACACCTCTATGTTAGGACTTTCTGCTGCTTTCCAGGCCATTGAAATCCTTCTTTTAGCCAGAACGCATACCAGATCTTTCATCCTGGTCAGATGCGCCTCCCCCCTCCACCACGGGAACTGTCCCAGCAGACAAGCTCCGGGTGTCCATCCCCCCATTCCTACACTCCCCCCCCCCCCCCCCCTTCCTAACCCTGTCCTCTCTGTTTTGCCAGAAGGCCTCAATTACAGGGCACAACCAAAACATATGTATCATCCACATCAATTTGTTTCCACATTTGGGCACCCCTGTGGTCCTGCTCCCGGGAACTTTGACATGACTTCTGGGGTCACATGTGCCCAATGTGTGACTTGCAGTTGTGTCAGTTTGAATCTGGCATTTCTGGACACTTTCCTCATGTACACCAGTGCTTTGGCCCATTCTTCATATTGAATCGTGGTAGTTGTCATTACATTTTTCTTTTTCTTTTGAGTTAAATGAGAAATGCCATTTTGCATGTGTGCCCATGTGCAATAAATGTTCCTAAAGTGTTGGCTGTTTTGTTTGAAGAATCATATTACAACAAGAAAACCCCAAATGCAAAAGAGTGTTGTGGTTATCATTGCTTCGGAATTTTATCATAGTTTCTGAAAAAAGGTGTGAGTGTTTTAGTACTGCCTGGCATGATACCAAGCTTTTCAGGTGCTCTGCTTGGTATGGTACCAAGTCTTTCTGATGTTTAGCCAAAGAGCCTGTAATAGAAGTATAGTGACAGAGAAGTGGCCGTAAACATTTTCTTAAAGTTTGGAGAATGCAGGCATTTACTTTGGCTAAGTGTATTTGTTAGGCATGGCACTTTATAGTTGTCGTGCTGTGCTGGGCACACTTTGAATTGTCTTAGTGGTACTGTGTGTTAAGTAATATTGGCACACTACTGGCACTGTGCGTTAAGCAACATTGGCACACTGGAGGCACGGCAGAGGTTAAAGTAACCAACCTCTGTAGTTATGCTGAAACCAAATGTTATGATCTAGCAACCTGGAAGTCAGAATCTACTGCCCATTCATGAGAACGATTATTCTCAAAAAGTGATAAAGAATGTCCTGAGCAGTTGTTTGCAGAGGGGATGGTGCTATATTTATTCTTACTCAGGCTTTTTCACTCCGATGTCCGAAAATGGCAGCAATATTGTTTAGTTCGTCTTGGAGCCAAGTCATGGGGCCTCATTACGACCCAGGCGGTAAGGGGATAACGGCACCGTAAAAGGTTGCGGCACCGTTATCCCCTTACCGCTTAATTATGAGGTCCCTTTGCGGGTCCCTACCTTAATGGCTGGTCTTGACCAGCCGTTAAGGATTGGACCCGCAAAGGGACCTTGGAGGTAATTACGGTACCGTAATTTGCGGTACCATAATTACCGCCTTCCCCATTCCAATTGAGCCTATGGGGGCAAAAATGGGAATAGGGAAGGGCCAATGGTGAATGGGGAATTACCGTCCCGCCAACCTTGGAATGGGGCGGTAATTCCGCCATCCACCATGGCTCAATCGTTAAAATACTGGCGTCAACCATGGCGCTAATAGCGCCATGGTTAACGCCTGGGTCGTAATGACCCCCATGGTTTGTTCTGAAGAGGCTCATCAATCTGAGAATGAAGGATGGTGAGGTTATTGCAAACTTGCAATTGACAGCTATGCGTGAAAAAATGTTCAATTAGAAGAGTGCCCAGAAAAGGGAGAGCTTAGTGTACAATTGCAGGCAAAATGTGATGCTCTAAATGTGGATGTTGCACACAAAGAGAGGCAGTTGGAGGAAAGTGTGGGGGAAATTGCCCATCAAAAAAAATATTTTAGAAAGTATCTGAGCACATAGGGATCTTGCTTTGTCAGAGGTGCAAACGCTAAGCAAACAAAATAGCCAATCTTCTAGAGATATGCAATTGTTAGACGGTGAGGTATATAGGTTGATGTCTGAAGATGATAGGAATATGGAAGCAATCAATGATTACAAAATGCAGGTCATAGAAATGAATGAGTTAGTAGTCAAACTGAGGAAAGAGAGCTCTGCATTTTATAAAGAGAAACATGCGCAACTTGGAGAAATAAAATGACAATATTCAGATTTTAGAAATCCAGAGCTGTCCTCAATATCACATGGACAGCATGGCATGACTTTCACTGAGGTTATGCCAAGCCAGCGTCTGGGAACACTTCCAGCTGATGTGTGCTTGGCGAAGGCTGGCCGTGCGCCAAAGCTAGAGACTGGGCCTGTTTCTTCAGAGCAGAGAGAGATGGGTCAAAACGATGCACATTTTAATCCACTCAAAATCATGAAAAACCCTAATAGTTTGATTAAACCTTTTTAAAAAGATTCTGGTGTGACTATAGAAGAGCATCTACAATCTGTTCTCGAGTTGTATTGTACTTTGAACATTACATAAACTCAATATGTTAGATTTTTCCATCTCATGGTGGATGCGAGTTCTGCTAGATTTATACGTAGTCTCAATGAACAGGAGAATTTACCATGGGATGACTTTGAGAGAGAGAGATCAGAAAACACTTCTCTCCATATTGGTCTATTCATGACGATAAAAAGGTGCTGTATACTTTGACTGCACATCCAGATGAATCCCCAAGACACTTCTTGCAAAACTTGAAACAGGCGTTTTCAAGATTTGACGTGCTCTGTGACATACACTCAGTAGAATTCAAAACCACATTCTTATATGGGCTGCAGAGAGAGGTGGTCTCTCATCTCGCCTGTGAATTTGCAAAGGACAAGAGCTTGCAGTGGATTCTTGATCAGTCGACCAACATTTTTGAAGTAATTTCACCTAATGAGAATAAAAGCAAGGAATCGAAGAAGAAGTCAAAAGAGACTGCACCTACAGTGTTAGAAATTAGCCATTTGGGACTGCTCAAACAAAGAATGACACATCACTTAACTAGAAAGATGTGACCATTTAGCGAAAGGCAGCCCCCCAGACCACTGTATTTCAATCTAATTCGCCGTGAGTGGGGTTTCGGTATGACATGGTAGGGGCTAATAACACCCAAAGTCAGCTGCATAACAGACCCTACCAGGCATTGGGGGCACAGAGTAGGTTTAACCCTGCTACAATGGTATATGATATGTAGATAGATTTATTAAAAATGAAAATCAGCAAAGGGAGCAGTATCAATGAAATGGGAGCCAAAATGTAAACTATAGCCCTCGCTCCTATGTTCAGGCCTTTCCACAGGGAGACCATGGACAGAAGACAGTTATCCCACGCGCCCCACCTCCTCTGTCCCGGGGGTTCAGTGGAATGACTAACAGGGGAATGACTAACAGGATCAGTCTCCTGAAAGAAACCAAAATAGGTCTGCCCAATATGAATCCAACCAAACCGGCCTAGAATTCAGAGGGATGATTTTAGGGATCTGGAAAGATTCCAGTGCTTAGAGGCACAAGTTAAAATGTTAGCTGAACAGATAGGAAGGCTTTATGCAGGGCAAAAACAGCCGCTGAGCGAGAATGCAGAACATAAGAGTGACATTGCACAAGGCAGTAACAAATGACTAATCAGCCAGGCTTCCCACACTGAATGTACAAATGATCCACCATTGACGGAACAAACTGAATCGCTTATTGATTTAAAATTAGGAAAACAACCAAACGATGATAACATAGAAAATAAAAACACACACAAGAAAGGGGTGTGGCTTGATTTAGAATTAAACCAAACTAAACAGGTGTGTGAAGATAAGGAAGAAGAAAGGAGAAATGCACAGGAGGAACCCAAAGAGCAAAGGTCAAGAGACAATCTAAAAAGTACATGCCACATGAAAAAAGAAGTGGCACTTACTTTTGAACAACTGATAGCCAGTCAACAAGTGGACTATTGCAGGATTAATGATGCACTCAATGCATTAGCAATACATGTAACAAAAATAAATGAAATGATAGGTGAAAACAGAAAAACAGATGATAGGTTTTCATTGCCTGATAATTCTAATAGTACTCATATTTCCACAGGAATGAAAATTCCCTAAAGGATATTTGTAGGTGAGTTCCCAGAGGAGTATTCTGATCCACAGATGTTCAAAGAGGCAGAATTAACAGGTATGGTTGGTACAAGAGCCAGGTGATTATCAAACACAAAATGTTGATATTCTGCGACATAATGCTAATGAAAGCACAAAACAGTTATGCGCCAGAGTGGAGCTAAGTGAAGGGAATCAGGAAGATGCTGAGAAAGCAGAAAAAGGTTGGCGTGACAACTCAAAAGACCCTGACATACAAGGGGGTCAATCAGTGGCAAAGCTTCAAATGAATTCTCAGGACAGAAAAATAAAAAGAGAGATTAAAAAAGAGATGGGCAAAAAAGGTGGCTAAAATATCATTTCGTGTGCCCCTTTGTATAGCGAGAAGCCAGACAGGCTTGAAGAAAATAATCCCTGAAATTTGCAACAATTCACATTTTCTATGTTTACTTTAGGAATGTGAAGTCAGATGATATACCCTGGTTATAATTGAAAAGCAATGCATTGTATTTGCAATGGTGGATACAGGTGCACAGACAACTGTGATGTCAAGGAGATTGTTCGATAGAATAAATGAAGGGAGACTCCCACAAGCTATGTTGAAACTGAGACAGTTTGAAGGCCCATGCATCATTTCAATGAAGAAGAAATACCGGTGGAAGGTGCCACTGAAGTTGACAACAAGATAGGGAAACATAGTCAGAGGCAAGAAGTGGTGGTCACACCCATTGGGGAGACCAGATTCCTATTAGGATAACATTTTCTGAAGAGACTGTCACCTCTTATTGATGGGGTAAATGGGGTACTGTGGTTTGTGGCCAAAAAGCCACTGAAGCCTAAAAAAGTGATGAGCCAGGTTCGCAATGGAAAAGAATGTCGCACCATTGCTGGGTCAGAGGGAGCAGTGAAGATGTATCTTTAGAATGGCTGTGTACCTAGTGTCACTGTCGTTCCAATGTGCCTGGGTGAAATGCAAGGAGAAAAGGAAAATCAGTCATTACAGATTCACTTTGATCGCAATAAGAACTGTTAAACACAGCTGGATGAAAACACATTGTGGTTCTAAGAGATGAAGAATGTGAACAAAGTGAGGTTTCAGAGTCAGATCACAAAAAGTATATCCCAACAATTGCAGAAATACACATGAAAGAAGGTCAGGCCTGGACACCTGTGCGTTTGAATTGACATTAAAAAATGATTGAGGCAGTGTTGGCCCTGGAACAGGAAAGGAGTTTCATTAATGAGAAAGTATTCAAACAAGTGTTCGGCTGAGAAAAAATACCAAGTTTTGAAGTCAGAAATCAACACATTTTCGGATTAGATGGTCCTGAATTGGGACCAAAAATGTGGGGGCGATGCATGTTAAAAATAGAAATAGGGTCCAAAAGCACTTCATTTGGGAAATGATATCATGTACTGAGTGAGTATGGTTTTAGATTTCTTGAACCATCACTTTGGTCTATACTGGGTGGAGCAGCAACTGCATTTGAGGATAGCAGGCAAGCCTGCTATTGTCCGAAAATAATGCCATGAGCAGTTGAGCTTCAAGTAAAGAAGGATGTTACCATTCCTGCATTCACAAGGCAATTCACAATGGCATTGAAGTACCGGAAGGGACAACAATTGATTGAACCTGATGCATGCGTGTGTCTCAATGAATCCATAAAACAGCAGGGGCTAGAATGTGAATACACACATTTAGTGGACGTTGGGGATGGCCACCTTTGAAAACTGGTGAATAACAAAGGATGTTAGGACATTTACTTGGAAAAAGGTACACCATTAGGGACGGCAATGCAAGAATCATACTACAATGTGGATTTAAACAACCCAGACTTTGGTAATATTCTTAAAAACTATGCCCCGTTACAAGGTGAATTGCCAGAGTCCTTACATTCTAAACCAAAAGGGATTTTTAGGATTCAGTAGGTATGCCCTTATGTCCAAACATATGTGATTTGCTGTTATCAGGATGATTGCATCTTATTTTAGGTGGATGAAATGAGATAGAGGAAAAATAGCAAATTGAGGTGGAGGCTGAAGTGCCAAGGTACTTGAGGGTGGCGTATCACCGAAGAGATACTGCCATAAAGTTAGAAGAAAACACAGAAATTCGTTCTTTGGATTTTCCAGAATTATCTAAAATGGTAGAGGAGCAATTCCAGGCTGCATATGCTTGCACTACTGAAAAAGAGAAATACCAATTGGGAAACATATTAATTGAATTCAAGGACGTATTTGCCAAGGATGCCTATGATTGTGGTCATACTGAACTGCATGTTGGTACACTGCCAGAAGGTAGGAAACTTGTATTTGTGTGACAATATAGGCTACCCTTGGCCTGTTTAGAGTCCTTGGCAGAAATAATTAAGAATGTGGTGTCCAGAGGAATCATTAGACCCATTCACAGTACCTCAAACACGCCCAAATGAGGTGTGCTGAAGCCCAGTGGCCCATGACGGTTGTGTGCAGATTTAAGAGAACTAAATTAGAGGTTGCCTGTGTCAAGGTGGGCGCTCCCATTTATTGATCAAGACTTTGCCCAGATCCAGGTTTTTACTCTCTTAGATCTAACAGCAGGGTATTGGCGTGTGCCCCTAGCCAACCATATACAACATCTATTTGTCTTTTCATTTAAAGGGAGTCGATATGCATGGAATCATACTCCCTTTGGCCTTATCATTAGTGGAAATCAATTTGGGATCTTCCTGAGCAAAGTACTCCCAGATGCAGCTGAGCTGAGAGGGGTACTGTGGTCTATGTGGATGATGTCCTGATCAGAAATGAAGATATAAAAAGCCATTTCAATTAAATTCGACATGTGCTCAGCCATTTGCAAAAGGCTGGGGAAAAAGTATTATTGCAGAGGGCGCAGTGGTGTAGAAAAAGGGTATATTTCTTGGGACATGAAGTTACAGAGCAAGGGTTAAACCCAGAAAAAAAAAAGGTTGAGGCCATCTAAAAGTTAAAAGATCCCACAAATCGGAAGGGCTTGAAGAGATTGTTAAGGATGACAAGTTACAATAGGACATTCATTGAAGAATATGCAGAAATCACACAACCATTGACTAAATTGCCAAAACAGGGAGTGCTGTGGAAATTAGGAAAGGAACAATATGAAGCGGTAGCCAGATTGAAATATTGTCTAATAAAGGCCCCATGTTTGGCCTATCGAAGAAAGCACCAAGATTTATTTCTGAAGATAGGGTTCACAGATTCGTGTTATGACAGCGGTCTTGTAGGAAAAGGATGATTCAAATAACACAACCATTGCATATGCTAGCAAAGCATTGTCACAGGTGGAAACAAAATGTAATAAATGTGAAAAAGCACGTTTTGAAAACTGTGTGGGCATTACAACACTTCTTCTCCATTATTCAAGGAGAGCGGGTGATTGTTGAAACTATTCATCAGCCCCTGCAATTCTTGCAGCGTTAAAGTATCAGATCAGGGAATGTAGCCCAGTCAAGAATTGCATCATGGACATTGGCATTACAGGGATTCCCTTTGGAAGTGAGATATAGCCAGAATAAAAAGAGTTCAGCAGCTCAATTGTGGCTGACTTGCATGATTGTGCAGCTTTAGATGCTATAGATGATACCGAATTAGAAACAAATGTGACTGAGTTTGAACAATCACCACACAAGGCCTTTGATTAAGAAGGGTGTAGAGATCTCAGAACTGTGTATGTGGATGATGTGCATACCACGTGGGGGGTGACCCTAAAAAAGAATTGGTGGCAGGAATAAGGAATGTCTGGGTCATATTTGATGGTATCCAAGAGTAAGCATGAGAATAGGTCCCAAAAGTGGTCAGGTGGCAAATTTGGCTGCAATTTACAAAGCAATATCCACAGCAGTAGAAAAGAAATTGAAAGAAATAGTTTTGGTTACAGACTCCGATTATGCCCAGAATAGTTTTGTGCAGTTCTTTTCATGGTGGAAGCTGAGAAGAATGGTCACATGTAACATAAAAACACTATAATGTGGAAAATTGATTCAGACCATCGACAATCTTGTTTCAGTGAATGAGATGAAAATCCACTGGAGGAAGATACGAGGGCCTTCTAGAATACCAGGGGAAGATAAGGAAGGAAATTATAAGGCTGATCAATTAGCCAAAATTGGAGCAGTGATGGGGTAATTGTTTCCCATTGAGAACTAGCTTGGTGAGATTCAAGTGGATATGGTAACACGTTACAAATCACAGGGAGCAAATAATCAACCAGTGGTGCAATGGAGTTTTGATATGCCCGATCAGGACTTGATCAAGGCACAGATAGAAGAGCCAATCATAGGTCTCTTGTACAATCATCTGTCAGATGCAGAGCAAAATCCTGTAACAGAGGAGGACTGCAAAGGAAGAGAAGAATTGAGGGTGTTTATTAAAGAATAAAAAGATATTTCAAGTGCAAGACGGATTGTTGGTCTGAGAATCCATTTCAGGTCAGATCCATTGGGTGGTCCCCATGCCATTTCGTGGGTTGATGCAACATCATGCCCATGATGCAATAACAGCAGGACACAGAGGTAAGCAGAAAACATTGAAAACATTGAAAGAATATGCTTATTTGCTGAATATGTTTCAAGGGTGGAGTTTAACACAAAGGGGTGTTTGGTGTGTGCACAATTCCAGCCCCCCAACCCCAACACATAAAGCATCATTAATGAAAAGAGGTCTGATACTACCCTTGTCAGATTTACAAATAGATTTAATTGGTCCAGTCCTAAGATCATCATGAGGAAACAAATACATGTTAACGGTTACCTGTTTAATGTATAAATGGTTGGAGTGCATAGCGGTACCTGACTGTAGTGCACAGACAGCTACTACTTTGCTGGTCAATCATATATTTTCTAGGTTTGGTTAACCTAAAAGAATAGAATCAGACTGTGGAAGGCATTTTACTAGTACAGCGATGACCAAGATGTGGCAGGTTCTGGGAGTAAAAAGGAAGCTACATATTTCATACTGCCATCTTCTAGCGGTGGTGTGAAACGATGCAACCGATCAATAATTGATATTCTTAAAAAATGTGTGGCTGAAGCAGGGTCCAGTCAGGATTTCCACCCTCCGTTTGGTACTAATTGCCCTTAGGGTGACACCATCAAAGTCTGCAAGCCTCAGTCTACATGCAATCAGGACAGGCAGAAACATGGTACTTCATTTGTTGTATAGAACCAATGAGCAAGTACTGGTAAATGCATCCACAATTCTTGAATTATGTGGAAGAATTGAGAAAACATTTGCAGCATGCATTTGCATTTCCACAGCGAAATCTGGAAAGGGCAGCTGAGGGTGCCAAATCATATTATGACAGGAAAGCATCTGTTGGTGAATATGAAGTAGGTGATCAGGTGTATAATCCCCCTGTACTAGCCTGGCTGAGCCTACACCCCTAATCCGCCTGATCCAGCCCAGTCCTTGCACTTCTTGTTACTGCACTTGCACCATCCGAATGCCACAAGGCCTAGTAGGACCCCTTTTGTTATTCATCATCCCTGTTCCCCCAACCCCTCCCTTTGTCTTGTGGTGCCTAGAAACAACATTTGCTGTATAGGCACATTATGAATACCCAATAAATAAATACTTTTAATTTGGGGAGAGGAAAAAATAAAAATGCCAAATTCATGGCATCCTGGCATGGTCCATTCACAATTGTGGACAAGGTTTTGCCTGTACTATACAGAACAATGACCAAGGAAGGTGATCTGGTTGCGGAACAGTTTGTTCATATGAACCAAATCAAGCCATTTCACCCAAAACACAAAGTTCAGAGCATAGAGCAGTCTGGAGAAACCAATAGGGAGGGAGAGGTGTAACTCCCACAAGGAATGAAAGGGGTCTGTCGGAGCAGGTAAGCAGGCATGTTGGATGTGGTGTGCCTGGAGTGTGAATGAGAAGTGAAGGTGGGTCCTAACAAAATAAATTCAGATTTAAACTTTTATGCTGGAAAACAGGGGTTGCCCTAAAAGAAAATATATTATTGCTTGGTACTTAACCTGTATGTCTCTTTCCTCTGGTTTAGATTCTCTAACTTGTTTCCTTCATCAGCATTCCCTGGAGCTGAATGTCCATGGAGAGGGTCGCGGGACAGGGAAAGGCGGAGTCCATTGGACCAAAAGGAGGCAGAAGATGGAAAGAGACTTGCAAGCGTAAATGCAAGGACTGGCGAGAGAAATCTCCGGCAGACAAACAAGATATACTGAAGGCGGGGCCAGCATTAGGCCTTGAGATGGATGTGTCACCACAAAGTCCAAAGGATGCTGAATCCATTCATTTTTTTTGTTGTATTCTTTCATCATTATTCTTTCATGAAATGCTCATTTCTATATTCTCTTTTTTCTGCATGGACATTTGTTGCCAATTTCTTTTTAGGCATGGACGTTTGTTACCAATTTCTTTCTCTGTGTGGACAATTGTCAGTTTCTTTTAATCTATGAACATTTCTTTTAAAAATAAAGAAAAAGGGCCATTTGCTGACACTTCAATATTAAGAAAAGCACATGCTCACATGGTTGCACGAAAATCACAGAATTTAATGAAATTTGCGAATGGTTACATATAATTTGGGCTAGGGCTGATATCTCGGTAATGTATGGAAAAATGTAGTACTGAATGAGAAAATGAAGGTCCGTCAAAATAACACCATGACAGATGGAAATGTTTGCACATGGGGAACTTGGACGGAGAAGGGTTTGGTGAAGATAGGTGTGGCTGTTGAAAGAGGGTAGATTCAATTGAGTGGAGCACATGTCTTTTAGGCCAGCAGATGCGGTTTATGCAGGGTACCCATGTTTATTCAGTGCTCTCTGCCGACAAAAGAGGGAATTATGTAGGGGAAATTAGCAGATGTACACTAAGGAAAGTTACCAGGTTTGTAGAATAGTACAGTCTAGGATGTTGGTGATAACAATTTTAACATAACTAACAGTTAACTAAATGTCAGTAGTGCTAAAGTTAGTATTGTTTTCGGGGGCAGAGTGGGTTTGCTTAGACCATAGACTGTGTTGCAGGTGCACAAACATTCACAATGAAATGTTAGTTTAGAAAGTACATGCAAAATTCAAAAGCTGGACAGTGTTGTGCCTTGCAGATGTCAGATTCAGGGTGCGATGAGACACCAGAATGAGCTCTGAAAAGAACAATTTCATTGTTCAGGCTGGTGTAAATCAGGAAGCAGAAGGGAAGTTTTGTTTCACATTCATCCGGGTTCAGGTGGTGTGTTGGGCATAGAAAAGACCAGAAAAGACTGGATAGTTGCATGGGTGGTGTCTAAAAGGAGGCAGGGTGATTGACCAGAGAAATCATGAATGACATCACAGTGGTATCAGGAGGAGAAACAGTAAAGAATCCATACAGAAATATAGGTAGAAGTGAGGCGAACACAAGAGGGCTAAAAAGGTGAAGGGGAGAAAGAAAGGTGCTCGACAAAGGTGCTGGACATGCTAAAAGGAAGAACAGAGAGAGAAGGAGAGTAAGAAAAAGAAAATTGAATGGAGTCGAGTCGGGTGCAGGCTGCCAGTTTTGTCCTGATGAGGGAGAGGTGCCGTGTGCAGACCAGAGATGCAAAGAGGGGGGCCGGGCTGATCAGCCAGTGTGCTGGGCTCGCTGTGACTCTGGTGGCAGCAGATCTTGGCAGCGAGAGACAGTATCTGTGAAGGGAGGGCGATTGCCAGTGGGGTGAACCACAGAGCAGGCAAAGGCTTCAAACACAAAGATCTTGGTGAGTATAGGTAAAAGGGATAATTAATAAAAGCATCTTCCATAGTCTAATTAAGGAAGTGTGCACAAAAGGTAAATAACTAATTATTTTGAGGTACTGAAAGACAACTGAGTTAGCCTGGGTGTAAATTCTATGACAAGACTGGAGGCGAGCATTATGCTTCAACTTCTTTATTTACTACCCTTCAGCAGTTTCAACAAAACTATTTCAAACCAACTAGGAATGTTCATATGTCCATATAACCTTGGTTTTCCTGAAACTACAAATCCCAAAGTCTCTGTAGTCCATCCTTCCAGCTCAGCTATGACCACATCCTATCCCTGAGCTCCTCCTCTTCTTTTACTGCTCTTCACGCAGATAAGTCACGTTCTCTCTACTTTCCAGTTAACGTGTATATGCATAGCAATAACTGATGCCTAGATGCTATTATTTGTCTTTAAGTAGCATAACGACTGCAATATGCCATAGTTCAGTGAGTTTTATGGGGAAGCGCAGCGTAGGATCTACTAGCGCATAGCGGTATTCCGGACGGTGTCGGTTCGAATTTCTCGAAGTACGGCGTACCACTCCGAGGACGCATCAGGAGCTCCGGCAGCCGCCTTGGCCCCGTGCCATATTCCCGGCACCTCAAGGGGCATCGGCGAGCCGCGGAACTCACGGAACCGCGCCGGCTCTCCCCGGAAGGTAGCGCAGTTTTCGAAGAGCGCAGGGGCGGGGCCGAGCGCAGACAGCCGCCAAAAAGTGATACGAAGGGCAGCCCCCTTCCTTCGCGTGGGCGGAGCGGGCCGAGTGCCGAGCCGCGTCGCATTTAGTCTGCGACGCGGACCGAGACACCGGCTCCAC